>NC_064810.1:74936355-75296996 GCF_023721935.1 Panthera uncia | reverse complement strand
CTCTCTCCCTCTCTCCCTCTCTCCCTCTCTCCCTCTCTCCCTCTCTCCCTCCTCCCCCTGGCTCCCCTACTAGCATGCTTGTGCTTTCTCACTCTCAAAATTTTTTTTAAAAAAATTTTAATTAAAAAGATTCAATATCACAAAGATATCCTTTGTATCAAATTAATCAATAGATTTAATATAATCCCAATACAAATGCCAGAAAAAGTTTCTTGTTTGTTCTAGAAATTGAAAAGTGACCCCAAAATATGTATGGAAATGCAAAGCAAAAATTACCAAAAAATATTGATAAGGAACAAAACTTATACTAAACTTGAGATAAAACAAACGTTTGTTAAAAAAGACTTTGTATATATGTGTGTGGATGACACTGCAAAACAGTGGGGGAAGATATGGTTTTTCCATACATGGTACTGGTTTCACTGAATATCCATATTTTTAAAATACATTAGTATTGCATATCACTTTGACTCTCCCCAAATTCAACTCCAGAAGAATTGTATATCTAAAAGTAAACCATAAAACAAGAAAAAACTCCTGTAAGATAACACAGAAGAGAAACTCATGTCTTTGGAATAGTCAAAGTGAACTTAAACAGTTTTCTTAAACACTAACCATAAACTATTAACGAATTAGGTTTTGTTAGAACTGAAAATTGTTCTTCATCAGAAGATATTAAAGGTGAGGAAAATCAGTCCAAAGACTGGGAAAAATCTTTGTAATGTACATGTCCTACTCATACTGAAACACATTCTGACAAATAACAAAAATATATAAAACTCATTTAAGGAATGGGAAAAACAACTAAATAGTCACTTTATTATTTTAATCTTTTATTTATTTTTGAGAGAGAGAGAGAGAGAGCGTGTGTGAGCAGGGGAGGAACAGAGAGAGAGAGGCAGGGAGACACATAATATGAAACAGGCTCCAGGTTCCGAGCTGTCAGCACAGAGCCTGATGCAGGGCTTGAACCCATAAACCATGAGATCATAACCTGAGCCGAAGTCAGACACCCAGCCAACCGAGCCATCCAGGTGCTCCCCAAATAGTCACTTTAGAAAACAGGGTATACAAATGTTCCATAAGTATATAAAAATGTCTTCAAATCTTCAGTTATCTGGAAAGTGCAAATTAAAGCCACATTAAGCTATCACTACCATCCCATTTACAATGTCTAAGATTAAAAAAAAAAAAAATCAAGTGTTAAGATGGAGGTAGACCAAATAGAATTCTCATACCTTTCTTCTGTGAACTTCAATAGCTACATCCATCTTGAATATTTTAGTAGTATTTACTAAATCTGAATATATAATGCCCTAAGACTTCGTCATTCTTCTATGTATAGACGCAATAGAAATGAGTGCATCTATGCAACAGAAGGTACATATGAAAGTATGGATGACAGCTTCATTCATGATCTGTAAACCTGAACAAATTGTGACCTATTTATACAATAGAATATTATACATAAACGTAAAATAAAGAATTGTTGTATATAAAGACAGATATAATATTGGGGAAATGAAACTAGACAGAGGAAATATATACTGTATGATTCATGTGGATAAAGCTGCAGCACTGGTAAATCTACAGGGGTAGAAGCCAGAATATTGCTTCTATTTGGGGGTGGTATTAACTAGGAGGGATATAGGGGAGGTTTCTAGGTTCAGGTAATGTTATAAATCTTAGACTAAGTGTTGGTTACATGGGAGTATACAACTCTGAAAAGTCATCCAGTTGTAACACTCAAATTTGTACATTACACTTCAATACAAGAATTAAAAAATCTTTTAAAAGCTTAAAAAATTAAATCCATAAATATATACGTATATAGGTATATATAGGAAGGTAAGAGCTTAACCAAGAGAGATTTATGTTTCACTTTAAGGTTGACTTAGTTTTTGAAAATTCATCAATGTTATTAGGCACATTAACAGATATTTCTCCATGGAAAGGAGAAATCTATATAATATGTTACATATATTATATGTATACCATCTTGGTATATATAAAAAATTACCTGGTATAGCCCAAACCTATTCATGACTTACAAAGAAGACAAACATGCAGACAGTTATAATTGTCAATGAAGCACCAGGAGATGCCCCAATGAATCTCTAGGCTCATTCCTTTCTTCCTACTGTGTAGCAATAATCCTAGCTCTCTGTGTAATCTGTGTCAACCATCCTTGACATCTTATTACCTGTTGTTCTATAGGCATAAGAAACTACAAATATCCAATGAATAATAGGTTTTTAAGATCACTGGAACCTTGATATACTCTCTGGTAAAATCACCGCCTCCATCCCTTTCCCTAGTAAAGAGGACTTCTGAACCAGCAGAGTCCTTAAAAGCGAATAACTAAGTGCACAACTCTTAGTTTTGTATGAGAAGATTTTCGTTCATTTTCATTCAGGGCCAACATAACAAAGGCAATCATTCAGTGAACCAGGCATACATATTTTCCTTTGCAGATATAGGGAGTCTCCAATGAAGCCATAAGGGTAAGTTGATGGAATAACATCAGGCAACAGAGGGAAATAACATGGGAGTCTGGACCCATCTGGATATACTCAGGCCTAATTTCAAGTGCACTACTTGTATTCAAAAGTGCATTGTTATAACCTCACCTGACCTTATATCATGATGGATGTGATAGTGTGGCTCATCAAAAGTGGTCTACTTCTTATAGAATCAGTTGCTCAGTTTCTGTAGGGCCTGGCAACATGCCTAAAGCTGGTCTTCAATGAGAAATAGTCCTCTGCTACAAAAGTCGTGACCTGCTTCAGAAACACAGCCTGTACTGTAATCCCCTATTAGGACTCTCTAGAGCCTCCACAAATGATCCATATGTAGTATGATAGGATACGCTGGGTCATATGACCCAATAGACAGGGCAGTTTACAATCTGGGGAACATTGTTCTTCACCCTACTCAAAAAAAATAAGCCTTCCAAGACACTCAAAAATTAGTTACAATAATATTCCCAAATGTAATATATGCTTCTTTTAAAATCCAAATAAATTTGTCCTCGTGGACCTCAGGTCACTGGACCCCTACATACTTACCGATATGGCTGACCTTTGAATCTTCATGGAGATTATCTCCACCCATATGTGACCTACGAAGGCTTCTAGAGTATTTTATGCAAAATCTGACTGAGATACCGTTAATGTTGTTGTACAGCATGATATCCTGTAGAAAGCCAACATAACCAAAATCTCTGCAGACTATGGTGAGGCAAAGAACAGGAAGTAACATAGCCATTAGGCAAGACAATATATATGCCTTTATTCCCACATAAACTATTTTTGAAATTCTTTGCTAATGGGGATTGAGAATAATGCATTCCCCAGACCACCAATCACAGACCAAATGGCTGATATTTTTGTAGATCCATTTCAGTGAAGACACCATATCTATCAGAGCAGCCACATTTGAGACTTTGTTGTTTATAGAAATTTACCATGATCTGCCACAATCCGTCTGGTTTTTATAGGGGCAAATAGGTAAATTGAGTAGGGAGTAATAAGGACTCCAACACCTTTAAGTCTTTGTAGAACTAATCTCCTCAATAATTTCAGTATATATTACTTCTGTTTTATTATTTTGGCTAGAGACCAAGGGTGGGGGAGCCAGTTTCAGAAACTTCTACTTGATTCCTTTTACTATAATGGTTCTTATTAAACATATCAAGGAAGGCTGAAGCAAGTGAGGGAAGAAACTATACAGAATCTGGGGACAAACCACCCAAAGCTACTTCAAAAACAAAGACCTGAACTTTTGGACATGTTTGGAGTGTTTAAGAAATGGAAGGGATCCAGTTTGGCTGAGTGAGCAAGGGGAGAATAACAGTGAAGATTTTTTCACCTATCTCACAAAAAATGATAGGTTATGCAGATAAAAAAAATAATAAAGATTAGAAAAGCAATTCATAAACCTGTTCTATTCATTGACATTGTCTTATACTGAGCAACTGGTGAATGTACATTTAATTTAAGGCAAATATAGAACATTCATAAAAATTGATCCAATGGACCATATAAAACTTATTATAAAAATATCATACAGGGGGCGTGGGTGGCTCAGTCGGTTGAGCGTCCGACTTCGGCTCAGGTCGCTATCTTGCGGTCCGTGAGTTCGAGCCCCGCGTCAGGCTCTGGGCTGATGGCCCAGAGCCTGGAGCCTGCTTCCGATTCTGTGTCTCCCTCTCTCTCTTCCCCTCCCCCGTTCATGCTCTGTCTCTCTCTGTCTCAAAAATAAATAAATGTTAAAAAAAATTTTTTAAATATATCATAGAGATCACATTCTATAAATGTAGTTAGAAATGTAAAACATTAAAGACAAATTCATCAGCCAAAAAAGTATATTTGGAACTTAAAAAAAAATACGTTAACTGATGGATCAATTAATACATCAAAATTAAAGAGCGCTTAGAAATGAATGATAAGACTAATGAAACCTATAGAAACAAAGCAGTAATGTTGAAGGAGAAATGAGAAGTTTAAATAATTAGATTTGGGGAAAACTATGCATTCAAGTTAAATAGACTGAGTAAAGAACAATCAAATAAAGAAGGTAAGAAGAGAAAGTAATGAATTAGAGAACTAATCCACATGTAAGATGGTGAACAATTCGAGTGATTTTCTTGGGAAAAGTTAATACAGTTGAAAAGACAAAATAATACATGAAGAACAAACACAGATTTGGTAAATTTGTTGCATTATCTCTCATCAAGCAGTAAATTGTCAAAACAAAAACACTTAGCTTTTTGAACAGTGTGTATAAAAGCATATTCAATATTGTTCATCCCTTTTATGGGTATTAACTAGGTTTCTTAAACTATGAATTAAAATGTTCTAATTGGCTGATTTATTAAGAAACCAGAAATATGCGGGAAAATTCTGCAAAATACCACTGTTTACAAATTTCTATCTAAACCTTCAGTAATTGTACACCTCAAGTTAAGTTTATGACTTATAATTAATAGGAAAAATAGACAAATTTCCATAAACAACATCTCCATTTTCAGGGACACCTGGGTGGCTCAGTTGGTTAAGCTCAGGTCATGATCTCAAGTCTGTGAATTTGAGCCCCACATTGGGCTCTGTGCTGACAGCTCAGAGCCTGGAGCCTGCTTCCAATTCTGTGTCTCCCTCTCTCTCTGCCCCTCCCTTGCTGGCTCTTTGTCTGTCTGTCTGTCTCTCCCCCTCTCTCAAAAATAATAAACATAAAAGAATTTTTTTTAATTCTCCATTTTTTACCCTCCTTAATTTTATATAATTATAGGAGAACATCTAATTGCCTTAGTTTTATTCTTGGTCTAATAAAAAAGTTTTCTTAATATATCTGCTGTTATTCAGGTTCAAAATTGAATATTGTAGAATATTTTAAAATATTGCCAAGCCCCATTGTCTATAAAAGAAAACATACCTCCTTAACTGGTAAAATTCCCTCTTTTGTTTGGAATAGGAAGTGGTATACATTAAAATTTTAAATTAGTGAATTTACTGTGTTGTAAGTATATAAACCAAATCTGTCTCCTCCAGATGCAGCAATGCTAATGATAGTACCTCATATTTCTTTTGCACAGTAGAGTTCCTTTGTGTCCTAAACTTTGTGTTCCAAAACTCATCAGTCTAACTGATTTACTCTTGATCAAAAAGAAGTTAGGAATTCTATGTTAAAATCTTACTGTGGTCCCCACCAACGCCATCTTCATGGTGGATAAGGTACAGTAATGTGAGTCAAATCTCAGGTTGGCCCCCTATTCTCTTCATATCCAGAAATTTCTTTTTTCCCTTTTTTGTATTTCACATTTCACCCTTCTACTCTTCCCTGACCTTACTCTTTACCTCTCATTTGTGCCTGTCCCCAGAACTTGGAGGCACTCCACAGTGAAATCAAGAACTCACCAGTATTACCCCAGGTTAACACTCTTATTCACCATCTCTATGCCCACATTCCCTCCCCTTCCTCCCTTCTCACTTTTCAAATTTAGTTCTGAGATGAAATTAACTTTGGCATTGGTCATCAGCAACCTTTCTTTCCCTGCCCTCCCATTTTACCACTGCACTCCTCCACCCCAGCCTTTCCCAGTGCTTAGAGGCTTGTGAGAGGAGATTAAGCTAATCCCATCCACCAACAAGCTCACTAAGCAGTTCCTGAGTAAAGTCCAAAATTCCTGCCAAGCAATAGAGGCTGGGGGAAAAATTAATGTAACAATCAGCACATTATAGCAATAGCTTTTCCATGAAAATTCTTTCCCTTTTAATAATTCTATACAAAGTCAAGAGAAAATATGAAGCATGGAGTGTGTTGTCGGGAGGGGGAATATAGAGACAATTAGTTTTTCTTTTCTTTTTCTTGTTAAATATAAATTAAATAAGCATGTTGGCACCACTACATTTTTTTTTATAAGTAATTTAACCTATCCCTTTTCTTCACAAAACGGGAATGAGTGTGTAAATAGCCAACATTTAAGTGGTTTTGGATTGGTTCATTTGTTAATTAATACTTAAGAAAGTAGGCTTAGAAAAACTGGGCAGGAGTAAGGCTATTTGAGAGTTTTGCAGGCAGCATATTGATGCTCTTGCCTGTGGCTCCAGCTCTGAGAGACAAGTAAAGCCAGATTCTTCACTTGATCTTTGGGAGAGTACAGTGCCCCTCTCTCTTTTATCAACTACCTTGGTGCTCTCACCCAGTGCAAAGAAGTTTCTCTAGACTAATACCATCTAGAAATACCATCAGATAGGCAATATTTAAATCAGTATCTCAAATGCCTCCAGCTTTTCCAGCATCAGAACTCTATTTTTATTATTTTTTTAAAGGAACTAATTTGAAATGAACACAAATCTCAAAAGCTGAGGTAGGCAGAGGCAGTCATTGCCAATGGCTGTGTAGGGGGTAAGAAATTTCTATTCAAATAAGGGTGAATGCAACTGGTAATGTTAAAAAAAAAAAAAAGAAGGGGGAGGGGAGGGGTTGGGTTCAGGGGAAAGTTTAGCCTCAAGGGTAAATCCATGGTTTTCATTCTTGGCATTCATTATGCCAAAGAATTCCATGTAAAAACAAAATGGAAAAGAGTTAAAGAAAAAAAAAAGAAAAGAAAAAAGAAATGAACGGAGCTCTAAAAACACAATAGAAGTATTAAATGGTTCTTCTAGAGCTAACAGGAATGTCCTAACCAAGTCCACTAGATTTTAAGGTGCTTCTATACACCACCCTCCAAAAGTAAAAAGTGTTCACAAAGGCATTTAAACCATAGTTATGCAATGTCTGACTTCCCAAAGCAATGGATCTTTTCCAAATACCCTCACGGTTTCCTGAGAAACTTTAGAAAGAAAGAAAACACCCAAACACCTAATTTAGTATTCGCTTCGTGTTATAAATATATTTTAATGAAAAAAATATAAAACGTAAACCACTATGAATCCTGGATTTCTCTTGGTTATTGATAGGAACAACAACAAAATTCACCATTTCAACAAATATGTACTGGTCACTTATTCTTAGGAAATCACTTGTTTGACACAAAGCCTAAGCCCAGGAAGTACAGCTATGTAAATACTTTTGTGTTATAATTGTTTTTATAGTTCCCTTTCTTAAGTTTATATATTATTGCTACTTCAAATTGAGGTTGTAAATGGCTAAATGATATCATACTCTGGATTATTTCAGGCATAGATCATAGATGATAAACACATGGGAACAATCTGTTTTTTATTTCTTTATATGATATTTTTTATTAATACTCTAGTTGAAATTTGAAGTGTTACCAGCCACCACATGAATTTATCTAGAACAGTACAGTTTATGATATACTTTCACATAAAGTATCTGTATTGATTCTCACACCATTTTCTGGAATAGGAAGAACATGTAATGACTGTTGATAAGAATACTAATGGATAGAACATTGTGTTTCTACATCCTATGACCTGGTCACAACCTACTGAATAAGGACCCAAAACTAGATTGTCTTCTGTCATAATGATCTGATACATATTGTTGGTTCTAGCCATCACTCTTCTCAGACTATATCAGCAACTTAACCTTGGGTACTCTCCAAGAAGGAGCAAGAGAGGCATCAGGGAACTATACTCACTCACTTATATCCTTTATTTAAAATAATGCTGCTGGTTTAATCTTTCTCCCCCCTCCCTTTCTTTAATACATATTATTTTTACTTAAAATGAGCTAGATCGGAGATAGAGCCATGAACACAACAAAGTTCCTCTCTAAGAAAATGTATAAATATAGACAATAAACCAATAAACTTATAAACGCATAATATATTAGTGACAAATATTATGGAGGCGAATTATGAAGAGAGCACTAGGATCATGCCATCTTACAGTAGCCAGGAAAGGCCCTTTTGCTAAGGTGACATTTGAGCAGAAGTCCCATGAAAGGGAGGGAAAGAGTCATGTAGATATCTGCACAAGAGAATTGCAGAGAGATGGAACAGCATGTGCATGCCAAAAAGAAGCATTGTTCCTGTGTTTGAGGAACAGGAGGGGGTTAGCATGGGTGGAAGAGGGTTAGAGGCAGGGCAGGGATGTGAGGGATGTGATTTGCTCATGTATAGAAAAATAGCAGACGGTAAGATCATGAAGGACATTGTAGGGCATTTTAAAGATTGTGACATTTAATCTGACTGAGATGGGGAGCCATTGGAGTATTCTGAATAATGCTGAGACATTTGATTTGTACCTTTCACAGATCACTAGGGCTGCTGCCTAGAAAATAGCTTGCAGGAAAGTTGGAAGTCTATCAAGTGGCTACTGTAATACTCAGATGGGAAATAATGGTGACTTGAACAAGGACCGTAGTGGTAGAGATGGTGGTTTGGTTCTGGGTATATATTAAGTTGAGCCATTTGAAATTGATACTATTATAGCTCAAAAATGGTCAAAAGTTAGCAAATTTACATGGGTCCACAGAATAGTTGATGGCTATGCCAAAAATTATCTTGCAATGCATTGGAACTACTGTGTGAGAAAAGGAAGCACATCAAGGTTAATTGCAAGGTTTTTTGCCTGAATGCAAATGGAAGAATCTTTAAAATGGGGAAGACTGCCAGAGAGTGGGTTTTAGAGCACAATCAGCAGGTTATTTTTAATACGTTAAATTTGAGATTCTTAATAGATATTCAAGTAAAGATATCAAGTAGGCAGTTGGATATTTTCGGGTGCTTAGCCAAAGGTCTAAATTGTAGATATAAACTTAAGAGTATCTCGTATGAAAAGTCATCTTTGAGCCATACGTCTTAGTCCATTGGGGTTGCAATAACAAAATACTATAGACTGTGTGGCTTATAACAACTGAAACTTATTTCTCACAATGCTGAAGACTGGGAAGTCCAAGATCAAGCAAGGTATTGGCAGATTTGGTGTCTGGTGAGAGTCTGCTTCTTGGTTCATAGATGGTTATCTTCCCACCTGTGTCTTCACATGGTTTAAGGGGCAGAGAAGCTCTATGTGGTTTCTTCTAAGTGGGCACAGATCTCATTTATAAGATTCCACTCTCATTTATGATTCCACTCTAATGACTTAATCACCTCGAAAGACCTCACTTCCAAATACTATTACTTTGCAGATTAGGTTCAAACATGTGGTTTGGGGTGGGGGTGGAGTGACACAAACATTCAGTAGATAACATTCCACCTCTGATTCCCTAAAATTCATGTTCTTTTCAGATGCAAAATGCATTCATTCCATCTGAATAGCCCCCAAAATCTTAACTTACAGCATTAACTTTAAAGTTCAAGTCCAAAGTCTTACCTAAAAATCATCTAAATCAGATATAAGAGGGACTCAAGGTACAATCTGTCCTGGGGCAAATTCCCTTCCATTTGTGAATCTGTGAAACCAAACAAGTCACCTGCTTCCAAAACTCAGTGGTAAGACAGGTACAGGATAGACCTTCCCACCTCACAAGGGAGAAAAAAAAGTATCAAGTAAGTCCAAAACATAACAGGACAAATTCCCTCTCTAGACCTTAAGGCTAAAGAACAATCATCTTTGGCTGGATGTTCACTGGGAAGGACCTTCCAGACTCTCTGACAGTCCTGTTCCCAGGGTGCTCCCCAGCTTGGGTTGCAAGGCTATTGGCAGCCCTGTCCTTTGAAAGCTGAGTGGAGGCAGCCATATGTCTTGGCCCATACTCTTAGAGTTCCAGCAGAGAGGCTTGCAGGATGCAGTCCAAGTTGGCTGCCTATACCCTTCAGAGGGCAACCATTGCAGCTGGCTCCCTGAGTCAGCCAAGGGGCTCCAAGGATCACAGCATTTGTACTGGATGCGAGGGAGCAGAGTTTGCAATGTAAGGCCAGACAGCATAGGAGGAACTCACCTATCTTATGAATATATATAGTGAAGATTAGCATTGTGATAAATAATCTTTAGGACTCTGAATTCAAATCCATCTATGCCAATTAGTATCTGTACTTAAGAATGCCATTTGATGTGTTTCTATGCTTCAGTTTCCACATCTGTGATATGGGGATATGATGAGTGCTCATGTCAAAAGGTTGGTGTGAGAATTAAGTGCATTATTGTGTTTAATGCACTTAGAACAGTGTCTGGCACAGAGTAAGAGCTATGTATTAGCTCTTATTTAGAGTATGTTATTATTCCCCTAGCTTTTAACAGATAAGGAAGGCTGTATTGGGAGGTTTAAGGCCAATGCTAAGTTAAAATGAAAAACCTATGAGCAACCTCACCTTCATTGATAACATAATAGCATTTCTTCAGGATACAAATCATGATTCACGATTCATCTTCACAATTCTTATAGCTAGGAGAATCAATAGCAAGATGATGGTTTTATATCCAAGCTTTGGGGGACTGTGAGCATCTGTTTCTATGTCTTCATGGTTATTTTGCAGCAAAGCTAGGAGAATCTATCATGGAATGCTCACTAGATTCCAGTTTAAACTGGAATATCATTTACTATTATGAAGATCAAGAAATTATCAAGTTTTGCTGTATACAAGAAACTGTAGTAAACAGGGTTAAAAACCCAAATGTCAGTATGGTGGTTTTGAGAAAGAACTTTAGAGTCAGGCAGAACTGTAGCTGAGTCCTGATTCCCCTGTTGGCTTTGGGGAAAGATTACCCAACATGCCTGAGCCTCCGATTCCTCATTTATAAAATAGCAATAATAATAGTGCCTAACTTATAATGTAGTTATATTAGATAATGCATGCAAAACTCTTTGTGTAGTAGCTGACACATAATTACTCACTAAATGTTTGCCTTTAATTGGTTGGGAAAGAGCAACAAAAGTAAAATACATCTAAGACAACTTAAAACAAATACAGTGATTAATGAAGACACACACACAGAAACAGGGAGGTTTCAATGAGAAGGTGAGCTTTATTTTAGCAAATAAAGGTGAGCTAGTGTATTTCATTGTAACAAAGATAGCAGCAATGAGGGAGAACTCACAGGGTGTATAATGGTGAAATATTTTGACCAGAGTGAAAAATGTTTGGTGAGAGGGTAGTGAGAAAGAATGTTGGAAATGGTTGATTGGAAATAAATTTAGAGGGTAGTGATAGTTCTGATTTTCTGATAAGGATTTTGGACTTTGTATTAGAATTCTCCATAGGAACAGAATGGATAGGATTGAGAGAAAGAAATTTACTCTATGGTATTGGCTTCTACAATTGTGTGGGCTGACAATCCCAAAACCTGGAAGATGAGTTGGCAAGCTAGAGATCCAGAAGAGCTGATGTGGTAGGTTCAATCTGAGTCCAAAGCCTCAGAACCAGAAAGGCCTATAGTGTGGCTTTTGTCCAAAGGCTCATAGTTCAAAACCTGAGAGGTGCCTATGTTTTCAGTTTCAGTCTTAAGGCAGGAAAAAATCAACGTCCTACTTTGAAGGCAGTTAAAACAGAAGAACTCTCTTATTGGTTGGGGGAAGGGTTGGGGTCAGCTTTGATGTTCTATTCAGAACTTCAATTGATTAGATGAAGGAAGGCAATCTGCTTTACTCAGTCTACTGATTTTGAATATCAATATCATCCAAAAATATTCATAGAAACACTTAAAATGATATTTCACCAAATATCTGAGCATCTTGTGGCCCAATCAAGTTGACATGTAAAATGAATCATCACACTACCTTTGCCATTTGGGAATCATTGGAAGATTGGAAGCAGGGAAGTATATTCTAAAGAAAATGATGCATTAGGAAGAAAATTAGGGGATGGATTTCTGTGTATTGAAGGATTCATGGAAGGGGTTCTGTGTAGGAAGAGAAGACTATTCTAAAAAGCCTAAAATGAGGTAATGATAACGTCAATATGCATGGAAGGAGAAAAAGAAGAGAAAGAATGTGAAAAGGGAAAGTACATAGTACAATTTGCTAAAAAAATGTATTTTCATATATATGGATTTGACGTACATGGGTCTCTAGGTTTCTAGACTGACTGGTGATCTAATTCATTCATAAAAAAAGCATAAAGAACACTGATTAGAGATGGCAAACAAGGAATGCACATATTACATGTAGTTTTCCATGGTTAATTTTAGTTGACTATCCAGTAGTCATTTTCTCTATATTTTTCCTTGTTGAAAAACTTATGAAATATTTATTGAGTGCTTCTATGCAGTGTTCTTGTGCCCAAAGGCCAAATAAAAAGCCACACAGAAGCTGGACCCCTCTCTAGCCCCAGAATGTTGAGTTTGATTACTTCAGGTCAATTCTGTTCTTCCTCTCATTTAATAATTTTGGAATAGACCTAGGATGCAGTTTTGGCCAGTTAAATATAAGAGGTAATTTGCTGGGATTTTTTAGGTAAAGTTTTTTGTTTTGTTTGTTTTCCAGCCTTAAAGGATGGAAAGTATTGCTAATCAGAATGGAAAATTAATAAATTGGACTATATTAAAATTAAGAATTTTTATTTCTTAATGATCACAAGATACCATTACAAGATGGGGAAAAAATAGTTCACACAAATGGAGGACATATTTAAAATTTTATCTTTAAACAAACAGCAATTTTAATAAACAAAAAAGTCCTTCTGACTACATAGAAAAAACAACCCAATTGAAAAAAAGGACAAAAGTTTGAATACACACCTTACTACATGATAGTTATAAAAAGAGAAATAATGTATGTCCCCATATAAAATAATGAACAAAAGATTTGTATGTATAAAACTTATATATATAAAAGCTTTTGTATCTATAAGATCTATAAAAACTTATAAAATCTACACGTATTTGTATAAAATATTTTTCCATATTTATATTATGTTGTATATTATATATGTAAAGTGTTTAGCTTTACTAGTCATCAGGGAAATGCATAATAAAACTATGAAGGAATGCTAACACATACTTACCAGACGGTTAAAGTTTAAAAAAAAGAGAAAATAAGTGTTGAAAATAATGTAGAACATTCTATCTTATGTATAGTTAACGAGAATATAAATTAACAAAACATGTTTTTGCTACAGCTACTAAAACTGGACATGTATGCACCTTATCTAGCAATTTTACTAAGTATATATGCATTTATTCACCAAAGAAATGAAGTCATTTGTTTGCCAAAAGACATGTACTAAAATTTTTGTAGCAAAATCATTAGTATTAAATAAAATTTTAAAACTACCTAAATATCCATTAGCAGTAAAATGAATTTTAAGTCGCTATATTCAAACAATGAAATATTATACTAAATGAGAATGAACTGTAACCACATACAATATTGATGAATCTTCTTAACATTGTGATAAATGAAATAAGCCAGATGAACTATAGCCCTACATTTATGTAATATATAAAAACCACAAATTGATATTTGCTATGAGAAGTTAGGATAGTGGTCTCATACAGGGTTGTGGAGATGACCATAATTAGGTGTGGGGAGGGTAGACTTGATGCTTGCTGGGAGCTGATCTCACAGAAATTTTTATGAAAACCTATTGAACCTATCAGATGTATTAGGGTTCTCTAGAGAAACAGAACTAATGGAATATATATATGGAGAGAGCTGTTTAAAGAATTAACTCACACAATTGTGGCAAGTTTGAAATCTGCAGGTAGGAGGATCTGGAGGCTGGAGACCCAGGGGAGAGGTGATAAGGTTTTTGATTCTAAAGACAGTATTCTTTCTTTCTTGGGAGACCTCAATCTTTTAAGGCCTTCAACTGATTGGATAAGGCCCACTCACCTTAATAAAGATAATCTTCTTCAGCCATATTCTACTGATTTAAACATTAGCTACATCTAAAATATCCAGACTGATGTTTGACCAAACAACTGGGTACTACAGTCTAGCTGATAGGAAATTAACCACCATAGGTTATCCCTTGTCAATTTACCCCCCACACACATCTCTTTAAATCCTACATAATCTCCAGACAAAGACAATAACAAGATCATATTTCCACCTAACATGATACAGCTATCCTGTGTACAACCAAAAATACCCTTTCCCCAGAAGATGATGGGAAGTCCTTGGGTGATGTTCACTCTTCTCGTTGATATCCAGTAACTTAAATAGTATGATATAAAGTCAATATATGTTCTGTTATATGAGGGAAGAAGAAAGGAAAGAAAATATATTTCCCATACAAATAGAAACATATTCATAATGGAATAAAGAATAAATATTCAAATTACAGATATTAACTCTATAACTGGTCACATGGCTATTGCTAGTATTTAGAACTACCTTCTGTTCATATTCTCTTTGCCTTCAGCAAGCACCTCAGCTGGTCATGGTTCTTTACCTAGAGGGTGATCCAAAGCTTTGTTCCCTAAGGATCTGGGCCATTGATAATGTTGCCTGAATTGGGTTGTTGTAGTTTTCCATTGACCATTTTCATTTTCATCATGATATGGTACTGCTAACAGATGTCCTAAGAGATAGCCTGTGTTCCAGACATACTCTTTAACTCCATTGTTGAGTAGCAGTTCAGTTTTCTCCTATTATTCAGGACCAGTCACCCAAAATAGCCATGTGTTCATCCTAATTTCCAGTTCAACGAAATAATTGTTGTGTCTCCTGGTAGAAGCATTCTTCCCTTTGGAACTAAGATCTCTAGAGTAGCAGCACATGAGGTAATGGAGAAAAGAAGCAAAATTTTGGTGGGTCACTAGGAGGTAAACAGTGGTATAGACTCCCATTATAGAATAATGTCCCTCGCATTTCCACCCCTTGATTCCTAACTCCATGAATCCTGGCTATGGGAGAAATAGCACCATACATTGGATGCTGATTTAGCACATATGCATCCTTCTGAAGAACCTTGCTTCAGACCTTCACAGTATTTCCACCAAGACCAGTAACTGTGTCTTCAAAAAGGACCATTCCACCACTGTATCAAGCCAGTTACTTGATTATCCAGTGATCAACCAAGATCCTAAGTGTCTGCACTGTGATTGACCTCTAGGAGCCAGCCTAAGATTCGAACAGCATCCCTACCTGACAGTGACACCTCAAACACTAGAGGTACTGGATCCTATGACACAGGTGGTGGCACAGCAGCCTAAATCTGTTGCAGAGCCTTCTCTTGTTGGGGTCCTATTCAAAACAAACAGCTTTTTAGGTCACTAGGTAAATGGACTGGAGCAGCATACTCTGATGGGGAATGTTGTCTCCAAAACCCAAAGAGTTCCACTAGGCACTGTGCCTCTTTTTTGGTTGTAAGAGGGGCCAAATGCAATAATTTATTATTTATCCTAGAAGGGTTATCTCCACATATCCCATGCAACTAAACCCCCAGAAATATCACTGAAGTAGAGGCCCTTGAAATTTTGTCAGATTTGTATCCCATCCTATGACCTACAAGTATCTTACCAACAATCTAGAGTAGTTGCTACTTTTTGCTCAGTAGGTCCAATCAGTCTGTCATCAGTGTTCTAGATCAGTAGAAGGGAAAGGGCAACCAAAATCCCTGTGAACTAAATTATGACCTAGGGCTAGAGAGTTGGTACACCCCTGGGGTAGGACCGTGAAGGTGTATTTCTGGCATTGCTAACTGAAATCAAATAGCTTCTGGTGGTATACTGACAAAAAAAAGCGTTTTCCATATTAATAGCTGCATACCAGTTACCAGACTATGTATTAATTTGATCAAGCAATGAAGCCACTTCTGGTTCAGCAGCAATTGGAGTCACCACCTGGTTAAGCTTGTGATAGTCCTCTGTCATTCTCCAAGGTCCGCCTGTTTTCTGCACAAGCCAAATAGGCAAGTTGAATAGAAATGTGATAGGAATCCTGTTCAAGTCCTTGATGATAGCACTGAGTTTTACAATCCCTCCAAGAATGCAGTATTGCTTTTGGTTTATTATTTTCTTGGATAGAGGCAGTTCTAGTGGCTTCCACTTGGTCTTTCTTACTATCATACCCCTCACTCCATGAGTCAAGGAACCAATGCGTGAGTTGTACCAGTTGCTGAGTATGTATATTCCACTTATGAATTCCAGGATTAGGAAAATGATTATAAAATCAGTTTGGGGACCCACTCTGTGACAAATCTGAACTAAAATTCCATTAATTATCTGATTTCCATAAGCCCTATTCTGAGTGGTAGAACACAGTGAAATTTGGGTTTCCTTGAATTAGTATCAGTTTAGAGCCAGTGTTAAATAATCTGATTATTTTATGTTCCCTAAGGTACAGTCACTTTGGCTGTAGGTACCTTTGGGGAAGGCTAAAAGAAGGATTAATACAAATTTTTGACAGTGTGACAGGGTTCTTCCTCAAGAGGACCCACCCTCCCCTTGACTCATGAGTTTCTGGGTTTATACACTGACTCAAATCTGGGAATTCATTGGTCATGACTCTGTTTTTATTATTTAAGTTAGACTTTTGTTCACTTGACCCAGAACTCTTCTGCTTATACAAATCAAATAAGAATTTATTTTTTAAATTATTTTTCATATTTAAGTCAGTTCCATGCTCAACATGGGGTTTGATCTCATGACTCTGAGATCAAGAATCACATGCTATGCAGACTGAGTCAGCCAGGTGTCCCCCCATCCAAGTAAAAATTTAAAAGACATGCATCTATTTGATACTTAGGAACACTGTGCTCAGCTAGCCAACATTATGTGTTCTCTTCTAGTTAGACTATTCTGATTGCTACTTTGGCTCTGTTCTCTCTAGGACAACTACTCCTACCTTGCCTTTGATTAAGTGCTTTCACTTGCCCTCTGCTATTCCGAAATCCAATTGTCCCTTTTGCATTTAGATTTCCTGATTCAGTGGTAGCAGCTCCCACTATAATTTCTCATCTGTAGAGAAGAGTGACTATAAAGCTGTTCAAGGATGTTGGGGCTGTGCTCACAAATTTCTCACAGTCAAGCTATGAACTCTGGACCCTCCAAGAGTGAGTGAGAAGGTCTTACAGGATAAATATACCTTAACATTCCAACTTCCCTAAGCACTTCTATCCTTTTACCAAGACCGTCTGGCATTTCTTTTTTTTTTTTTTTAATGTTTATTATTGAGAGATAGAGAGACACAGAGCGTGAGCAGGGGAGGTGTAGAGAGAGGGGAAGACATAGAATCTGAAGTATCTCCAGACTCTGAGCTGTCAGAACAGAGCCCGATGAAGGGCTAGAACTCACAAACTGCAAGATCATGACCTGAGCTGAAGTTGGTCGCTTAACCAACTGAGCCACCCAGGTGGCCCTGGCATTTCTACTTAATGTGGTGTAGGCCACCTTTTGGCCTATGTTTCAGCCAACCAGAGTCCTTTTTAATCCTCTAAGCCACAACATTACATTCAGATTCTCTGCTTAAATGGCTGATACCAATAAATTCAGCCTGAGTAAATTTTATGTTCCTTCTACCATTATCCCTTACCCTCAATATCCATTGCCACACATATTCTCTGGATTTCTGCCTGTATAAATTGGAAAAAGCATGGCGTTATTTTGTAGTATAATACACCTCTTCATAGGCCACACTTTGTACCTCAATTTTCAGGGCCTGCCGGGACATGAGTCTAGTTATGGGTCTAGAAACTAAGAGCCTCGGGCAGAGGTGAGGAGTACCTGAAGAGAATTAGCAGCATTGCAGTTATTTCATGGGAGACTGTTATGTTTTTCTCAGGCAAAGCAGGGGTAATCTTCTTAGATAGGGATACCATGGTAGTTTTCACTGGCAAAAGAGACTCATCAGAACTTAAGCATTCAGTGTCTCCAGATTCATCAGGAACTTCCCGTATGTTTCCATTCCCATTTTGAGAATCTTATTCTATCCCAATCAATGCTCTTATTTAAAAAAAAAAATTATAGTTACTATTTTTGAGAGAGACAGAGACATAATCAGAAGGAGGCTCCAAGCTCTGAGCTGTTAGCATAGAGCCCGATGGCGGGATCAAACCCATGAACCGTGAGATCATGACCTGAGCTCAAGTCAGCTGCTTAACTGACTGATCCACCCAGGCACCCGTATGCTCTTATTTTAACAGCAGCACTCTGAGGTTGGGAATTCAACTTACATTATAATTCAGCCACTCTTAGGATGAGGCTCTGGGTTTGGTTTTCAACAATTTCAGCTCTGCAGCTATAGGAGATAAGGGTTTCTTTTAGGACAGACCCAGAAAACTTCAGGTCATTCATGAGGTACTTGAGTTGACACTTGGAATCCCAGGCTTATCCTTTTCTTTCTCTACTTTGTCCAGCAAAATTAGGAATAACCAATCAATTTTATTATACTCAGTTTGACCAAAGTATTCTAAGGTTTAAAATATACCATCTTCCTATGTGTACATATATACATCCCTCCTCTGTTTCTGTATGCTTGTGTGTATATATGTGTGTGTGTGTGTGTGTGTGTGTGTGTGTGTGTGTATGAAATTCAATTTTAAAAATGTTCTCAATTCTCTTATTTTTAAAGGCATCAGAGAGTCCCTTTGGTTCTTGAACATTGTGTGTGAGTGTTATTTCTGAAATTGCTGCAGTCATCCTTTAAGAGGGGATGAGTCTTCACAGGTGAAAAGAACCTGGACCCTTCATGACATTGTTGATCATTAAATCAAGCAGCCATCAAATGTCTGATCACTAGATTTCATATTGTATGAAATCGTAAGTATTCCTATTGTGTAAACTTGAAGTTAAGTCTTCTGTTACTTGCATTAGGTCATCTTAACTGATACTCATATTGTTGACAGTTGACAAGAATTATTTGACTCAATACATCTTAGTGCAGGAGAAAACACTGACATATATACCATTATATGATATATTGTTATAAAGCAAGCTCAGGACAGTGCCAGCACTAGAATCCAGATAATCTTGATTCCAAGTTCATTTTTTTCCCCTCTTCATTATTCAGTGCATGCATGTCTTAAATATCCTTCTTGGTTCTGATATCAAGGTCTATTATCTATATGTGCTTGCCTTCAGTTCTTGCCTGACCTGAAACAATGTTTAAAATATTTTTCTAATGAGTAGCTAGTAGTTTCCAGATATGACATTGTCTCGTACCAAAGAGGTTAATTTTTTTCTCCATATTCTGACAATATAAAAAATAAAAATTCTGAGTGAACTCATACTGTTTCTTACCTATCCATCTCACAGATGTGTTGTCCAAAACTATCATCTGTTTCACATAGAGCACATCCATCTAGTTCTGTGAAAGTTTCAAAGAATAACCCAAGCTGAACTGAAATTAGTTCTTTGTCACGGCTTTCCAATCTGTCAAATGTGTAGGATGAAAGATGATTGGCAAACAGTGTGGCTTGTCAACCCCCTGAATCAAGCATAGTAAAATCTGAAAAGATAGATATTGTGATGACCAATATTTTCATGTGCCTATGTTGTACATAATAAACATTGAAAAGTTTAAAAAGTCATAAATATTCAGCATAGCTATATAAATTTTGTCATAAATTTTGTTATTTATTTTTTAAAAAATTTTTTATGTTTCTTTACTTTGGAGAGAGCGAGTGTGAGCAGGGGAGGGACAGAGAGAGGGAGATACAGAATCTGAAGCAGGCTCCAGGCTCTGAGCTGTCAGCACAGAGCCTGATGTGGGGCTCAAACTCACAAACCATGAGATCATGACCTGAGCCAAAGCTGGATGCTTAACCGATTGAGCCACACAGGTGCCCCTAAGTTTTGTCAGAAATTTTAATAAATTTTTTGTCCTATTGAATTTTCCCATTTAGAATCTTCCACAAAAAGGGAATTATAGAATATTAGACATGATTTGAATGTCAGACTTCACTTAATCCAAGCCCATGATTTTAAAGATGAAGAACTGAGGTCTGACAAGGTCCATAATTACAGACCTGGTCAGAGGTAGAGTTGTAACTTGACACTGCTTTTAATCAGTGATAGGTAGAATACCAAGATATTGTTTACTTTGCTCACATTCTTCCAGTTAAGACAAGAGGAAGCCAGGATTCAAATACAAGTTTTTCTGACCCCAAAGTTCACAGTCTCAGCCATGCAGATACTTCAACATGAAATTGTGAGGTTTTAACATTTAGTTATTCCATTTATCATTTAGAATTCATTTAGAAAATCATTGAGTGCCTTTTAAGCTCCAGACATTGGACTATATACTAGGTATACAATTGTAGATAAATAAACGTGGTCTTCAGTTACATTAAATAAAGTATGTAGAGTGGGAAGAGTGTGGAGAGGGTGGAAATTGGAAACAAGATAGTGTTGCCTGAAAAGTTGAATATAAAGTGATGTTTTGTGACCTCGCAGGATTAAGCAAGGAGAGTCTTGGTTTTAGTTTGGGGGAGAGCTAAGAGGAAGAAAAGCAGTGCAATGCAACATATCTGAGAAGGTATGGTGTGTGTAAAATGCTGTGAATTAAGAAAGAGCTGTATGTGTTGAATGAACTGTGGCTGGTGCATAGCAAGCAATTGAGCAATGGCATGGAATGAGGTTGGAGAGATAGGAAAATAAAACATGTAGACTCTTCTTTAGCTGAGGAGTTTGAAAGACACAATATCAAAGATTTGAGAGAGAGCAGATGTACAGTCCTCTTGGAGAGTCAGCTGATATATAGTAAGATTGCTAGGCAATGTGGAGAACCTACTTGAATTTTGAGATCATGAATTTAAAGAGCAACTATTTGTGGTAGGTTAATAAATGGTCCCCCGAAGGTATCAGATCCTAAATCCTGGAACCAGTGAATGTTAACTTACATGGTAAAGTTTATGCAAGATGTGATTAAGGATGTTGAATTGAGGAAATTACCTCAGAATGTTCAGGTAGATGATGGCATAAGAGTGAAGCAGAGGAACATTATACACAAAAGAGGAGGAGAAAATGTGACCACAGAGGCCGAAATTAGATGATCTTGCCACAGGGTAGGTAATGCCCTGACAACATCTTGAGTTCAGTCCAGTGGTAATGATTTCAGACTTCTGGCCTCCAGAACTGTGAGGGAGTAATTTTTTGTTGTTTTAGTCCAACAAATTTGTGTTGATTTGTTATAGTAGTTCTAGGAAACTAATATACTGTTCTACCTAGTTGCATGATTCTTTCTAGCTGCTCTGGTATATTGATAGAAAGTATGGATGGTCGAATTATTTTTGTAAGAATGATGGAGGCAGAAAGGAGAATGAAATATTGGGTATTTTCAAAGTAATTGTTGTAGTAAGTGAAACATGGCTTCTATGCTGGTTATGAGGGAAAATGAAGATAAAATGGGGCTGACAGATAATGAAAGCAGGAAGGCATTATGGATTACAGGTGATGAATTTGTTGAAGAACTATTGTTAAGTGTACTTGTTAGCAGTCATTAAATGCTAAATGAAATGAAATTCAATATCAAGTTTAGGGATCTTGTGTTTTGTAAAGCTCAAAACTTAGCACTGAATTACAATTAGTGGAGATTACAAAAAGTGTTGAGAATTGAAGTCTTGACCAAGAAAGCCATTTACCCAGGACACATTAGAAACTTCATCCTGTAGAGTGAAAGTTGAAATATCAGATTCACAGGGATATCTACTTATAAGCTATTGGATTCAAGTATTCATAGAGAAATAAGCCAAAGAATGAAACACTTCAAATAGTTTGGTTCCCTCCATATTCTCTCTCTATGAGAAAATTACTGTAAATTTTAATGTTCTCTGATTAAAAAAGAAACAGTGTCCTCAAAAGTAGAACTCAGTGTAGCATTCTATGTCAAAAGATAAAATACTCAAAATGCATATAAAGAAAAAGCACTTTATATTTGGGGTGAGTTGTGTTCTTAATTTTTAGTTGGAGCTTCCTAATTGTTTTCCATAAAATAAAATTGTATTTTAGTATAGATACGTGTCCCTGGAATTCTTCATACATAAAATGTTTAGACAGTATGCTCATAAATATAAGACCATCAGATTACTTTTGTTCATAAGCTTTCATTCCAAGTACATTATCTCTGATCCTTAAATCATTAATCATATTCATTAAAGTACTGAACATAGGCCTTAATTCTATGCCAGGTAGCTCAGTTCAATTCAATTCAATATGACATCTGCATACAATACTTAGCATCTATTCTGTACAAGGCCTGTGGTTGACCTGAAGAAATTTTCAGGCAGGACTGATCCTCTGCCCACAACAATCTTATACTTCAGTAAAGGTGAAGCTTAGGGGAATATGATGTTCTCTGGACTAATGATCTCATAAATTTATGCTCCCATCTAGGCCAGCCACCTTCACTCTCCCTGTTACTCCACAGGATCAACCAGAGGAAAGAATTTACTATAGAGCCCATCTAGGGGTTAATATCCTTGAGAGCTAGGAACTACAATGAGTAATCATCTTTACCAAAGGTATTAAGATATTCCTATTCCAAAATAACCTTAGTTCTAGTTGGGCTATGGAGTTGGATTCTTATACCATATCCATATTTGAATCCCTTGTTCTACCCTCTGAATAGTTTTTCCCATTCCCAAACTCTCAAAACCTTGTACTATCATCTTTGTATTCAAAGTTCATAGCTGTAAACAGCTATGCTGTTGCTGCTTTTCTATAAGGCATAGTGCCTTGAAATCTAAAATTTCTTTCTGCAATCAATGAGGTACTGAATATTTAACAACCAGCTCTTCAATAAGGGATTGGGCCTTATTTGTAACCTTTGCCAAGTTCTGTGGTGTGAATACTCCCTATATGGCTAATTTCAAACTGCCAACCTGAAGTCACTGAAGGCAGAGTTGGAAAGAGATGTGCAGTAATTCATTATTGTCCAGTATGCCTATCATAAAGATATAATAGGTGTAAGTAATCTTGGGCATAGTAGTAAGAAAATGTAGTAAAATAACTAGGAAGTGATAAGAATGAGTATTGTCACTGTTTTTATTTTTTTATATTTATTAGATTTTAATGTTTATTTTTGAGAGAGACAGAGTACGAATGGGGGGAGAGGCAGAGAGAGAGAGAGGGAGACACATGATCTGAAGCAGGCTCCAGGCTCTGAGCTGTCAGCACAGGGCCTGATGTGGGGCTTGAATTCACCAACCATGAGATCACGACCTGAGACAAAGTCAGACGCTTAACTGACTGAGCCACCCAGGAACCCCTCCATTTTTAAATATAACTTATTTAATTGTACACTTATTTAATTTTTAATATTGACTACATTTAACAACTGGCCTGAAAACTCCTTAAAATGTTAATAATCAGCCATATCTCAAAATGGCCCTTGTGGTATATGCCCCCCTTTTATATCACAAGTCCCAGTTTTGTTGTTGTTGTTTTGTTTTTGTTCTTTTTTTTTTGCCATGTTTTGTAAGCGCATATCTGAGATCACTTGCTCTGAAAAGGCATGAGGATAAACTTTCTGAGACTTAAACCTTGTATGGCAGAAAGGATTCTAAGATGACCTTCAAATGAATTAAATTCTTGTATAGTCTCCTCTTGAATGTGGGTGGGAAACTGTGACTGACTTCTAGCAATGGTGATGGAATAGTCACTCCCATGACTACAAGATGACACTTTAGATGGCTGGAGAAGAATATCCTTTGATGAAGCAGGCTGCCATGTTGTAAGAGGGTCTGTGAGAGCCACATGGCAAGGAACTGAGGGGTGCTAGAAGTGCCAAAATTAGCCCCCAGCTGAAAGTAGAAAGAAAGAGGGGACCTTTGTCCTATAACTTTGAGAAAGAGGAATTCTTCCAACAACCATGTAAATTCATAGAGGACCTGAAGCTCCAGAAAGGAGTATAACCTGGCCAATATCTAGATTACTACTGTGTAAGACCCTGAGCAGAGAACCCAGTTAAGCCAGACTGGGCTCCTGACACAGTTGCTGAGTGTAGATTATTTTAAACTAAGTTTGTGATAATTTGTTATGCAGCAATTAAAAAAAAAAACTAATATATTACTTACACTTGAATGAGAACATTTTTGGTGTGGAAATCAAACAGAAAACTAAACTTTTCTCCAGAATTTTGAAATCTTGATTCCTTCCTGTGTGACTAAGTTTTTTAAATAAGTTTTAAATCCTATTCCTTTATAGGCAACCTCTTTTGCCTCTGTCAAAAGCTTTTAGAAGTTTTTTATTCTCATTTTCCTCAAATCCACGAGGACATGTTATTAAAAAATTAACAGCGTTTTTGAACCATGAATCACTACACAACTCAGATTTAAAATGTAAAATTTAATGGTGTTAGTGTATTCATAAGATGGTGCGAACATAACCTCAATATATTTTAGAACACTTCATCACCTCAAAAGGAAACCCCATCTTACTGGCAGCCTTCATTATGTTCCCCCCAACCCCTCCAGCCTTAGACAACCACTCTTTTACTCTATGTCTTACGGAGTTGCCTATTCTGGATATCTCATATAAATGGAATCAAACAACATGTGGTCTTCTGTGAATGGATTCATTTTACATAATATATTCAAGATTCATCTAGGTCATAGCATTTAGTATACTTCATTTATATGTAGTGCTAAGTATTCTATTATATGGATATATCACATCTTAACCATTTATCAGTTGAGCAGTTTGATTGTTTCTACTTTTTGGCTATTATAAGTAATGCAGCTATGAATATTTGTGCACTGGTTTCTATTGGATATATGTTTTTAATGGTCTTAGGTATACAGACAGGGGTGAAATTACTGGGTAATATGGTAAATCCTTATTTAATCTTTCGAGAAACTGGAAGAATGCTTTCTCAAATGTTTGCACCATTTTTCATTTTACCAGCAGTTCTTGATGGTTCCAGTTTCTCCACATCCTCACCAACACTTACTCTTCTCTGTCTGATAATAGGCATCTTAGTGAATAGAGAGAGTGGTTTCTCACTGTGTTTTTGATGTGTGTTTTTCTGAGGCTAATGATGTTGTGTATCTTTAAACTTGCTTACTCACCACTTGTATATGTTCTTTGGAGAAATATCAGTTCAAATCCATTACCCAGTTTTAATTGGGCTCTCTATTACTGAGTTATAAAAGTTTTCTTTTACATATTCTGGATTAAAGTCCTTTATAAATTTATGAAAATGTGTTTCTCCCATTCAGTGTTTTTTTTTTTCCCCACTCTCTTGACGGTTTCTTTTGAAGTACAATTTCATAAAACATAGCTTTTTTTCTTCTTCTTAGTTTTTTATAGTATTAACACTTACATTAGGTGTAAGGTCCATTTCAGTTAACTTTATTATATGGTATGAGGCGGAAATCTAAATTCTTTTCAATTTGGCTATCTAGTTATCCCAGCATCATGTGTTAGACTATTTTTTCCTGTTATCAAATTGGGGAACTTTCAGCCAACTGTCTTCTAGTTTTTTAAGCTCTGTTTATTTTTCTTCACTCTTTATTCCCATTGTTTTTCAGATTGGGTATTCTCTCTCATGCTATTTTATAGTTAGTTCAGTGATTCTTTCAATTCAGACATAATCTACTGAAACCTACTTTAAGGACTATTTCCTTTTGGTTATTAAATTATATGTGAAATTACTTTGACAACTTCAGTAATTTCCATTTGCTTCTTGTTTATAATTTCTAACTCTTTAAGGGTATTCACCTTCTGATGAGATATTGTCATGTTAGCTTCCTTTAAGCTTTTCTTAGTTCTTTGAATGTGGTTATAGTGCCTGTTAAGTCTTTTTCCTTTAAATTCTATATCTCCTAGTCCTATCCTGGGCTCCTGCCTCTTTTTTTTTTCCAGGTATATGAGTCATACAGTCATACTTTCCTGTTTTGCATGTGTCATATATTTAAAGTTTGATATTTTAGGGAACCTGGGTGGCTCTGTCAGTTGCACCCCAGACTTTTGATTTTGGCTCAGGTCATGATCCCAAGGTTGTGGGATTGGCCCCAGGTCACAGTATGGAATCTGCTTAAGATTCTCTCTCTTACTCTCTCCCTCTGCCCCTCTCCCCTGCTAGCACACACCCTCTCTCTAAAATAAAAAAAAAAAATTAAAAGCCGATATTTTAGGTAATATAGTAATTGTGGATGCTTATTCTCCTTACCCCTTTCTGGGTCTTGTTTTGTTGTGATTAGCTCATTAATCTGTTTAGTGAATTGATTAGACTATTTTAGGGAAGGCTTTCACCCTCTCAGTGTGAACTTGCTGATCTTACTCCTCAAAGTGTGCAGCTAGGGCAAGAGCAGAATCACTCTGGGGTGATGGTGATTTTAACAGAGCTCTCTTTGGCTAACCTTCTCTGATCTCTCTGTTAAATTGTCTGCTTACTTTAATATTCCCCTCAATTTTAGACTCCTTCAATTGCTGGCTGATGGCTCTATGGTTTTCAATAATCCCTGGGGCATAAGTGGAATTACACTCTGACACAATTCCAAGCAGGTAGTTTTTGACAGTAGTCTTTAGGGATTTTTCTGACCACACGAGGGCTCATTTTAGCTGTCTCTTTCCATGGTTCTCTCTGGTAAGATAGTTGGCCTATAGTTTAGATTTTGATCTGTCATAAAGCTACCAGCCTCCTCATAATTGCTTAAAAACAAAAACTCCATTTCTTCCTTTTTCTTTTTCTTTTCCCTTTTTATTTCTCCTTGACAGCCATACCTCTGGCACTTCCTAAGAGTTTTGCAGGGAATGTCAGGTCCTGCCTTCACTGCTTTTAGTGCAAGTGTTTTTCAAAGCATACTTTTGTCTGTATGCTCCCATGTACTATATATTAAAAAATATAGATTTAAGCTATAAATGACTCTATCCTTTTGTAAAACTTTTAAAGAAGAGGGGAATTTATTTCAACAATGTCAAATTGCGTGCACGGGCACCCCCCACACACAAACTCACTCTCTCTCTCTCTCTCTCATAATCCTTCATTTCTCCTCTAAATGGAATTTGTAGACCCCTGAGAAAGTTAAGGGGATTTCACTTATGGAATGGATGTTCCAACATAATACTGTGAGTCATTGAGAAAATGCCATTTTCATATGGTTGGCTAAAGGAACAATTTTTAAAATTTGAGGCATTATTTACTACATTGGTGCACCAATATTTTGGAATGTTTATCTTAGTGCTTTGAATGAAAAAGAAGGTTACATTAAGACATTGAGGGTTTGGTAGAGAAATAAAAAGAGAAGTTAAGGTTATATGACAAGGAGCTTAGAACGGGCTATTGAAAAGAACCAAAGAAAATGTCATAACGGAGTCGACGGCAGCCTGCTCTAGTCCCTGTCCAGGGACTTTGTTTCTTTTCACTAGCCTTTCATGGATAATTTATAGGGGGAATGTAGTCCCGATATCTACCCCAGGTGGTTTGGAATTCAAGATATATTTGTCTTGAGATGATTCAAAATGATGAGCTTAAATGAGAGAAAAAAAATGGATAAAAGTCACTTACATAGAGATATATGTGGGAAGTGGTATTTTAATAGTGACATATCATCCTGAAACCTAGGGCACTATCCAGAGGATGAGGCTGGTGACCACAGTTGGAAAAGGTAATGTAATGTGTGTGTGAATGCATGTGCGCGTAAGAGAAAGGGCATATGTGTATTAGAGGTAGGGTGAATGTGCAGAAACAGCCTGAAAACATTAGAAAGAAAACCACAAAGTCAACTCTGAAATGGTGTTGAGTATGGATGTTGGAATTCTCACTTATTCCCCTATCCCCATTATTGAATATAAAAACTAAAATAAATGAGGATCACCTGCCCCTTAGAACTGATACAAGTACACTTCATCACTGCCCTTCCTCTTTAGCTCTAGCATCTAAGCCCACTTACAAAGTTTTATTTTTCCATGTCTCTTAGACCCAAGTTCTTTGATTCACCTTAATGTCAGATAAAATGTAGAAATTTAGAAAAGCTCCAGTTCTTACTGTTTCTCCTGAGACCTCTGTGGCCCATGTGTCCATACCTTTAGACATCAGGTGAGATCTCCATCTTGATTCAGCTATTTTGTGAATGCTTTTATCTGTCCCAAGGGATCTTACTAGAGAGCCATAGGTAGTGCCTACCAGTTACCAAGTAAATGTCATTTGGATTAAAACATTCTCTGAACTAAACCAGTAGAAGTAAAAACTACTCCTATGCAACATTTCATTCTCCTATCAGTAATTCTAACCATTTTACTTGTTAAGGATTTCTAAGTGAGTAGATTCACCAGATAAATTATCTAAATTTCATACTCTGCATTCAAATCACTTTATCAAAGAAAAGGTAGTATGTTGGATTATTTGGTTTCTTCTAAACTGTTTTTCAAATAAACTATGAAATGGCTCCACCATGTGGTTGAAGTATGCATTTTGTTCTCAGAAATCTAACAATTCAGTGAGACAGACGAGTTAATGTCATTTATTCATTCAAAAAAACATTTATTGAGACCCTACTCTGTGTTGGGTATGTTCTTGGCACTGGAACATAATAAATGAAACAAATGCAACCTCTAACTCCTTACATTTCACGTTCATTTCACCTTTTCGTTGGTTAAGCACACTAGATCAAACATTAAAATAAATACAAAAGCATATTTTTTTCAATTGTTTTTATTGGTATAAGAAAAAGAATGAAGGTTAGATTTTAGTTCTGGCTTTGTCATTGACTAGCTGTGTAAAAATACTTTCTATACAAGGCTAAGCTTTTTAGAAGTTGTTCCAGATAAATGGCTCCTAATTCTCATAGTACCATAAAACAATGAGGATGTTTTGCTTGAGTGGGGGGGGGGGGGGGGGGGGGGGGTGCAACAATAACATATACTAACGCATTCCAAAGTTTCCCTGAAAGCCTGGGTGGGGGGTTACAGCCTCCTTGAATATTACCTATGGTCTCAATGGGTCTACCTGTAAATAAAATTAAAATATATTGAATTAGATTTTTTTCTAGCACCCCTTCTAGCTATAACAATATTTGGCTCTTATAAATAATTAATAAAAGAACCAATCCCAGGGTAGAGCTAGAATTTATATTCAAGTCTCCTGTCTTCTGAGCCCTTCTAGTACATCCACTGAATGCTACAGTTGCTGAATTAGAGCACCTATCAAAAGCCCTCTCACATTTGAAGTCTTTATTCAGGCTCTTCTAGATAACTAACATCAGACAGAAAATTTGCCTTTTCCCCTCTATTTAAATTATTATATTAATATAAGCTATCATTTATTAAATCCACATTTAGCATCAGGCATATTTCTAAGTAAGCTCTTTTCTTGTTTGTTTGTTTATTTTGAGATAGCAAGAGAGAACTAGCAGGGGAGGGGCAGAGAGAGGGGGAGAGAAAAGAATCTGACAGTGCAGAGCCCAATGCTGGGCTCAATCCCATGAACCATAAGATCATGACTTGAGATGAAATCAGTTGTCAGACAGATGCTTAACTGACTGAGCCACCCAGGTGTCCCTCTAAGTAAGTTCTTTAAATGCCATTATCTCTCAGCATCTTAGAAAGAAAAACCTAGACACACGTAACTATAGTTCAGTGCACAGAGCACTAAGATTTAGGACGGAGGTTAGAGCTTGTTCAATGCAATGGCAAGTCATCATGTGAGCTCTGGAATAAGACTATGGGTTCTTATTCTGGATCTATAATTTACTGATTGTGTGACTTTGGATGAACACTTTTATGAGCCTCTCTGAAACCTTTTATAAAGTTAATTACATGACAGTATTCACCTATAAGATTATTACACTTGATTTGTGACCATCTAAGAGAAAAGATAAATTTTTCTTTGCTAGATTTCCCCACAATGTAATCTCAAATGTTTTGTCTATACAAGAGAGGAACCCTTTGACCATGCCATCTAAATGTTGGGTATTTCACCCTGGGTTCTCATTAAATATTAATGGGGGAATTTGTGAATGTTTACTGAGTGGGAACATGAAAATAGCTGAGAAGAAAATTTTGCCTTCCAAAGGAAAGCTTCTAAATTCAAATATAGTCAGATGTGGGAGACACAGTCAAACTAATATGCTCTATATTTGTGATTTCTTCAGATAATTTTCTGTCTTGTTTTTTGGTGTGTCCAATTGGACAACTGCATCCATTTTTTTAAGGGACAATTTCCTGACAAGACCATAAATTGATTTTCAAAGGTTATAAAGTCCTTCATAAACTAAGGAGGGACAGGAAAAAGGAACTTCAGTAGGCTGAAAAATGGTTTCAGACAGTTCCATAAAAATAGTATACTATGAAATGCCTAAATGTTATTTAGGCTGAAATAGGGCTATAACATGGCAGGACAGCTCTAGGGTAGGAGGATGTTAAGGTAGAAGTCTTTTCTACTATGAAGGTTAGCTTTTATATAAATATAGAGTTTCATTATGTTTTTTTTTTTTCCTAACTCAAGTGCCTTCCTTGACTTCTGTGAGCATCTGCAAGTATCCTAAGAGAACATGGTGTGTGTAGTTGGGAAGTGGGGGAAGGCATGTAAACCCCAGTATGTTGTGTTGGATGAAAGCGGCGCCCTTACAAGTGGTTTTCCATCCTCTTTTCTCTCCAGTCTCCTTTCTACAGTGCCAGAATAATTTTTTTAATTAATTTATTTATTCTGAGAGAGAGAGAGTGCACATGTGCAAGCAGGGAAGGGGCAGAGAGAGAGGAAGAGAGGGAATCCCAAGGAGGCTCCACACTGTCAGTGCTGAGCCTGATGTGGGGCTCAATCCCACCAACCAGGAGATCATGACCTGAGTTGGACACTGAACCTGAGCAACCAGGAGCCCCCAAAATAAACTTTCTCTTGCAAACTTTGATCGTGTTACACCTCTCCAAAACAAAAAACAAAAAACAAAACAAAACAAAACAAAAAACAAAAAACCATTGCCTTTGAATTAGGGTAAAACTATTCAGCCTGGCATTTAAGAGTTTTGTCAGTGAAACCACTGTTTGTTTCAGTGCCATTTCCCCCAATTTCCCTCTCAGTACCTTACATTCCAGCCACCTTTCCTTTCACTCTCCCTGATCACACCTCCACATTTTTCTTCTCCATGCTTAGACCTTTATTTCAAAGAATATGCTCTTTCCATAATGAAACACTGCCTTCTCTTTCAGTAGGACTTTTCTAATATTTCCAACTTGTCTAATTCCTCCTTCTGTTTCTCATTTATATTTAAAATCTACATAATACCCTTATAGTATTTAAATGAAGAAATCCAGTTGGATAATGTTGACTCATAAAGGTGTGTATATCTTTATTTTCAGTTTTTAATTTAGCTTAAATAAACCCTTTGGGTACAGTATATAGCACAGTATACCACGCATGAAGAATATTATATATACTTCTAAGGAAATTCAATTAAACTAATAAAATTGGGTAGGATATTTAGATCATGAAAGTAAACTAAAAAGATACCAGCAGGAGGCATCCCCACCTGTACCTCCAGATACAGACTTTCTATTCAAACTCCTAGAGCATACTAAGCAAGTCAAACACATCCCATTTGCTCTAGAAGCAGCAGGGCCACCAATGGCAACTCCTACTGAAAAAAGAAATACTGTGTATTTTCCACTACTCAGAATTATGGAAAACTCTTCCTGAAAGAGAAGGTTCTCTTGCATATTTATTTTTAAATGGTTCTTGCTCCCTTGGGTGGAATTTCAGATTCACAGATACCTATTTTTTCTGGAATTGATTTTTTTAATTTAAAATTAGCTTTACTGGGGTCTAACTTACAATAAAATTCAGCAATTTTAAGGGTAGAATTCAGTGAATTTTGATAAATATTCACAGTCCTGTAACCAATCACTACCCAAATTATTATACCGGGTCTCTCACTCATAAAGTTCCTTAATAGTTGTTTTCAGCCATACCCTGTCCTCCCATCTGGCTTATGGCAATTCCCTGTTTTCAGTCATGATAGTTTTGAATGTTCTAGAATTTCATATAAATGGAATCATATAGTACATGTTATTTGCATTTGGGTTCTTTCATTAAGCATAATGCTCTTAAAAGTAGGGGTTTTTGCATGTATCAGTAGCCCATTTCTATTGCCGAACATTATTCTATTAAATGTATTCCCCACAATCTGTTCATTTGTGAATTGATAAGACATGGATTGTTTCCATATTTAGAACTATTATGAAATAAGGCTGTAATGAGAATTTCAGTACAGTCTTTGATCATCTATTTCCATTATTCTATGACAAATATCCTGAAGCTTACACCATGATTTTTAACCTTTTTCCCCCTAATATAAGTATTTTAATGCTATAAATTTCCCTCTCCTTCATTTTCATGCTCTAAATTTTGGTTCTCATTTTTATTCAACATATTCACCAGTAGCGCCTGTGATGATTATATATTTCCATTACTCTATGACAAATATCCTGAAGAGCTTACACTATTGATTTTTGACCTTGTTTTTCTTTTACTAATATAAGGATTTTAATGTTATAAATTTCCCTCTACTTCATTTCCGTGTTCTAAATTTTTGTGCTCATTTTTATTTAATGTATGTTCTAGTAATGCCTGTGATAATTTCTTTAATTCATGGATTATATAGAATTGTTTAATCTCCAAATATTGGGGAAATATTCCAGATAGCTTTCTGATATAGATTTCTACTTTAGCTTCACCGTGGTCAGAGAACATATTTTGTATGACTTAAGCTCCTTTAATTTACTACAATTTGTTTTACAACCAGAAATAAGTCTGATTCAGTGAATGGTCCATGTGCACATGAAATTCTTGATATTCTATTGAATTTTGGATAGAGTGATCTATAAACGACATTCAGGTCAGATCATTCAAGTTTTCTACAGTATTATTGATTTTCTCCTTTGTTCTATTGATTAGGGAGAGAAAAGTTTGAAAACTTCAAATAGGATTTTGATTTCTCTTTCAACCATTCTGCTCTTTGCTTTCTATTTTTCCTTTTTTTTATGTTTATTTTTGACAGAGAGGGAAAGGGAGACAGAGTGTGAGCGGGGGAGGCACAGAGAGAGAGGGACACACAGAATCTAAAGCAGGATCCAGGTGACAAGCTGTCAGCACAGAGCCAGATGCGGGGCTTGAACCCACCAACTGTGAGATCATGATCTGAACTGAAGTTGAATGCTTAACTGAGCCACCCGGGCATTCCTAAGATATCTTTTATATTTATGTATTTACCATTTCTGATGCCTTTTATTGTATGTCGTGCATGTCATTTTACTTCTGTCTGAAAAACTTGATTTTCCCTGTTTAGGCATAATGACAATGAATTGCCTCACTGTCTGAAAAAAAGCCACCAGTTCTGAAAAATATTTTACTGTTTTGTTTTTCCTTTAGTACTCCAAAGATGTATCTACATTATCTCTGGCTTTCATAGTTCTTATGAAAGTTATCTATCATTCATATATTTGTTTTTCTGTATGTAATACACTTTATCTGGTTGCATTTAAGATTTTCTCTGTATCACTGGTTCGAATAAAATCATCATATGCTTTGAAATGAGTTTCTTTGTGTTTGGTTTTACTCGGGATTAATTGAACTGCACTTATCTCTAAGTTTATAGTTTTCATCAAATTTGGGAGATTTGGGGGTACTATTTCTTTAAATACTTTTTCTTTCCCATTCTTATACCTCTGAGTGTCTAGCCATATTTCATTTATTTTTAAAATTTTTATTGATAAAATAGCTAGCCTTTATTGGATGCTTTCTTTGCATCAGGTACCAACAAAGGAGATTAAATACATTATTATTATTTTATGCTCAGTGTATCTAAACTGAGAACAAAACCGTTTTACCCAATCCTCTCACTTCCCCTCCCCACTTTCTACCTTCAGCAACCACCAATCTGTTCTCTGTATCTATGAGCTTTTTAAAAATTGTACTTATTTTTAGAGTCCACTTGTATCATACAGTATTTTGTGTTTCTTGCCTGACTGACTTCACTTAGCATAATGGCCTCAAGGTCCGTTCATGTTGTTGTAACTGGCAAGATTTCATTCTTTTTTATGGCTAAATGATATCCCATTGTGTATATATACTGCAATTTCTTTATTAATCCATTCATGATGCTTAGGTTGTTTCAATATCTTGGCTATCATAAATAATGCTGCAATGAACATGAAGGCACATGTATCTTTTTGAGTTAGTATTTTAGTTTTTGTCATATAAATATTAATAAGTGAATTTGCTAAACCATATGGCATTATATTTTTAATTTTTTGAGTAAACTTCATACTGATTTCCATAGTGGTTACACCAATTTACATGCCCAACACTAGTGCACAAGGGTTCTGTTCTCTCCACATCCTTGCACACTTGACATTTATTCTTTTTTGATAATAGCCATTCTAACAGGTATGAGGTGATATTTCACTGTGATTTGGACTTGCATTTGCCTAACAATTAATGATGTACAGCATCTTTATGTACCAATTTGACATCTGTATGTCTTCTTTGGAAAAATGTGCATAGATTCTACCCATATTTTAACTAATTTTTTGTAGTTATTGAGTTGTATTAGTTCTCTCTATATTTTGGATATTAGCCCTTTAACAGGTATAGGATTTGCAAGTATTTTCTCTTATTCAGTGGGTTGCCTTTTCATTTTGTTGGTTTCCTTTGATGTACGGAAACTTTTTAGTTTGAGGTAGTCCCATTTGCTTATTTTTAATTTTGTTGTTTTGCTTTTGGTGTTAGATACAAAAAAAAAAATCATTGCCAAGACCTAGGTCAAGGAGCTTACTGCCTGTGTTCCCCACTCCCCAGGAGTTTTACAGTTTCAGGTATTACATTCAATTCCTTAATCTATTTTGAGTTGATTTTTGTGTATGGTGTAAGATAGGATAGTGGTTTAGTTTCATTCTTTTGCATGCAGCTGTCCAATTTTTCTAATAATATTTGAGAAGACTCCCCTTTCCCTGTTGTAAATTCTTGGCTCTTTTGTCATAAATTAATTGACCATATATGCATGGGTTTATTTCTGGGCTCTCTATTTTGCTCCATAGATCTATATATCTTTTTATGCTGATATTATATGTTTTAATTGCTATAGCTTTGCAATATCGTTTGAAATTAGGAAACATGATACTTCCAGCTTTGTTTCTTCTCAAGATTGTTTTGGCTACTCTGGGTGTTCTATAGTTCCATTCGTGTTTTAGGATTGTTTGTTTTATTTCTGTGAAAAGTTATTTTGGAATTTTGATAGGTATAGCATTAAATCTATATATCACTTTAGGTAGTATGGACATTTTAATAGTGTTCTTCTAATCCATGATCACAGAATATCATTCCATTTATTTTTATCTTCTTCATTTTCTTTCTTTAATGCCTTATAGTTTTCAGAGTATAGGTCTTTTGCCTCCTTGACTAAATTTATTCCTAGATATTTTATTCTTTTTGAATCCATTGTAAATGGGATTCTTTTTTCAAATTCTCATTCTGAGAGTACATTATTTGTGTATAGAAATGCAAAATCTCTTTTTGTATTGATTTTGTATCTTGCAACTTTATGGAATTCATTTAACAGTTTTGTTGGAGTCTTTAGTGTTTTCTATGTATATAATATCATGTCATCTGTAAATAGTGACAGTTTTATTTCCTTTCCAATTAGGAGGACTTTTATTTTTCTTAATTGCTCTGGATAGGAATTCCAACACTATGTTGAATAAAAGTGGCAATAAGGGCATCCTTGTTCTGTTCCTGATCTTACAGGGAAAGCTCTTAGCTTCTCATCAGAGTATGATCTTAGCTGTGGGTTTGTCATATTTTGCCTTTATTGTATTGAACCACATTTCCTCTATAGCCACTGTGTTGAGAGTTTTTATCATAAACAGATGTTGAATTTTATCAAATGCTTTTTCTGTATTTGAGATTATCATATTGTTATTCTTCATTTTGTTAATATGGTGAATCATATTGACTAATTTGTGGATGTTGAACCATTCTTGCAACCCTGGAATAAATCCTACTTGGTCATGCTTTATGATCCTTTTAATGTATGTTGAAATCGTTTGCTAAAATTTTATTGAAGATTTTTGCAATTAGGCTTGTCAAGAACATCGGCCTGTAATTTTCTTTTCTGTGGCATCCTTGTCTGGTTTTGATATCAAGATAATCTTGGCCTTGTAAAACTAGTTTGGAAGAGTTCCCCCCTCTTCTATGTTTTGGAAGAGTGTGAGAAAGATTTGTATTAATTTTTCTTTTAATGTTTGGTAGAATTCAACAGTGAAGCCATTTGTTCCTGGACTTTGGTCAGTAATCAAAAACCTCCCTAACAGTCTCCTTTCTAGTATTCAGCCTGTTTAGATTTTCTGTTTCATTATGTGTCAGTCTTGATAGGTCGTATGTTTCTACAAATTTACCATTTCTTCAATTTTGTCCAATTTGCTGACCTAATTTTTCATAGTAGTCACTTATGATCCTTTATATTTCTGTGGAATAAATTGTAGCATAACCTCTTAAATTTCTGATTTTGGTTCTTTCTTGGTGAGTCTAGCTAAGGCTTGTAAATTTTGTTTATCTTTCAAAGAACAACTCTTAGTTTCACTGATGTTTTCTATTGTATTTTTAATTTGTTTCACTTATTTCTACTCTGTTATTTCTTTCCTCCTTCTAACTCTAGCCTTTGTTCTTTTTCTAGTTCCTTAAGGTGTAAAGTTGGGTTATTTGAGACTGTCTTGTTTCTCAAGATAGGCATTTATTACCATGAACTTTCCTCTTAGAACTGCTTTGGCTGCATCCCATAAATTTTGGTATGTTAGTGGTATGTTACATTTCCATCTTCATTTGTGTCAAGGTGTATTTTATTTCTCTTTTCATTTCTTCTTCAACCCTTTAGCTGTTCAATAGCATGTTTTTTTAATCTTCACATATTTGTGAATTTTCCAGTTTTCTCCATGTAATTCTAGCTTCATACCACCATCGTCAGAAAATATCCTTGCTATTATTTCAGTATTCTTAAATTTATTAAGGTTTGTGGCCTAACATATGAACTATCCTAGAAAACGTTCCATGTGCACTTGAGGAAAAAATATATTCTGTTGCATTTGGATGGAATGTTCTCTAAATATCTGTTAAGTCGATCTGGACTAACATGTTGTTCACAACCAAAGTTTTCTTTACCAATTTTCTGTCTGGATAATCTATACATTGACATAAGTGGGGAATACATGATATTGTCATATAAATCATGGTGTTTTCTTCACTTTTTTTTTTTTGGTATTTTCTTTCTGAATGTGTTTTATCTTTGACAGTTTCGTGTGTGTGTGTGCGTGCACATGCGCCTGTGCATGTGGTTATGTGTGTACAGCAATTTGTTTACAGTGTTGGAAGTGTTGTTCCCTCTAATGTAACTGCCATGTCAGGTATTTTTTCTTCTCTAGTAGTTTCCTTTTGTGTTTTTAGAGATAGCTTTGCTTTTCCTTCTAACCATGGTTATTTTTCTATTTGCTTCAACATTTGGAGTATATTTATAATTTTCTTAACATCTTTTTGAGTTTCATTAAGCCTATTTATGAATTTGTTTCTATTGATTTATTTTTTATCATTATTTTAGTAATTTCCTATTATGCGTATGCCAGGTAATTTTCAGTTAAGTGTCTGACATTTTAAATTTTGTTGTTGGTTGTTATTTCCTCCATTCCTTTAAAGACTATTGAATTTTTCAGATGCTTAGTTAAATTACTAAAATAAGTTGGAACATTTTAATGTTTACTTTTAAGATTTCTTGGGGAAGATCCAGAGAAGGTTTTTGTCTGAGAGTAATTTAGTCATATTATGAAGGTGACACTCTTCTGAGGATACTATCCATTTTCATTTGTAAAGTCTTTCCTGTCAGGCTTGTTGGGAGGATGAATTATTGAAATATTCCCAGCCCATTATGGGATCTTGTTATTGTTCTGCTTTTCTTTTTTTCTTGGTTTTCTCCTAACTTCTAGTTGTTTCCTCTCACATGTATGTAGGGAATACTCAGCTGAAGACTCAAAAAGACCTCTCATAAAATCTCCTGAGCCTTCCATTTGTGAAGTCTCTGGTGCTCTGCCCCAAGTCTAACCATTTTGACATTTCTTTTATTCAAAGATTAAATTCTGTCCTTAATTCATTAGGACATTAGGATTCATATCTGTTTAGTTTTTCCTGAGTTTAGCCTAGGCACATACTCCAGGCATGAAGCTGGTGAAATTTTATGGCTTACCTTGTTTCCCTTCTCTCAGGGATCACTGAGAGTCCTGTACTGCTTCACATATTGTGCTCAACTGTCTGTTGTTTAACTATAATGGTGAATCTGTTCCATATTACTCTATTATAGCTCAAGTGGAAGTTTGCATTAATATTTTATGAGCTTTTAAAAATATTAAAAAGTTTTAATGTCTTATTTATGGACTTTTTTGACTTTTAAATTCATATAGCTTGCTTCACACTAGTTAATTTTATTTTTAAGTTTGTAAGGGTATGCAATCCCTCTCTGTATTAAATGTTAGGGCTCTGTTGTGTTGTGATTTTATGTTTTGCTGCAAGCAGGAAACAACACAACACAAGACACAAAGTCCAACTATTGTGGATCTTTCTGCTCTTGATTACCTGGGGTTGAGTAACAGTCAGTCCTGTTCTAACCAGTTTAAAGAGTGGAGAGATACCCTGAATTTAACTGTTGAAGTAGAAAAAGAGGAGACAGTTTAGAAGATATAGCTAAAAATTAATATACTATGAGCTAATGAAAGGCAGAGAGCACATTCTATATCCCTTACATTGTCTCCCACAATGCTTTTGTATAACAGTGGATTGAATTGAAAATATGGAAGCATAACTATGATCTTGGGAGATTTGGGGCAAGACCTCTGCAATTTTAATAAATTCTTTAAAATGAAGATGATCATCATGTCTTATTAGAAATGAAATAAGCTTGATCTCAGTTGTAACATGCTTTGAAATATTCTAACATTTGATGAGAAGTGTGTACTTTGAAAAATTCTAACTGAAACTTAAGTTCCTTTAAAATCATAGTTTAAGGGAAATTTGCATTTTAATAAAACACCAAGAGGCATAGTACTCTAGGAAAAAATACACACATCTTAGTTTACATGTTTCAAAGTATTAAATATTAAAAAGGAAAAATCAGTGGCAAATCTGAGATTTCCCATATTTATGAGTTACTTGATCTCTGTTTTTGTGTCTTGTAATTGACACAGAATCCAAAGAACAATTATGGCTATGTGCTTATTTTTTTTTAATTTTATAAATTCTTTAATTTAAACTTTTCACATACACAAAACTTCTATAGTCCCAGGGTAGAGAAGGTTTTCTCCATAGCACTTTTGTCTTTCACAAAGGAAACTATGTTTTGCCTTGTAAATGTGAGTGACACACACCTTAAGCTGTTAATATCATGGTATTTGAGTTAATATTTTTAATAATCAGAAGGCACTCACCCCTCTACCAAGACAAAACAGAATGTCATGCAACAAATTCAAAACAAATAACCTTTCCTGAAACACTAATATTTCTGTTGAAAGGGATGAATAAAATGTAGAGCTAGATATGAATCTAAACTAAGAACATGAAAAACTATCTCTTATTTCTACTTTCCCAGACCAATTTCTCAAGAATAGAGCAACACTTTTTAAAGACTTATTAATGCTTTTATATCACAAATATACAAACTTATTTTATAAAAGGTATCATAAATAAAGAGCAATTATGATCATAAACAGTTTAATATTGCCTCTTCCATTTATTCATTTATTTTTTTATTTGGTGCTTACTATTTGCAGGCATACATTGGATGCCTACAGTAGAATGTTCTACACAAAACATGAAAAACCTGCTTTGAGCTTCTCTAGATTTTAAATCTTCAGAAGGGCATAGATCTTTGACTTGTGCATTTTGATGCCTCCCATACTATCTAGCCTAGGGCTCTGAATTTATTTCATTTGTTTTTCTTTAAATCATTCTCCTTTCAGAGGAGATTTTATCTTCCTTGTAGACTAGAAGCTTGTGTATTTTGTTTCCTTTTACAAACACAATACCTAGAACAGAGACACAACAACGCAGGTGTGTATCAGGTACTCACATAATTATTAAATAGATGAATAAATGTAGTTATCATAAAAATTCTTTTAATAGGTATGCCTTATCTATTCCAATCTCTTCTCTTATAAGTGAGAAAGTTGAAGTCAGGTAAATAAAGCCATACAGTTGGTTAGTTGCTTTGAAGTAGAAACTATGGCTATATTCCTGGGAGCGAATGCCAACTACTAGGCTAATAACTTTTAGAGAATTTTTTGCTCTCTTTGGTGTCTAGTCTAGCAAGAAGAACCACTAACCCTATGAAATAGCTACTCTACCAGCTGTAAAAAGATGAATAAAGCATGTTAATTTTGCAGGTGACTATGGGTCAGCCACTTCCTCTCTCCAGACTAAGGTATCCTTATCTATAAAAGAGATGATTGGAATAAATTATCTTGGGAGTCTTCTTGTTTTAATATTCTATTACTATTTGATCATTTTTATTCAAGTTATAGTAAGATGACAGCATGTGAGGGCCAGAAGAGACCTTAAAGATAATCTTGTCTAATGCTACAGAGAAAATGGAGAGAAAATTACTTCCCTGAGAGTCGCATGGTAGGTGGCAGGAATATGGCATGAACCTCATTCTTTTACCAATCAGACCAAGAGTCTTCTCCTAGTACAGAACCACCCTAGTAATCACCTCAGTTAGTTTTAGAGGTTATATTTCATTAAACATGATTTTAACTGGTTTAACATTCCCTTCAAGGACAATTCTATTAGGTTACCTTATTTTTAAAGTGAAATGCTGATAATTGATTTTTTGGACACTGTATTAGGAAAGACAAAATCCCATACAATTGCAGCTTTTAAAAAAATTTTTTTTAAATTTTTAATTAAATACAAGCCCTTGGAATTTAACGTAGTTTCCTTTGGAAAAATACAACTTAAGAGGCACAGTGTTATTTGACCTTAGGCTTCATTTGTAGTGTCCACTTTCCATAACTGGGGGTGGAGGGCAACGGCAAAGAGGGAGTTAGCTTACAGAACTTACATGATGTAGTCAGTGGGAAAGTAATTTTTGAATTCTAAAGTCTTCTAAAAAACTTTTTAAGAGTGAAGTTATTTCTTTGAAATTAAACCAAACTCTTAGAAACATTTGATACTCAAATGAAAAAATGATATAGCTCTCTAAAGGTAAATTAATTTTAACTAGTTTGTAACATGGGTTAGCTTTTCTTGACTGTATAAATGTAAACTTTAAGGAAAAGACATACGATCAAAAAAAAAATCATTCTTTCCTGCTATTCTATAAGTTCAAAATATGGAAGGTGTAAAAACATCTTCTCAATCTCATTCAGGTCTGTAATTTTTATTTTTATTTTTTTTAATGTTTATTTGAGAGAGAGAGAGAGAGAAAGTGTGTGTGTGTGTGTGTGTGTGTGTGTGTGTGTGTGAGCGAGCGAGCAGGGGAGGGGCAGAGAGAAAGAGTGAGGTACAGAATCCTAAGCAGGCCCAAACTGTTACCACAGAGCCCGACAAGGGGCTTGAACTCACAAACCTCACAAACCTTTAACTCACAAACGCGAGATCATGGCCTTAGCCGAAGTTGGTGCTTAACTGAGTGAGCCAGCCAGGCACCCCAGGTCAGTAATTTTTAGTATCCTATAAGAGGTTCCTACCTTAAAAAAATAAAGTTTTTTTTTCTTTTTAATTTATTTGGGGGGGAGGCAGGGGCAGCCAGAGGGGGAGAGAGAATCTCAAGCAGGCTTGGCACTGTCAACGCAGAGCCTGATGCAGGACTTGAACTCCCCAACTGTGAGTCATGACTTGAGCTGAAATCAAGAGTCAGACGCTTAACCGACTGAGCCACCCAGGTATCCCCATAATTTACTTTTAATGGAAATATATTCTGTCTATAAATGTTCACTTTTGGCCCACATTTATTAATCACTACATGTAAGAAATTAATATATCTCTTCAGTATGATTCCATTGCAGTTTCTATCTCTATTAAATTAATTTATTCTGCCTTGAATTAGAGTTATAGTTTTCAATGAATGTTAAAATAAGTATCTGTGTATTTTTCCTAAATTACTCTATTAAAATTACCATTTGGATCCCTGGATGGCTGTTTGTTAAGCATCCAATTCTTGATTTTGGCTCAGGCCATGATCTCGTGGTCCATGAGGTCAAGCCCTGTGTCAGGCTCTGCACTGACAACATAGTACCTGCTTGAAATTCTCTTTTCTTTCTGCCCCTACCTCTGCTTGCTTTTCTCTCTCTCTCTCAAATTAAATAACACTTAAAAAAATAAACAATAGCATTTAAGAAGCCTTAGAGATAATTTAAGTCTGTCTTTGTTTTATAAATTAATAAATTTTTTTTAAAAAGTCAAATGTGCAGATACAGCCTACAAAGAGTAAATGCTATCTTCCAGAACTTTTTTCTCCTTTTCACTTACCAAACAGCAACATGCTGGGAAAGATGAACCCTTTACTGCCCCAAGGGGGTGATTGTAGGTCTATACCAATCTTTGCAACCCGTTTCCTTTGCCATTAATTTACTTAGATATATACAGAAAACATAGTCCTTGTCAATGATTTATAAGAGAAAATCTGTTTGAATGTTCTACAAAATATTTTTTTGCCAATAAGAGTTGAGAAGAGCTATAAATCTGTCCTCTTCTCTCTCTCTCAAATCACTGTGTTACTGAATTAACAAACAGCTTTATCTCCAGACTTGAGTGTTCTATAAGTTTATAAATTCCTATGGTTTTTGCCAATTGAGTATGGTCCTTTGTTGTTCATAGCCAAAAGAATCCTAACTGAAAATGACATTTAGGTGATGGAGCATATGAACAGTGCTTGTTGTATGAGGATTAGATGCCTTAAGGTAGATGAAGTGTTTTTATTGTTTTGGAAAAGGATGTGTGCTGACTTTGGACAATTAAAAAGGATGTCTGAAGTGGATATTGATTATTTGTTGCCATTCAGAATATCTCCTTTCTTATCTCATTTCCTCCCTCTTATAACACAGAGATGTTCTGCCACAGAAGCCAAAAAAAAAAACAAAAAACAAAAAACAAAAAACAAAAAAAACACACCTAAATACTGATTTCCTTGGCTTCTCTATTAAAGAAATTAAAGCATGGGTACCCAAACTTGTATTCTGATGCAAGTCCAGACTTCAAAACAAATTATTTTAAAAAGATAAGGAATCCACTCTTCAAGGGAGGTATTCTGGTGGCAGTAAATGCAGGGTCCAGTATTGATGGTTGTAATGTTAGAATCTGTGGTCTCTCAGAGCATATTCATGAAAATCGTTCTAGGACACTAGTTTCAGGCTTGTTTTGGCGTCTTAGGCTGTCACCATGTCTTCCATCATCCTGGGGCAATGAAATAACCTTTTGTCATTTCCTTTTTCAGCTTAAATTAGTCCTATTTAATTTCTGTTGCTTACAAAGTAGAGTCTTGACTGATATATTAAATGAACTTCTGAGAGCCTCACAAGAAATCATTTACAGAAGTCAGATACTCAGATGAAAACCTGGCTCCTGCTTTAATTTAACTGCACCCAGAGATTAAAACAAAAACAAAACCCCTATAATCTCAGCATTTAAAGAACTGATCCTGTAGAAGGAATGCAAATCATGCATTACTAGTATCAGTAAAGTAAGGTGGTGTGGGAGTCATGTCGAGAGAAGTACAGACTATGGCTTGCCAAAGGGTTAAGTGAAAACTCACATCCCAGAGGAGATTAGGGGTGGTTTCCAGACAGAACTGGAATTTTGCTTTAAGAACGTTTTTAGGGGCACCTGGGTGGCTCAGTCAGTTAAGCGTCGGACTTCAGGTCAGGTCAGGATCTCACGGTTCATGGGTTCAAGCCCCGTGTCGGGCTCTGTGCTGACAGCTCAGAGCCTGGAGCCTGCTTTTGATTCTGTCTCCCTCTCTGCTCCTCCTCCACTCATGCTCTGTCTCTCTCTCAAAAATAAATAAACATTAAAAAATAAAAATAAAAATTTTGGGGGGACACCTGGGTGGCTCAGTCAGTTAAGCATCTGACTTTGGTTAAGGTCATGATCTCACAGTTCATGAGTTTGAGCCCCGCATGGGGATCTGTGCTGACAGCCTGGAGCCTGGAGCCTGCTTCAGATTCTGTCTCTCCTCTGCTTGTTCTCTGTCTCTCTCAAAAATAAACAAACGTTAAAATTTTTTTTTAAAGAAAACTTTTTTCAAATGTGTAATTGTACAGGTTTTTTAGTGGAGATAAAATAACCATTGTAAAGGGACAAACTAAATTCAGGCAGGGACTGATTTACAGTGGCTAGATTAAGGTATCAGAATATTCTCAGAAACCTAAAACACCCTAAATGGTGAAAATTATTTTTGCCTATTTTTTAGGTTAATCCCCATCCTCATTCCTAATATGCAATTCCATGAATATAAAGAACATGAACCTTGAAAATATTCACTAAAATGAACAAGCATAGCATTAACAAGATTCAGTGACTATGAAATTCAGAACAATTTTCCAGTTAGTATTTTAAAACTTTATTAGTACTGTGAAGTGCCTCTTTCAAAACACTGTAATACCCAGAAAATCTTGAAATCGCTTTGAAAGGAAACTCATAACCTGGTATATCACAGTAAAAGAATAATTTTACATCTTAACATGAACCCTATCATAGGCTAGGAGTTTAGGATCGTAACATCTTAGAACTGGCAAGGAACCTAGAAGTCTTCTGGTCTGTTGGTTCCTCTGACTTTCTGGACATAAGAAATCCATCAGGAGCATAAAACCTTCTAGGCTTCACCCTAGAGTAATGCAGCCAAATATAAGCATCACCAATTCATTTAGATAGCTCCAGATACACTATCTTTAGACTTACCAAGACACATACTAGGTTAAAAGTAACAGATATTAATTGATCATATTAAAGTATATAGGAAAGATAATTTTTGGTAAGTTGATGTTTACTATTATGATGACTTCATAACTAGCAACATAGAAAGACAGTAGGTAAACAGCTGGGAAATTAGAAGGACAAGGAACATTCAAGTTTTCCATTGTTCTTAAAATAGTAAGAGCAGCCAACTCTAACAGTTTAGTCTTTCTTTCTTGCATGCAAAATACATTTAGAATCCTGAGAAAAAAAGCTGTGAGAGTTAAGAGCAAAACATCAATGCTACTTTTTGCTACTCTGGAAAAAAGAATATTGCATTGCTCTATCAGAGTTAGCTATGGAAGAGAACAGGAGACTCAATGTGAATTGCAGGATTCTCCCAGCAAATACCAAAGCTGAACTGAAGAAAAGTGGTCAAGATGGAAGGGAAAGAATGTGATAAAATGCCAGTCACATGCTTTCTCTTTGTGTGGACAGTCCTCTATTATATCATTGTTAAATTTTTTCAGCCATTTTATGTGGTACAGATTTCCAAGCACTCATGGTAGGTATCTGTCCAGTTACTAGAATAGAGAAGAATCTGAAATACACATTAAACATCAATGCATTTCTTCCAGAAGTGAATCAGTGGTAGAATGTTATGCTCATTTTTCAAACATATTCAGAGAGTATTCACATTGAATTTGCCAGATATAAAATTGAGAGTAGGATGGTAAGGAATAAAATTATTCATTCCAGTTTAATGTTCTAAAGTCAAGAACATGAATCGATAGGAAAATTATTCCTTTTGAACATTTGCATACAGTGGCTATAGTGAGTCTGCTGGTGAGCCACGCTGAAGTGCCCCAAAGGCAGAGGTTTTCCTAAAGGCTTGTGATAAAACATCACCAAATAGCATTCTCAGAAATTCACTTTGCTTGGATTATCAATTCTGCTGCATGCATTCCAGAAGCTCAGAAGGAGTTCCATCGCTAATGGAATTAAATTGGAAAGCATAGATTAATAAAGAATGGAATAATTTATTGAATACCTACTATGTGCCAAGAACACTTAGAAACTACTAGGAATTATTAGAATAGAAGTCATAAATTTTAACATGGTCTACATACTCCTCCCTGCTGCCTACTCTTCAGACATCATCTTGGATCCCACCATCTTGCTCTCAACCTTAGCAACAATGGCATTTTTTCTTTCTCAAATTCCTCTCACCATACTATCTTTGGACATGTTATTCCCTCTGTGTAATACAGTCTTCTCCACTACTGCCCCCACTGGTCTATTAGCATATTATATTATACCAGTGGAAGGGGATGCATTAGAGCAAGATTTTCCAACTCCCGTACTATTGATATTTTGGGCCAGATGATTATTTATTGTGGAGGATTGTCCCATGCATTGTAAGATGTTTAGAATCATTCTGGCCCTTATCCATTAAATACCAGTAGCACACTCTCCCATCTCTCCCTCACCTACATGAGTTTTGATAATCAAAGAGGCTTCCAGGCATTCTCAAATGTCTTTTCTGCTTTCCAGTTCCATGCCTTTGCTCATTTAAGCCTTTAATCTAAATATGTCTCCTTTCTTTCTGCCTACCAATTTTGTATCTTTGTTTGTTTGTTTCTTGGTCCACTGCCATCTCTACCTACAATCTTTTTAGTTATCTAAGATAGGATATGTGGGAAATGTCAAAGAAGAACTATTATAATATGATCTGAGTGGACATGCTTCACTAGTACTAATGCAACCTCACTTATATCAATGTCCATTTTGCTATGACTCTGAGCCTCTATATACTTTTCAAGCAGGAAATCCAGTGTTCCTCAGATTTCTCATTGGTGGGTATTCCATGAAATTCAAGGGTGCTTATGTCCGTGTTGGTCATCTCTCACTGTTGGTGCAAGGGCTCCTGAATTAGGAACTCTTCTCCTCTGACCATGAGTTCAACAGCTAAGTTTCAAACACTGTTCAATTGTCCCCACACTATTCCAGCAGTTCAGGTTATGCAGTGCCCCTGACAGTGATTTCTCCTTGCTTTCTCAGTGCAAATACTAGTTTGCTGAAACCAGTGTTGCTCTTGTGACCAGTAAACATTTTATGCTTTTCTCTGCCTGAATGTCTTCCAGCAAAGCTCAGGCTAGTGTTTAGAAACTAATATGTTAGAACTCTCCATGGTGTAGGTCTTTCAAATTACTACACAAACATGATTCAGGAGTCAAATACAATTATTCAGGAAACACATAAACTGCAAAGGAGTCTGAGACAGAAATTATTTCCCTATCAGCATTCTCCTGAACACAGAACCCATACTTCCTTGATCCTTCTGTTTAGTGCTCACTAGTACTTTTTCTTTCTTAGAGAGTTCTGATTCTGTTTTTCCACCTTGAATGTATCCTTCTTCAGGGCTACCTTAGCACATGGGTCATGTGTGAATATCCTCGGCATTCAGTGGTGGTAGAGAGATTACAGAGAGGGACCAGCCTGAGTATTCAAACTGTTGGAGCTCAGTCTTTTTTTTTCCCCTCAGGAGATGCTTTTCTTCTAAACAAGATGGTGATTCAGGTGGGTTTCTGTGGGAAGAAACTCCTTCTAATTCCTCTTGGAGAAACCTGACCCCAGTTCACATTGGATAATGATGTCAGCATGGTTTAATTTTTGTGACATTTTCTTACCCACTGTAAAAGTCATTGTAAAAGATATTGTCTCTGTGTAAAACTCGTACAATACTGAGCCCATACTGTTGTATTTGCTTGGCATGCAGAAAAAATATCAATTATATAAATATCATTCATTGTACTTAGGATACAGTCCTTTTGACATGAAGAGAAAGACTTATCTAAGATATTTCATAGTTGTAGAGCTTGAAGTATCCTAAGATAATTTTGGCAGGATTCCTCTTATATAATGTAAACTGCTACTGACCCCCATCTTACCTAAGATTTACGATTGTCAGATGTGGAACAGAATCGGAGTTTCTGGACACCTACCTCAGGGCCCTTGTCTCTGTACCAGGCATTTCTTTTTTAGTATGTCCAAGTGTAAGGCTAAGATTTCTATCTTTCTGTAGGAAAAGTTTGACTGTTAGAAAATTTAGTGGTCAAAATAAGATTTTGCCATTCAAATGATAAACGCTCTATTCAGATTTGGACCAGCTAGCTGATCCTAAAATTATCATAGACATGAAATGTAACAATAAGTATGGAAGACATTGTTCTATTTAAGACTCCATAGTATAGTGACTTATAAACAATAGCAGAATATATCCATCCCTCCCTTGGATTTTCATGACATTCTGTATATTTCACTCTTGTAAATTTTTCATTTCCCATACTGGTGAGCCTCTTGAGCCTCTTGAGAACCATAAAGTGTTCATTATACTGAATACATTGGATGTTACATATTGTTCTTGAATGTTAATAAATTAAATATATGTTACAGAGGAGAGCTGGTAGACTTTGATTCAATTCTTCTAATTTAAAACAAGATATCCAAAGGTGCTTACATAAGTAAATGTATGTCTATTATCATTTATAAAACTCCCACAATTTAATGGTTTTCAAAAGAGAAATTTAGGCACACTACAAATGTCCTGCATGAAAAGTAGGATTTATAAAGTAAAATACATCCATTTCTAAAAATGCTAGCAAGCAAACTCAACTAGTAGTAAATAAGATTTATAACAAAAGAACAACTGCTGATGGAGCCTTTTAATCAAGTTTCATCTATAAAAGATCATGACCCAAACTCATTACCTAACTGTTTAAGTCTGGCCATGTACATAAGCATATTGGTGTAGACTTCTAGTTCCTGAACTACAAAAGCATGGCTTCCTTGAGTACTTCAGTAAGCCTCTAGCCTGGAGAAATCGTTCTGCCCATAAGAGAACTCAGAAAATTCTGCTGCATAAAAATATTTCAGCTATTGGGATGCCTGGGTGGCTCAGTCGGTTAAGCATCCGACTTCAGCTCAGGTCATGATCTCATGGTCGTGGGTTCAAGCCCCGTGTCGGGCTCTGTGCTGACAGCTCAGAGCCTGAAGCCTGTTTCGGATTCTGTCTCCCTCTCTCTCTGACCCTCCCACATTTATGCTCTGTCTCTCTCTGTCTCAAAAATAAATAAATGTTAAAAATATATATATTTTAAAAAATATTTCAGCTATTTATTATCCTTAAAGAGTTTTTACGAGCTACTTGGCCTGATTAAGAGTGCATAAACCCAGTTTTGTTGGAACAGTTATTGAAAGTATTAGATTCTACTTCTTGTTAAAAAAAAACAACAACTTTCCACTTGGGAATGGAGATATATATGAAATAATCATGGAAGACAAATGTCAAATCTTTTTGCATAGATACACACTATTTGTAAGACTGAGATATTGAGAGCCCAGAGAACAATTTCTTTAAGTTTTAAACTATGGCTCATTTATGTATATTTTTCAGTAGATCTTCAAAATATTTAATTTCTAATTCATTGACTCATAGAACCTAAGACCTGAAAAAGATTTAACCTAATCACAGCATTTTACCGTTTAGGGCTATGTAACTCTGTGTTGAAAAAGAATTTGTCCAAGTTCCACAACTTGGCTTTGACTTTGAGCCTAGGTCTTTGGTTGGCCAGGACAATTTCTCTGAGTAGAGAGAACATGGATTTGGGAGAACAATGTACGCCTGTCTCATTTTGTAGATGCAAGAAAAGCCAGAATGTTTGTTGACAAGTACATGCTTTAATCAGCATCATAGGCTGACATGAGATGCTCTGTCACTCCCCGTTCTGCACTTTGTATTGGTCTCTGATCTTCCTACTTGATCTTGAAGTCTACTTGAACTTATTGGTGGTATAATGTATCTCCTGCACTGGGTCATAAGGAGTTAAAGTATAAAAAAAGGCAATGCTGAGGGGAAACATCTGTTTTCAGAGATTTTGAAGGGAGATTTGAAATAAACCAAGTTCTTTTTAAAAAGTGTCATCTTAAAACTTCATTTGATTCATATCCGAGGATATTGTTAAATATGGCACTGTTTTCAACTATGTATTTCCATGTTGCCATGGATCCTGGAGATGAACTAATTCTACATGTATTTTCCACCTTTGTTCTGTATGTTCTTTGATGCTTCTAAAATGTATCTGATTGACTTTAAGCAGTATATTTTAAGTTTTACTAATTTGGAAAATAGAAAAGAGAAAAACTAAAATATTCTTGGAGTCATACATGAAAATAAATCCAAATATCTGGACCTATGAAATAACTTGCATTTATTTATTTGGGAAAGCACACATAAGAAACACAGAACAAATATAATTTCCTCAGTAAGAAGTGACTTCTTTAAAGAAAAAAGAATGAAAAGATTTTATTCATGTATTGATTTACTGATTCATTTATCCTCCTGAGAATTTGTTGGGTGCTCACCAAGTGTCAGGAGTCTATTGAAAAACTCTAATATGATATTTCCAAATTAATACAATAAAGATCAATGAATACTGAAATAAAAATAGGGCCAAGGAGCCTGGGTGGCTCAGTTGGTTGAGTGTCTGACTTCAGCTTAGGTCATGATCTCACAGCTTGTGAATTCAAGCCCTGCATAGGGCTCTGTACTGACTGACAGCTCAAAGCCTGGAGCCTGCTTCCAATTTTGTGTCTCCCTCTCTCTCTGCCCCTCTCCTGCACTCCCTTGCACGCTTTCTCTCTCTCTCAAAAATACTAAAAAAATTTAAAAAAAAGAGATAAAAATAGGATGACCGAACCGCAACAAGTTTTAGATCCATAAAAAACCAGTACCTTTGAGGTAATATAGTTTTTTGTTTCTGTTTTTTGTTTTTTGTTTTTTACAACTTCTGCCAATAAACTGTTTGGGAGGGTACTGCTTTAGAAAAACCTGATCCATAATAAATCTCACATTAAAAATCAAAGAGGGGCAGCTGGCTGGCTCAGTAGGTAGAGCATTCAACTCTTGATCTCAGGGTCATGAATTTAAGCCCCATGTTGGGTATAGAGCTTACATTAAGAAAAAAAATCCTTTTAGGGTTGCCTGGTTGGTTCAGTGGGTAGAGTGTCCCTCTTAATCTCGGGGTTGTAGTTATGAGCCCCATGTTGGGTACAGAGATTACTTAAACTTAATTTAAAAAAAAATCAAGAGGGTCACCTGGTGGCTGTCAGTTAAGCATTGACTCTCGATTTAAGTTCAGGTCATGATCTCACAGTTTGTGAGCTCAAGCCCCATATCAGGCTCCATGCAGACCGTGAGGATCCTGTTTGGCATTCTCTTCTCTTCTCTTCTCTTCTCTTCTCTTCTCTTCTCTTCTCTTGTCTCTGCCTCTCTCTCTCTCTCTCTCTCTCAAAATAAAATAAATACATAAATAGGTAAATAAGGAGATCTGCCAGCTCATGTGTAATCATAGTATTTTCTTTAACCAAATTTCTTTTTCACTTTATTACAATGTTTTTGTAGAGATAAACCTATCTCTAACAAGAAAATTAGTCATGAAAATTAAAATATGTGAAAGAGAAGCCTCCTGACCATTTTAGTCCTATAATAAATGCAGATACAACATTTCCAGAATAGTAGAAATCAATAGAAAAGTGGAATTCTTTTACAGAATGACCTATATTTTCAATTTTTAACTGATTTGTTTAACTGTGCTCAGATAACTGTTTTCTGAGCTATGAATTATCTAGAATATGGTTTACACAGATAAGATACCTACTTAGGTATAAAGCAGCATGTGTCCCCTCTGACTCTTTGTTGAGGCATGCCATTCTTCACGAATGTGCTTTGTGAATGAAGTTATTGGTCAAGTCTGATTAGCTTCAGTTGATGGATAAGGAGGCCCCAAAGGCAGAAGGGATAGATCTGATTCTTCTGTGATGAATTGTCTGACACAGAACCCAAGAGCCAGACTCTATTATTCTTATCATCTCTCTCCTTTCCCCTCCTCTGCTATAACTGATGTTCTTTGGAAATAGTAAAATTATTTCAAAACACTTTAATGAGATTTTAAGTGAGTGTGTAATTTATTATGTAATACAGTTTATATTATTCAGAGAAGAGGCTGTATATTTCAGGCTGCCAACTTTTCTGTAATCTGTGCCAGTTGATAGAGGTAGATAGGCTATGTGCCAGTTTGGTGGTAGCAGGTTCATTCATCTTGGTGTCCCTGCAGCAGCTTGAGGTTTTGGAAAACACATGGAATTAGAGGCATGAAACACAGGGAAGATTGCTTAACCTCAGTGAAACAGGAAAGATAATCTTCCTTGCTTTCCTTATAATGCAATTTGAGGGGTATTTAATATAATAAGGATAAAAGTGATGTATGAGTAAGGATACTTCCTAAATGAGTTTTAGGCAGAATTATTTTCACAGGTATCAAAGATAAAATTAGGAGTTGGTATTTAAGCAGCAGGTTCAGGAGTCCTGTGAATGATGGAGGACACACAGTAGCCCCTGCCAGAGATGTTGCACACCAAAAACCCCATCTTATCTAGTTAAATGGAAGGTCAATTTGAAGTTAAAGGACTTGATTTGATTCCCAAGTGGGAAGACTACTGGATTCTGAATTTGATTCTCTGGTCTCTGATAACAACTATTTGGCCTGGAACAAGTTAATGTCTGTCATTAATCCTCTCAAAAGACAGGGAGTGAGCAAAACAATTTCTGATCAACATTTTTAACTTTTTGACATAAACTCCAGCTCCCACCCCAAATAATTTATATACTGTATATTGTGTACATAGGCAATTTATTTTTATGTTTTTCTTTTCTCTAGTTTCTCTTCTAAATTACTGGAATAGAAGTATATAAATCCAATAGCAGTATCTAAATTTATATAGGGGTGCCCGGGTGGCTCAGTGAGGTAAGCATCTGACTTCAGCTCAGGTCATGACCTCGCAGTTCGTGAGTTCGAGCTCTGCATTGGGCTCTGTGTTGACAGCTCAGAGCCTGGATCCTGCTTCAGATTCTGTTCTGCCCCTCCCCCATTCGCACCCTGTCTGTCTGTCTGTCTCTCTCAAAACTACATAAACATTAAAAAAAATTTAAATCTATATGACATATATGTAAGGAAGGAGTTTAGTTTGGTACTCTTTCATTAAAGTTTCAACCACATAAATTGTCTTCATTTTTTAAATAATTCCATTAAAACCCTGAGAGGTTAAATCACTTGCCCATCATGATGTAGATATGAAATGTGTAAGTATTGCTCATTTGTACTCTTCTACAATTATTTTATCAGCCGTTGACCAGAAGTGGTGATAATTAAGCACTTGTTATTCAGATACTCATATAAATGTATAGCAAAAACGTCTCCAAATCATTAAGCCCAAATGTGTTATACCCTTGTGATACATGGATTTGAAAGAACTTCTGGTTTGCCACTTAAAATTACTTTAGCTTTAGATATGACACTTGAGGTTGCAGGTGTTTTTAAACAGTTTACTCAGGTTTGTAGAGTAAATTAACTGTCCCATTGGAATGAAGGTTCAGAAGAAAGAGCTTAAGTAAACTGAGATCGTGTCTCATGAAGTGCATACTAAAAGAACAATAATGAACTTCCTTGAGTGTTGGGATTATTTTCCTTAGTGGTAGTTCTCAGTGGTCAATGGAAAATCCAGGATTCAATGCAAATGAGTTTAGTCTTTGGTCTCTCTTTTTGTGAAAAGGCACTGACGTCCATGTCGACAAGCAGCTGAAAATTCAGGACATTTGTAATGGAATACACATCAGGAGCTTCACAGATTTTGGAGTCATTTATTTTTTTCTTTCCCCCTCATCCAACTTTGCTCTTGTATGGAGAGAGAGTAAGGTTTACAGAGAGGTGCGTGAAATGTGACATTCCTGGCCTTCCTGGAGGATATCATAAAATAATTATTGTCATTCTATTTCCCTTGCTTGGCTCCATTTTCTCTCTCCTTTGTATTCTTTATATTTTCCAGTTTATTATAATGATGCTATTTTCATTTAATGAATTGCATTTCTGTTACTTAAGCTCTTAAAAATTATTTTATTTTCATTCCTGGAAGAAGAGAGTGTCCAGCAAAAGACTTCTTGATTATTAGCACAAAACCCACCTTGCTCTTATGCTTGGTTCCTAAAAGAATAGTCACTTTCCTATCTTTGACTTCATTTACTTTTTTTCACGTTAAAATTCCTATTACAACTTCATCACTTCAATCATTAGGAAAGTATATGTTGTGAGCTGGAAGACTATGCCTAATGTGGTTTGGTCTTTGAACCACTTAGACTGGTGCCTATGTATATATAAAATGTCACCATTCCTTAAGTAAATTGAAACTCTTATTTGCCCCAATTTATAGGTAAAGCAAATGAATCTTGCAGGTTCTAAGTAGTTTTTTTAAGGACCTGTTTTGGATGAAAGTCATGAACATCCTATTTAGTGTTGTTTAGCCATATTGGGAAAAACAACACTACCCTCTCCTGAGCACTCTGTCTGGATAGGTGATATTTCAGGACTTTACATATTCTTTCAAAGTTATTTGGGGGGAGAAAAGCCTGACCTCAAACCAAAAGCAAAACAAAACACCCAAGAAATCAGGCAGCAAGAAAGCATGAACTACATTTTTTTTCTCTTTCCCTAAATCTCTATCAGGTAGATTTTAGGCCAGTTCTTGGGGGTCCAGCATAAAACTGAGCACATACAGTAGAAAACAGCAGTATTTTATGAGTTGAAGGAAGACTGGAGGAAATGTTCACAAGTGAGATTCTTGGAGAGAGGAAAATATTTTGATATTTAAGTTCTGTGGTTGAAGAAGAGAAAGACAAAAATTAGTCATTGATGGGCAATTTTAAAAATACAGTTGTTATTTATTAAATGACACTTTTCGATGTATATTAAATTGCCATTAAGGTAATTCGGTGGAAAAGTTATCACCACACTATACTCATTAAAATTTTTTCACTGTGAGGTCATGACTCTGGTCATCTGCAGCAGAAGGGGAATTTCTATACAGGTAGACTAATGAGCACACTTAAGAATTAGACTCAAAGCACAAAACCAAGGCAGCTCCAGTGGTTCAGGTAGTAGGAACTGATGAACAATTTTTGTAGAAAATACAGCCCAGTAATTCAATTCCAAACTTTTCAGACACTTGAGCACTCTGTTCAAGAGACAAATTCCAGAGGAAGTATTGAGTGTAACCTAGGTTGTGTGCCTATATCCTGACTGGGTAAGAATGAGACACTTGGATACTCTCATCAGACTCAACTGTATGGGGGAACACTTCCTTTCCTTCACCAAAGTAAAACCAGACTATTGTTATCAGAAAAGAAAAAAAAAGGATGCCAGGCAATTAAACAAAAAGTCCTATTATGCTTATAGTGTGTACTTCTGTATTCCCAGTAGTACTGAGAAGGAACTAGATGAACAGCAACCTTATTATAGGAGATTGATTACTCGGGAAATTTATGTTAGAACACTGAAATATGCATTATTTCCAAATTTCTAACACCTAACCATACCTGTATTCAGTTGAATGAATACACGCATGCATGGATGGACATTTTAATGAATTCTCTAGGGCAGTCAGGTGCAGCCTCCCACAGAAGAGAAAATCTTGAGTGTTCTGGGTAGCCACAGACTGTAAATTCAATTTCCATGGTAGTTAAAATCAATTTTTAAAGCCCCTTGGAGAAATAAACTTTTTTATAGAATGTCGTAATTTATTGTACAGGAAAAATATAAAATGTCATCAATATTTACATCTTAAGAAGATATTTAGCACAATAATACTTGATGAATAGATAGGGAAAAATTCGTCTTAAATTTAGGTATAAGCTGTGTTTTTTTTTTCCTATTGTGATTACGTCAAAAAGCTTAGCTATGTCAACTTCCCCCTCTCCATTGAAGCATGAAGTTTCTCACTAAGTCCAACTTTGTTTGCATATTTCTATGAGCACCACCTCCATTTCAAGCATTTCTGTATTGGGGATTATACATGTTAAGAAAAAATTTGAGGTCTGCCTCATATGCCATGTCACATTTTTCAAAATTGTTTCCTGCTTCCCTATATAAACCTGGTGTGCAGGTAAAAACTATTCTTCTAAGAACATGTAAGCAATCTTGCCTATTTTTTCAGGTATCCTTTCTTCCTAGAGAGACTTATTCTATTACATTCCATTGTTTATCTAGTACACCTATGTTCGTATTTCACATATCCTCTACATTCCAAGAGAACTTTGCTAAACAGACACATAAATTCCACCAGTTAACTACTCATGTGGCCTGAGTATTTATCTCTTCACTTCTTGGTTCTCTCCAAAATGAGGTTGGGACAGGAGGGCTTGAAGGTCCTTAGTTACAAATGTTAAAAGGGGACAGATCTAAGGATTGTTTTCTATGCATCTATCTATACAATTCCTCACCATATTCTCCAAAATACAATTCCTCTCCAAATTACCCAATTATTTGTAAAAAAAATAAATCTTCAGAAATCCTCTTAGGACACTGGAATTAAAGAATTATAGGGGTGCCTGGTGACTCAGTTGTTTAAGCGTCTGACTCTTGGTTTCAGCTCAGGTCATGATCTCAGATTGTGAGTTTGAGCCCGGCATAGGGCTCCACACTGACAGTGCAGAGCCTGCTTGGTATTCTCTCTCTCACTCTCTTTCTGCCCCTTCCCATTTACTCTCTCTGTCTCTCAAAATAAATAAGTAAATTTAAAAAGAATTATAAAACAAAAAGACATAGAGAATTTAGAGATATGATATTTCCTAAAGTTCAGGAGATGCTCTGAAAAACAAATGAGTTTGAGGTAGGAAGAACTATTTCACTTTTAGTCAATCTATTTTTTCACACAATTTTATTTTTTTAAGTTTATTTATTTATTTTGAGAGAGACAAGGCTCAATTTCAGGAACTGCAAGACCATGATCTGAGCTGAAATCAAGAGTCAGACACTTAACCTACTGAGCCACCCAGGCACCCCAAATTTTTTCACACAATTTTAATATTTGAGTGTCATCTTACTGACATTTGGATGTTTGAATGTCATTTTATTCACACACAGTATAAAATTGCCCTATCATACTGCAGAGACATGGTCTATTACATGTTCCCAGTCCTTGCCAAAGCTAAATATTGTTTACAAAAACAAAAATGTATGGAATTGATCAGATTATTATTTTTCTCTCTACAGTTTATATTTTCCCTAACTAGGACTGAAAAAAAAATCTAGCCTTGGGAATTACACATCAAATTTAAGGGTAACAAAACTTTGAGATGGACACAATTATGCAACTATACTCTCCTTTCATGTTATGGCAAAGTAAGTGGATTCTAACTCACCAGCTGTAAATAATAGGTTAAATCTTCTGTGCTAATCTTTGTAAGGGAAACATTAAAAACCTATTTGGGACTTTATGCTATTACATGTTGTGATTCTTTTTTACTTCATCTACACTACCTTTTTTGTTTTTGTCTTATTTTAAAACAAAACTCAGATTTTTTGTTTTACCTCTGTGTACATCAGTATATATTCCTCTCTAAAAATAATCTGGATATTTTCCTATATAACCAAATTTCCCCAATTGTTCAAAATATATATTTTTCCAATAGATTTTTTCAAGTAGGTTCCACACTTTCCAGTTGGTTTTTATGTTGTTTACCTCTCTTTGTACCTTTTTATCTATTGTTACATACTGTTGATCTGTTAAAGACACCAGATCAGTTGTTATTTAATATTTTCCTACAGGGGCGCCTGGGTGGCTCAGTCAGTTAAGTGGCCGACTTCGGCTCAGGTCATGATCTCACGGTCCGTGAGTTCGAGCCCCGTGTCGGGCTCTGTGCTGACAGCTCAGAGCCTGGAGCCTGTTTCAGATTCTGTGTCTCCCTCTCTCTCTGCCCCTCCCCCGTTCATGCTCTGTCTCTCTCTGTCTCAAAAATAAATAAACGTTAAAAAAAAATTTTTTTAAATAATAATATTTTCCTACATTCTAAATTTGCTTTGCTGTTCGTTTTATAATGTTGGTTGATTTGTTTCTCTATCCCTAGTATGTTTTTATAAACTAATTTTGGCCCTAAAAATATGGTAAAATTTGGGATTATTTTGTTTCTTTGTTTTTGAAAGAATATCTTCTAGGTGGTGCCTTTCATTTTATCTTGCATCATATTTGGAGATCTGTAATATCTGGTTACACCTTCTTAGTGATGCTGTGATTTGTGTAGTAAATTCAGGTCATAATAGACTACACATCAGAATTTTGACTCAATACAGACCTCTGATTTGGGGCCACAAATAGTCTAAATCTTTCCAGCTAGTGACCTCAAGATATGTATTAAATGACTACATATAATCCCTTTCCCTGGGTTCTGCTAGGAAAATAAAAATCTTGGAAATTAATTTAGATGTGCATGTATATTCTAATACAGGCATAATAAACAAATTTTAAAAATAAAACCCTGACTCACAGAAACTATGACCCACTCCCCCCACCTACTTCTTTCCCAACTTTCCATAAAAATACTCTTGAAAGGATTGGGATTGAAAGGAAAAATACTCTTGAAAGGATTGAAAAGATGGGAAGGAAAAAGTAACAATAAATTCCACAAGCTAAGCATTAAATGAGTGGCAACGTTGACATTCTGGAGGAATATCTTTAAAGTCTTATGACATTACATAAATATCACTGAGAGTTAATTCCTAAACTAAAAGAGCACTGATACAATTTTGGGCAAATCCTACTCATATCCCGTAAATAATGAATGTGAAATTTAATTTTGTATAGGTCTGAATTTGGTTCTTGGATTGTGGCCATTTATCTGCTCTGTAATTCTGGGAAGTTATTTCATCTTCATTAAGTTTCCATTTTTCTATCTATGAAATATGGAGAGGATTTCATTACTTTCCTCATTCTTAAAGTAAGAATTAAACCAGAGAACGCATGCATGTGTAGCAATATCATGTTGTTTTAATATGTGTTATTTATAGTAAGAGAGAGCTTCCAGTGAAAAGATAATCATTTGCAGATGCCAAGATGAAGGGCACAGGATACCATGGGGGAAGGCCACAGGACGAAGCACCAGTATCAGTCAGGAGGTAGACAAGAGGACTAGGCAAGAGCCTTTATTGTGGTTTCCATGGGAAGGAGCAGGCAAGGACAGGTTAAACAGGTTTGGATTGGCTAATCTGAGTAACTTCAGTGGCTCTGGGGCATAGGGCTGTCACTAGTTGTCTGGTACCTGACCCTGGTCTGATTATTACAGATGAATAGTGGCCCAGAGTATGAGAAACCAGTGCAGAAGTTGGTTGGCTGTGGGCTCTGGGTTGGTTGGTTTGCATTTAAAAGACACATGGGCAAATCATTTATTAAATTGTTCATCACTTCCCCACTGATCTGAAATAATGCTGTTATGGGGAGCCTGGGTGGCTCAGGCGGTTAAGCCTCCAACTTTGGCTCAGGTCACCATCTCACGGTTCTTGATTTTCAGCCTTGTGTCGGGTTCTGTGCTGACAGCTCAGAGCCTGGACCCTGCTTCAGATTCTATGTTTTCCCCTCTCTCTACCCCTCCCCCACTCATGCTCTGTCTCTCTCTCTCAAAAATAAACGTTAAAAAAATTGAAATAATGCTGTTTTCATACATCTATTTCTCCTTTATTCTTGGATCTGTTTTTCATCTGTGAATTTTCCTTGTATCCATTTCCCACAGTCTAAACTGTTGTCATTTTTAAATACATACTGATTTTTTAAGCTTTTTGTTTTGAAGTAATTTTAGACTTGCAGAAAAGTTGAATAGTAGAAAGTTTGTGTATATGTTTCAAGCAGTTTCCCATGATAACAGCTTTGATAAGCAGAGTACAATGGTCAAACCCAGGAAATTAACTTTGTTATGATGTTATCAACTACAGGACTTTTTCAATTTCACCAGTTTTTCTCTCTATTGCCCCTTTTTTTTCTTTTTCAAGATCCCACTTAGGATCTCATATTGTGCTTAGTTGTTGTGTCTCCTTCTTCTCCAATTTATGACACTTCCTCCCTTCTCCCATCTCTCCATGTCTTTTACATTGTTGGTATTTTGATGAGTGCTGGTCAGTTATTTTGCAAAATGTTTCTCAACTTGTTTGATGTTTTCTCGTCATTAGATTGAAGTTGCACATTGAAAAATAATGCACAGAAGTGATATTATGTTCTTTTCACTGTATCATCTCAATATATTTTCTTACTGGTGATGTTAACATTTATCGTTTGGTTAAGTTGGTGTCTGCCAAGTTTCTCTCTGTAAAACTGCAATTTTTTTCCTTTATGATAAATACACTGATCTTAATTCTAGAGTTCAATGAGTTCTGAAAAATGCATACACCAAATAACCTACATACCTGTCAAGAAATGGAATATTTCCATTCCTGCAGAACATTTGTTTATGTGGCATCCTAGCAACCATTCCATAGTAACACCCCAAAAAGCAAGCCTTCTGATGTCAATCAGCATATTTTCTACTAGTCCTTTACAGATTCAGTAGGATATTGTACAGAAACAATCATCTTGTCTGTGAATTTCCTTTCAATCGTTGTCTGTTATTATTGCATTGTCCAGAACTTCCACTGAAATACTGCATAGAAGTAAGTGGTAAAAGCAAGCACTGTATTGTTCCAATTATGAGGAAAGTGCTCTGACTTCCACCATTGAAGTGCTACTTGGATATTTTTCACAGATGTCCTTTATTGGGCTGGGAAAGTTTGTTTCTCTTCCTCGTTTGTTTGAGAGATATTATCCTGAACTGGTGTTGAATTTGACAAATTGTCTTCATTTATTTAAATAATCATATGATTTTTAGCCTCTTTTCTGTTGATGATAGCAAGTATACCAATTGATTTTCACATCATAAACCAACTAGCATCCTGGGATGCACCTAAATCCATCACTATTTTCTCTTGATAATTAATTGAAATTTTTGCTGGATTATATCTGCTAAAATTTTGAGGATATTTAAGGCTATACCCATGAATGATATTGGTCTATAATAAACCTTTCTTTTAATATGCTTGTCTTGATGTCAGGGTCATTCTGTCTTCAAAAATAAATTGAAAAACACTACCCTTCTGTTTTCTGAGAGATTTTGTATAACAATGGTATTACCTCTTTCCTAAGCATTTGAGAGAATTTATCAGTGAAGCTATCTGTACCTAGAGTTTTCATGGTGGGTAGGTTTATAGTAATGAATTAGCATTATGTAATAGATATAAAGTTAGCAATATTTTCAATTCCTTTGTGGATCTGTTTTAATAGTTTGTTGTGTTTCAAGAATTTACTATCTAAATTGTCAAATTTATTGATAGTTGATTTATTGATAGTTGTCCAAATATTGCCTTATTATATATACACACACATATATATACATATACACACACATATATATATATACAAATATACACATATATACATTATATATATACATATATATATATATTAATTTGTATGGAGACCATGAAAATGTGTTATTTAAATAGTGATTATTAAAATCATGCTGGGGGGTTGTTACATAATAGGTAATTATCTGGAACATAATTGGAAAGGCAATGTAGTCAATTCTATTTTGCTGTTCCCACAGAACCCACAGTTAATCTGAGGGAGCGAGCAGCATATTCAATGGCATTAGTGATATTTGTGCAGTCATATTCTTATTACGTCTATCTTGAAGTCACTTTAGGAGCCTTCTCAGAGAGGAACGTGTTAATTGCCAAGCCCTTGGCACCAGATGTCTGAGTGGACACCTACCTAGAAATGTCCGGGATTTTCTGCTCTACAAATCACCCCCTGTCCTGGGCAGCCAGGACACGTGGGACCCTTTATCCATTCATTCATTTGCTTATTGGTTTTTATATCCACTCATTTGCCTCTTCCGCTAGTTTTTCCCCATTCATCTATTGCTTCTTTCATTTCACTCTTTCTGTGTTGGTTTAGTCCTTGTTCCATGCCTGGGTCCATTGTTTCTAATTCTATTGATTGTACTACTTTTGTTCACTCTTCTTCCCTTGGTCCTTTTGTGTGTGTGTGTGTGTGTGTGTGTGTGTGTACACACAAATATATATACATATATATAAAATATTATTTTATATAATATTATTATATTTATGTTTATATTTTTCTATATATAATATATAATGATATATAATAATATATAATTTATTGTCACATTAGCTAACATACAGTGTATATACAGTGTGCTCTTTGTTTTGGGGGTAGATTCCCGTGATTCATCACTTACATACAACACCCAGTGCTTATCCTAACAAGTGCCCTCCTCAATGCCCATCACCCATTTCCCCCCTTCCCTCCCATCAACCCTCAAACAAACAGAGTTTGTTCTCTGCATTTAAGAGTCTACGTTGGGGCGTCTGTGTGGCTTGGTCGGTTGAGCGCCCGACTTCCGCTCAGGTCATGACCTCGTGGTTCATGGGTTCCAGCTCTGTATCCAGCTCTGTGCTGACGGCTCTGAGCCTGGAGCCTGCTTTGGATTCTGTGTCTCCTTCTATCTCTGCCCCTAACCCACTAGCATTCTGTCTCTCTCTCTGTCTCAAAAATAAATAAACATTAAAAAAAAATTCTTTTAAGAGTCTTATGGTTTGCCTCCCTCTCTGTTTGAAACTACTTTTTTCTCCTTCCCTTCCTGCCTTATTATATTTTAATGTTTGTAGAATCAGTAATGATGTTCCCTCCTTCACTTCTTTTTTTTTTTTAATTTTTTTTTAACGTTTATTCATTTTTGAGACAGAGAGAGACAGAGCATGAACAGGGGAGGAGCAGAGAGAGAGGGAGACACAGAATCGGAAACAGGCTCCAGGCTCTAAGCTGTCAGCACAGAGCCCAACGTGGGACTCGAACTCACGAACCGTGAGATCATGACCTGAGCCGAAGTCTGACGCTTAACCGACCAAGCCACCCAGGCGCCCCCCCTCCTTCACTTCTAAAACAGCAGTGTTTTTCCTCTTTTGTCTTAATCTATATAGACATATATGGTTCTATCCATTTTTTGATCTTTTCAAATAATTAACATGTGATTTTGTTAATGTTCTCTTTTGTTAATATATTTCCAATTTCTCTCATTTCCACTCTTTATGACTTTCTTCCTCTTCTATTTAGCCCTCTAGCTTTTGAAAGGAAAAGCATAGAGTATTAATTTTAATTTTTATGTATTGTTAATATAAGTTGTAAAAATTGTAAAATCTTCTTTAAGCATCAAATTAGCTGCATCCCTCAAATTTTATTATGTTTATTTATTTGTTGCTTCCAGCTGCTTCCTAACACCCCACATGTTATACTACACTATTATTTATCTACTCTTAAGGGGAAACAACTCATGTTTATCTCTAAAACTCTATCACCCAACGCAAATATCGATTCAATAATTCCCTAATGTTGTATCCCTGCATTCTTCTGGGAATTCCTTTGGGTATATGCCCAGGAACAGAATTTTCATCAGATATCCAACTACCCTCACTCCATTAATCATTTTAACAATTGACATGCAGTTTTCGGGCAGGGGGATGGATTTCTATGTAAATAATGTTTAATATCTGCTAATGAATTTTTTTCTTTTTCGATCCACATATCTTAATTAAGTTTTCTTTACTGCCCCACTACAATATTGAATAGAAATGTTACAGCATGCATTTTTGTCTTACTCCTAGTGTAAAAACATTGTATCTTAGATAATTACAGAAAGTATTTTGTAGTGTTCTGTTTTCAGGCTAAGGTCTGTACTAAGATAACAGTGGTTTTCATTATTAATGAATACTACATTTTAACAAAACATTTGGAAATATAGGGAGATGATTATATGGTTTTTGCTTTTGGGATATTTATTGAACTGATTTTTTTTCCAAATTGAATACAGTGTACATTGCTAGATAAGCATAATTTTATCATAATATTTTAAAATATATATTGCTTTATATATGTGTTCTTTTTTTGAATATATGTTAATAAATGAGGTTAACTTGTTATTTTTTCCTTATTCTATCCAAATCTTATTTGGGCATTAAAGTTATACTAGTGTCATAAAAGCATGGCCCAATATCTCATAATGTGTTCTCTGGAAAAGTTTGTAATCCTATTCCTTCAATCTTCGGCATATTTCAACTCTAAAAACTGGTGAATTGTGTAAGAGAGTGTGTATGCACGTGTATGTTTAATGGTAATATGTATTTTTTTCTTCTTATTTGAGTCTGTATCTTATAATTTATATTTCTCTAGAAAATTATCCTTTTTTATATCCATTTTTAGGCACATATAGTTGTTAATTATGTTCTCTTATTTTATCTATGTTTAATCTAGAGCTCTACTTTTATTCCTGATATTTTTAGTGAGCTTCTCTTCTTGTCATAAACATTTCACTTTATCTCAAAAAATCTCTTATATTTCTGTAGTTGTTTTCTGTCTTACTATTTTTGAACTTACTGTTTTAATTATTTTATGTAACATCCGATTGAAATATTTTATCTTTGTATTAATCATAGAATGCTGACTGCCATAACACCACAAAAAAATGTCTCAGTCAATAATTCCCAGAATAGAAGGCCACTTCTCCCTCTCTTACATCTAACTTATACTCTGAAAATTGATTTTCAATACTCAAACCCCTTTGATTATGTAGAAGGTAGGCTTCAGAGACCTCACAGGATCTTTGTATCCAGGTTTTAGCCAAAAGAAAGCACGTAAAAAGTTCTGAACTCCCCTGGGATGACAGTCATCACATCCACTCATTTTCACTGATGAGACATATTGCTTGGCCACAACTCACTGCTGTAGGGTTGGGACATGCAGTCTACCTGTGGACCAAGCAAAAAGAGAACACAGATTGGTTAGCATTGGGTTAGTTGTGCCAGAGTCCATACTTACAGCTACCAAATTTCCATTTTCTTCTCCATGATGACATACCCATGAGAACTATCCCAAGGACACATCCCATCACTGCTCAAAGTCCAAGATCTTCAGGTCACTTGATATCCTCTTCTTCAGATCCAAACATAGCTCCTATGCCAGCAACCTACTAAGTAATAAACCAGTTATCTCTTCCCCTCCACAAACTTTGCATAATGTTAAATCTGGGACAGAATAACCACTACACAAGGTATGATTCCAAAAGGAAAAAAAAATGAGACCTGCAACAATCATTATTCTGTATTCAAAAATCTGCCTGAGCAATCTTAATATAGATGGTATCTTTACCCACACATTGGAGATTAGAGGAGTTCTTTGCATTCTTAGAATCAACTGGGCTTTCATTCTACTCTGGTGGGTATTCTTCTTTCCATTGTTTTCTGGGACCCCAGGCTCTAATCTCTGTTAAACTATTCCTTGGCCCATCACTTGTCCTACATTCTTTTCCATTTCATCAGTGTCACCCAGGTGAGGTGACAAAGAGGTAGCAAAGTCCTCTTCTGACTTTGTTCAGCTGCTCCCTTGTCCTTTGTAGCCCATCCCAACTATAGGTTGGTAAGTGGAGCATTATTAGAATTTATTTCCACTAACAACCTTCTAACCCAGTGGAGTTCTGGATTATGGATAGGACAGACTTTTACTTACCCAGAGGACTTGTCCTTCTAGTGTGTGGTGAATGGTATGGTACTTTCTCCCACATCACTCCCCACTAGGTTGCAGTGGTTTAGCATTTTTTCTGTCTTCAAAGCCATAGATCTTGAAAGGTCACTCTCTCTCTACAGCTATTATCTCCAGATTCTGTTGATTACTCCTTCCCCTCACATCTTTGGTTTAGGAATGGTAATGGCTCCCTGCTGTTCCTGACCCCAGCATAGGTGCACCATCCCTTTCTGAATTTACTTAACCCTACCTCCATTTTGGGAAGAATCTCATTTATTAAACTCTCCTCCATTGCCTTATTTGAGCATGTCTTTTTGGTTTATTGGGACATAAATGGTGATGTAAACAAATCTGACTTTGAATTCCAGCTCTGCCACTTACTTGCTTTAAGGAAAAGTTTTGTGACACAATTAGTGCAAAATCATTTTGCATAATATAACTCTAACAGCATTTCTTGTACTTGAGCTAGACTAAAAATCTATGTAACATGAGTTTCTTGTGATAGGAAGAATACCTTACACATCCTTAAATAAAATTTTATCTTTGGTTCTCCCAAAAAGTGGAGCTTGAGATAAAGTTTTACATGTAGGGAGTGATCCCAAGGAACAGGAGTAGTGGAATTATGAAGGTAAAGTAGGAAAGAAAAAAAGATGAACCCAAAGGTGCATTGAGTTGTTCTGCTATGGACAAACAGAACTAAATTTCCCTGCAGAGTTTCTGAAGAACACAAAACCTATGTCTCAGAGCTGTCAGACCAAGACACTCAAGAGAGGGATTCTTATCCCTTGACTCCTACTCCCCACAAGTTAAGCAGGATGTGCCCTTTCTAGCTATTCCAGAAAAGCTGTGCCAGCTCCTACAGCATGCTACATTGAGACATAAGCCCTAGAGCAGAAACCAAGAGAATACGGTGCTTCTGAAAGAATGCAGCGTGAAGGTATATCCGCACACACATGATTCTCACAGTGATAGAGCCAAGAGGTGGGGGCAATTCATAAAACTGGTGTAAAAGTTGTCCAACTGATCACCCACCCATCCCTGACTTGGTAATTTACATATAGTGGAGATCACTACATGTTTGTTGAATGAGAACATGCAAACTGTTTTTTCATAGTTGCTTTAGATTTGATTCCTCTTGATAAACACAAAATTGACAAATTTCTATTCAAATGAGAAGAACTCTGACTTTTGAGTTGGGAACCTTGAGGCTGGAGGAGACTACAAAGATTGTTTTCTAGGACCCAAGATATATATTGTACACATAAACTGTGACAATCATGTTGCTGTAAATGATATTTCTAAACTTTATGACTTCCATTAGTTTTCTGTATTGATCCAGACCTGCATTTTCCATTTGGTTGATTTATCATATTTTCTGTTGTGTTTGTGAAAATATCTGTAACACTTAGAGTATTGCAGAGCAGTTGAGAATTTTTTTAACGAAAAATTTTTATATGTGAATATCCTTTGCATTCGCTTATATCTGAATCTCAGGACTAACATATAATCTGGTATGTTCTCTTCAATTTTATCTAAATTCTTTTTTTTTAATTTATTTTTAATGTTTTTATTGTTTATTTTTGAGAAAGAGAGAGCGCGCACAAACAGGGGAGAGGCAGAGAGAGAGGGAGACACAGAATCCAAAGCAGGAGCTGTCAGCACAGAAACCGATGCGGGGCTTGAACTCATGTACACAAGATCATGACCTGAGCCAAAGTCAGACATTTAACTGACTGAGCCACCCAGGTGCCCCATTTTTATCCAAATTCTTAAATCTCACTTTCTCTCCACTCCACCTTAATCCTTAGTAAGATTTATGTAAACTCTAAGACATGAGGAAGTCTTTGAAAAGAGACATACTTGTCTTTTGTGTCAGTATTTAAAAATAAAACTTCACATTTGTGAGGAGCATATCTATTTTTAAAATACAACTTAATTTAGTAAGAGTGGACCCTGGAAATTATCTTTCTTGACAGTTTTTTTGCAATGACTTGTACATTCATTGTGCTCCACTGCAAGTAAGAAGAATCCTCTATTTACAACAGACTAAATTCCATTGTGATTTTTAAGACCTGGAGCTGTTTAATTCTGTACCAGAAATCAGAAATGCAGAAATTATTGAATGCTTAAGGCACTGAGAGTAATTTAACTCACTTCAGATCAGGCATTTTTCATGTCTTTTTTTTTTCCAATAAACAAAAAATATATGTCACATGCTTTATAACTAATTTGATAGCAAATACACATTTCCAGCCTTATTACATCTCCCTATCAGTGATCACAGGAGTACTGGTGTTTTTAATTTGTTTCTCTTTCCTCTCCTTCTCCTGTTCAAGGCATGTTTTATTTTACATAACAAATTACCAAAACTAATATAAGGAAATCTGAATAACTCTGTATATGTTAAATAAAATTTTAACCATAAAATTTCTCATACTGGGAGTTTCAGGTCCAGGTAGCTTCCTTGGTGACTTCTACAGAACATTTATTAAAAATTCCAAGAGTACACAATTTTTTTTTTTGGAAAGCAGAGAAATAGGATGCATTCCCCATCTCTGTTTATGAGCCAGCATAACTCTGGTACCAAAATGAGTCAGAAATTTACTTGAAAAGGATATTACATTTGAGCATAGATACAAACTGATAGAGATCGAAATTTTAGTTTTATTGTTAGTAAAGCTGTTTGACATACATGTCTCAGGTCTTTTTCCTAGAGGTACATTCAAGTCTCTTAATTAAAGCAGGTTTGTTTTGTACATATTGTTTTATGTTTTTTTATTAAATTTTATATTGACATTTTCCCATGTCATTTAAATATCCATTGTTAGCATAATTTTTAATGCTTAAAGCAATACCTATCTATATCATCAGTCCTGACTGGCTTTACTGAAGCACTGTTTTTGAGTATTTCACACATTCTTTCTACTGTGTATTTTAAAACACAGATTATATGAAAACTTTTACACTTCAGTGTAATATTCTTTTAAAAGTTATTTTGGTATACTTTAATTTCCCTATATGCTTTTCACCAGAGTGTGAGCTTTAAAATAGTTTTAGTAAGTTTTAGGGGTGCTTGGATGGCTCATTTGGTTAAGCGTCTGACTGAATGCTCAGGTCATGATCTCACAGTGGGTGTGTTCTATCCACGCACTGGGCTCCCTGCTGTCAGCACAGAGCCTGCTTATGATCCTGTGTCCCCCTGGTTCTCTGCCCCTCCTCCACTGGTGCTCACATGCCTGCATGTGCGCTCTCTCTCGCTCTCTCTCTCTCTCTCTCTCTCTCTCAAAAACAAACATTAAGAAAAAGTTTTAATAAGTTTTAACAAAAGAGCTTTTATAATGCAAAAAAAAAGGTATGGCAAATACCTCAGTATAGTAATAAGTAGATCGAAACTCCCGAAAAAAATGAATAGTGAACAAAACACTTCATGTTTGTAAATGTTATAAAAAGCATCAGTAATTGAAAATTACCAGATACTGGCCCAGTGATATCCCTTTAAGAATAAGCTATAAAATTTGAGGAGAGCACTCTGTCTGCTGTCTTGGTCTCTCTTTCTAAGAAGAAATTTGTGTGGCTCAATAACTCATTTAAAATTGTGGTATGTCAAAGATCGTAAGAGTCTTATGTATGTGTTATCAACCTATGCAAAATTCTGGAATGGGGAGGGGAGAGGCATCACCAGATTTTTATTAGATGTGATTGTTAAGAGAAGTCAAAATAGAACAAAATTTTGCACTTCTATAAAATAAGGAGGATGCCATTGACCATGATTGGAAACTGTGAAATAACAGTTTTTTTGAGGAGAGGAAATGAAATTTTCGTTCAGATATATTGAATGTGAAATAACTAAGGGGCTCCAAATAAAGATGTTCAAGAAGTTTAGATGTGAACATTAGATTCGGGGTCAGTTGAGAAGAGCTTTTGAAGAATTTTCTGTATTATTTAAGAAAAATATTTAATAAAAAATTTCCCCAGAAAAATAAGAGCTTACTACATTTCTGTCTTCATGTTAAAAGGTAAAATGTTTACCATTCCTAACAGGCTCCTTCAATGGCCATCATCAAACCTTGAAAGGGAAATTGCTTATTGAGGGTGTGTCTGATCACCCAACTTTTAAGCAAGACTTTAAAAAATTTTGACAACTCTATAAAACACCCAGCTTGTATATAAGCATATATTACCTATGTACAAATAAAAGAACAGATCCTAAAGATATCCTACTTTTTCAAATGTATTTCTATTCCCTCCATAATCCAGGAAGACTGTGACAATGTTACCCTGATGTACTTCATGAAATAAGGATTGTTTAGCATCAAGAATGGAACCTGTGTGTAAAAAACTTCCCAATTAGATTCATTCATTGTAGACTTCTAATATCTTTTCATTCTTGATATTAATATAAACTGATAATCAGGGAAATCGACATTAGGTTTCCTAATTTGAGTTCATATTTTTCCCACGAATTCCACAAAGCCTTTGCCTTTCTTTACTGTCAACCATATATGAATATTGTATATTCATGAAAATTTAATAAAAGTTAACTTTAAAAATGTACCACAAAAGAGAAACAGCTGTACATGCCAAGGTCTGCGCTGACTAATGTAATGGTAGTCTGTAATCACAGACTCCAATCTGCCCCCAAACAAATTACACTGTGACAAAAACGGTCTGCAAAAGAAATGTTCAAATGAATATAACATTGGAATCGGCTTCAGTGAAGTGATCCAACAGAATAGTCACTAAAGATTAAAATGAGATCTGACAACAAGGCAAGATAGGACTCCTGGATCCAGTGAAGAGGTTTACTGCGAATGCTGAGCTGGAATTCTGGCCTGGAAGGCAGGGGGGAGGGGGGTGGATGTCCAGAAGGAAGCCACATTAGGATTGGAAAGCAGGCTTTTGCCCATAAAGGTTAGTGATGTTGAAACCCATTAGTGATGTTGAAACCTCAGAAACCTCGGAGGTTCAAACTGGGTAAGTCAGTATTTCAGAGTGGCAGGGTGGGGTGACCAGCATGCTTCTGCTGAGTAGTGAACCCCACATACTGGAGCGCATTCAGGGTCCCGTTCCCAGCCCTGGCTCTCACTCTCCTGAGAAGTCAGTGTTAGCCACTTCGCGTTCTCTGCCCCAGTTTTCTTCTAAGTATAATCAGATGAATACATTTACCACGTACTGAATTTAGTAGGATGTTACCAGTTAGTGTTTTAAAATAGAAGAGAACAAAATAGAACAGAACAGAAATTATAGAGCTGTAAAAGATTTTACAGATCCACTAATCCAATCCTTTCAACACCCTGGCTTAGAGAGAAGAGACATATCCCAAATCACATATCTAGTCAGTACTTTGAAAGCTTTTCTTTTTCAACTTGGGATTAAAAACTAGAATATGTCCTTTGAATGTTTTGTAGCATCTGGGCTTGGACAGATAAATATTGCTTTGTGGAAAGTGAAAAATTATGTTGTAGATATTTAGTGACAAAAATATTAATGACACATCCCCTTTATGAAAAAAATACTATAAAACAACAGGTGCAGAATAGTCTTGTTCCTTTAAAACTTAAATAGATATGCATATGCCTCCAGGAGAGAGACCTGAGATACATGTCAAGTATTGATAGTATTTATTTCTATGGTGGGATTATATGTTATTTCCATTTTCTTCTTTTGGCTTATCAGTGATTTCTAACATTGAGGATATGTATTTTGTTTGTAGTAAAAAAAAAAAAAATACTACAGGCTATGGTCTAAACCACAAAATATTCCAACATCTAAAAAATTAGATTTTGAACCTTGCTTAAGTTTCTTTTGGTCACCCAAATTCAGATGACTCTCAAATCTGTACTGCCAACTCAGACCTCACTTTTTAGCTCCAGACCCATTTATCCAGATTTCCTACCTGGAGTAACCCCACTGCTCTCCATCTATGGAGTCTCCTTTGACACCTTGGCTCTCAACCAGTCATACTCTGAGGTCACTTTTGGAGGCATAAATGGGTACTGGACATCAAGACCTCGGGTCCTCTGTCGATAACAAGGAAAATGAATAGCTATTTCCCAAAGTACAAAACTTCTTGTCAGCACCTAAGCTATTCCACCTCTCAGACAAATAATAAAGAATCTTGGATTCTGACCACAGTCTGTTCCTATAGATTATAGCGTATTGGCTCATTTACCCTCCTAACAGTTGAACTTCAGCCTCAATGGAATCTTTGTTTGATTGAAATCCTCTGCTTCCTTCCATCTATCAGCTCTATACTCTCCTCCTATCCAGTCAGAGTCCACAGTCATTACTGCCACCACTGTCTTCCTAAACTCCCTGTCTGTTCCCCTTTCATTCCACCTTTCCAACAAACCACATTCCCCGAATCAATGTGATTTTTGACTTTTCAACTTTTCTGTGCCTGTACCCAAGGCACAATGCACTATTGGAGGAAAAAAATCACAGCTGGACTGATCGATTTCTTTACAAATTGACATCATTAGTCTCAACACTGCAAGATATTTACTCCACCCTCTGCAGTCTGATTCTCCCCTTATGTTCCTTCAAAACTGCTTTCACCATTATTTTCAATATCTTCTATTTCACCACACCCAGGAGAAACTTTTCATTCCTTAGCTTATTAAGATCAGTCAGTCATCTTAATATGGTCAATTACTTCCTCCTCCTCAAAATCTTTTGTTCCTTTTGCTTCTAAAATTTACAAACTTCTAGTTTTCTTTCTTCTGACTGCTTATCTTATTTGAAGGTGCATCTTACTTTATTGAACTATACGATTTCCTTATGGATCTGTCCTAGGCCTTCTTGTCCTCTATTCTACATCCTCTGTCTAGGACTATGTTACCTATTGCACTCCTTTGGTTTCAATGAACATTGACATTTTAATGGATATCAAATCTATACCACTAACCCACACTTTTTTTTTTAAGATCCAGGCCATTTATCCAACTGTGTGACAGCTATATTTAGATGCTTTGTAGGCAGCTCAAACTCAACAGATATTCAAAACTAACTCATTATCTTCCTCCTCCCCCAATAGCATTTGCTCTCCATTCAGTGCTGCCTAGTCAGTGACACTACTTTCTACCAGCTGTTCAAGGCCAAACTGGCTTGATGTCTTTGACTCCTCCCATTCTCTTTCCTCCCAATCCAGCTCCACCAGTTAGTGTTATCTCCAAGATAGTTCCCAGTCTCCAAATATCTCAATTCCCCTTCCCTGCTCATCAAATGAGGCCACTGTTATTGTTTACCTATAACGGACTCTGATATGGCATCCTTCATCTACTCTTACTTTGCTCCAACACATGCTCCATGTTGCTATCAGTATTTCACATTAAAGAATTATATCAGATGGAACTGGAGAGTGTGATGCTAAGTGAAATAAGCCATACAGAGAAAGACAGATACCATATGGTTTCACTCTTATGTGGATCCTGAGAAACGTAACAGAAACCCATGGGGGAGGGGAAGGAAAAAAAAAAGAGGTTAGAGTGGGAGAGAACCAAAGCATAAGAGACTGTTAAAAACTGAGAACAAACTGAGGGTTGATGGGGGGGTGGGAGGGAGGGGAGGGTGGGTGATGGGTATTGAGGAGGGCACCTTTTGGGATGAGCACTGGGTGTTGTATGGAAACCAATTTGACAATAAATTTCATATATTAAAAAAAAGAATTATATCAGAAATAGACTAAAATTCACAAAAATAAAATATTAATGTTTTAGTACTACTAGATGTAATAATACCCAAGATTCATTAAGCGCTTACTCAACATGAATACATTCTATTTATTCCCCATAATAACTGAATGAAGCCTATAATATTTTTATCCTCATTTGACAAATATCTAACCAGAGGCATGGAAATAAAAGTATTTGTCCAAAGTTATGTATGAAGTAGAGAAGCCAAGTTTTGAAACTGAGAAGCCAAGTTTTGAAACTGGACTGTCTACCTCCAGAGTTCTACCCTTCCTAACGCTCCTTTAATGTATCTTTTTTAAATGGAGGAAGATGGGCAGTAGGATACACAGGGTAGAATAAGATCCAAGCTCTTCACTCACTCCTCTAGATTGATCTTCACCATATTGCCTCCTGCCACCACTCTAGAGACTTTGGGCACAAGATGTCACAAATCCCTGAGCTCTTCCTGCATTTTTCAGTCCATATGCACATGATCACATTCTACATACATGTAACTGCATTTTTCTTCTCTATAACCTTAATTAGCCCTTGGATATAGATAGAATATTCTAGAGTGGCACTAGGTAACTGTGTGTTGAATTAGCTTGGTCTTCCAAAGATAAATACAAATTTCCTTAAACTCATATATTGGTGTCATAAGGTAAAGAACTGAAAATTCCCATCTACATTTCAACTTTTTCCATGAAAAAAGAATGATCTATATCACTATCAGCTGAAATAAAACTACAAAAATATTATTAAACACTTAAATGTTAGTAATAAATATTACATAGAATATTCAGAACCAAAAACAATGAAGCTTCTAATCATAGTTAATACATTTGAATGCAAAACTGATTCCTAATATCTACACATAAAGATGAACCTCATGTCTTATATTTGCACTTATTATGCTACCTTTAGAATGTATATAACAAGATTTTCTTATATTTTCATTTATTTAAAGATAGCATAAACAATAGTTTTTTTATGAATACACCACAATGTAATTTTTTGGTATTTCTTCCATTTGGGGTTTTTAGAAGAAAAGCTTCTATTTGAAAATTGAATATATAATACTTTATTTGGTGTCTAGTTTAGCCAAAAAAAAAAAAAAAAAAAAAAAAAAAAAAACAGCCTCTGATTTCTGGGCTCTTTCTTCTGTAAGAGACTCCTTTATTATAGTAGCCAGACACTTAGTCACAGCCTTAGGAACTCCAGGGAGGTTGAGAATATGTCTTATGAATAAGCAGGGTGTGGTTGGTAGAGCCCCAGGCAAGGAATAGAGACTTGCCTTGTACATTCAATCATTCAACATCTTAAGGTAAATATTTCCTCAATTATAAATTGGGGGATTTGTACGATATAACTGCAGAAGTTTGTCCATCCTGTCTTAAATCCTATGATTCTAGTCCACGTAGGGAAAATTCTACAAAGCTAAGTTCTTCAGCTCTTGTTTCCACCATTTTTTGACAGGGAATGTAGGAAAATCAACAGGACTAAAATTCCAGTCTGAAAATCCGGAGTTTTAATAAAATTTTGATACTGGCCATTTCTTATGTGTAATTGTAGCTTGGGTTTCAGTGTATCCAGGAATCTGAAAGCACATGGACATGGCGGGAGTCCATAGTATTAATAAAGACATTCATTCAAGCTATGAAGTATGCAAAGAAAAGCCTTTTCTTTTCTTTTTTGAACTGTGAAGAATCAGAAAGGTTGCTCTGAATTCTTTAATGGAGGCTCCAAAATGGAAAATTGTTTTAGTCAAATCCCTTAGAAAGGCAAATAAATCTTTCCTTCAGAGGTACCGTATGACAACCTAGTTCTAAAGATGTCTTCAGTCCAGAGTCCAGCATTTGTGGCCCAAGAAAGCCAAGAAAGGGCCCTTTACTCAAAGATGCAAGAAGAAGGAAAATAAAACCCCAAAGTTAAGCATGACCATCCAGCTGGCATATGTGCCCAGGCCACAATTGGCTTTGGCAAGTCCTCATCCTTGAGGTCTCCAATGGCTCTGAGGCACTCACCACAAGAAAATCATGGGTTTTAAAATACAAGAATTAAAGAACACATTGATGTAATTTTGGTGCAGAAGTATTTAGAGAAATGTGTATTTGTCTTTGAAGGTTGGCTAACCTTGGGAATGCTTCAGACCTGTAATGGGACTATTTGCCTGGGAATTAATTCTACCATCCCTGAAGAGACTTGCAATATTAACCATCTTCCAAAGTGCAGCCTCAAACCTTACCCTTCTCCTGCCCCAGGTCCAGGAGGAACAGTCTGTATACCAAAACGTCTTTTTTAAATCAAGTATCTTAATGCATGTAAACTAATAACCCAAACCCTTGGAATAACTAGAAAATGAAACTAGTTCTCGAACTTCCTTGGAAGAATTTCTCTCAAGTGATTACTGTTTGACTTCTTTACGAGGGAATTTTAAAAACATCAATCTTGTAAAACAGCCAGTTATTTTCCCAGCAAAATGGGTTTATTTGGGAATAGCAGAGAAATTGCAATTTGGGGCATGCAAGCTATGGCAAACCATAGGCAAGTCTGGAGATCCAGAGAGGGGAACATTACTTTATAGAGAAAAGGGGAGAATTGGGAGGAGCTGCTTTGAACAAAAGTCCATTGGGGAAAGCAGGAGTTCAGGTGTCAGTTTTTTATTGACTGGGTTGTGCTATTATTGGCTGAGCTGTTACTGGGCAAGGAGAAATTCTTCCTTTCTCCAGCTGGAATACTAGAGAAGGTTTCTTCCCATTGGGAATGCAGGGTATGTCTCTTCCTGTTTGGATCTGCAACTGATGAAGAGTGGTAGGGCATGAGAACTCCCCCTTCTGGCCTCTCAACTCCATTTTAAATGAGATTTCCTTTACTCAGCCTCACAAGTTCTTCCAGATAATAAGCCAAATAATTCTTTCTTTAATTCCATTAATGCAATCTTGTTCTTCCCCTAAAGGTCACAGAATAATCTATTCTCTGTGCTACACACATTCCCCCAATCTCTTTTCTAGGCTAAGTATTCCAATTATTTCACCTAACATCATGGTGCCAAGTACTTCACCATCCTAATTATTCTTCCCTGCATGTGCCCAGTTTATTTTGCATCTTTTTAAAATACCTGCTGTAATTTTTAAAAACATTTGCCTAGGTTGCCTTGAAATATTTGTATAAAATCAGAATCTTGATGCCCTATAAAGCGGATTTACTCATAGAACTCTGACTCATTTCTAGGTTTTAGAACTAATTTCTAGATAAGGAGTTAATATTAATCACCTGATATCAGTCATGATCATCCTCTCTCCAGTAGGAGGGAAATCACACAAATTAGCTTTTAGGAATCTAAAAACTATTTATAATCCTTACTTGTGTTGTGGGACAAGTCTAAGAGATAAATTACAATATATGTTCAGTCTAAAATATGTGGTTTGGTATTTTAAGTCTAGACTCAATGTTTGATGAGATGGCAACTTTTAGACATTAATGGCTCTTTCCCTTTCCGTTTGGAAATGAGGAGTCAGGGACTCGGAGGAGTACAAGGCTTGCCCAAAGCGCTTGCCTACAACCTCAACTCAATGGGAAAATTAGGATCTTTTCCTCCAATCCAAATTCCTTCACATGAGCCCTTTGTGTCCAGACTGCCATGCATTGCATTAGATTCAAATACTGCCTTAGGTTGTTAAATGACTTACTCCTGTGCAGAAAATAGAACATAACAAGCCATAAAACACATTATGTTATTAATAAACATGACAGTACCATATAAGCAAAATGTCATAAGAAATAGCATGTAAGACATTTGTTTATGAACAGAATTTTAGAGAAATAGTATATATAGAAATAACATATACAGAAAATGGCAATTCATTTCCATGTCAAAAGAATCTGCCTTTGAAAGAGTACTTCAATGACCAATTCTAGGTACTTAATTATGTTTCTAGATGTTACCTAGTTCAGAGCTAGTTTACTAGGTACTTATGTTTCTTGCACACTAGGTACTCTTGTTCCTGTTAACTGTGCTGAATAATTAACAACTCAAAGCTACGTGGCTTAAAATAACAATCATTTGTTTTCTCAGAGGGTTTCCTGCCAGTATTATCATTTTTTTTTTAATAGTTCCATTTGGCTTCCCATTGAAATCATCCATTTATTCAGTTTCCATAAAACCCCCAATAACCATTTAAAGATTTTTTTTTCTGTTTTTGGCTCCTCTCAAAATCATACAGTTTTAAAAACTAAATTTGATTTCAGTGAAAATAATTTCCCTCCCCATGCCTATCCCCAGGAATTACTAAGGAACTGGAACTGTGTCCATTTGTTTTATTTGATAGGCTCATAATTTTATCCCTAGGAAATGGGTAGCCTGCTATAGATCAGATGATACAGAACCCTTGTCACCATCTTCTCTCCAAGTTAAACTAATGCAAATTAGCAACGATAAGAGTGAAGGAAACTTTGTTTTTTAATGGAGATAATCAAATACAGTTTTCAGATGACTCTACTATGCTTGCTTGCTTGTTTGTTTGTTTTTTAGTATCAGTAGTTAAATATCCTATAGGTAATGTGAAATCACTTCATGCGCAAATTAAAGTCATAATGCAGTAACTTTTTAGGTTGTTTTGTTTATTAAATATTACGGGGTCAATTTTTGCCATCGATACAGGTATACATATTAGGTACAAAAAACACTTCTAAAGTTTATGCTTCTAGCCACAGTGTCCTTGAGAGCTTTTTTGTTTTCAAAATTTGATCTTAACAAGATATGTTACCTATTCCCCTAGAAAATGAGTATTTTTCTATTGTGTGGCCTCAATTTTTTTTATTGAAGCATAAATAGCATACAGTGTTATATTAGTTTCAGGTGTACAATATAATGATTCAACAATTCTATATATTAGTGCTCATCATGTTAAGCATACTTGTAATCCCCTTTATCTGTTTCATCCATCCACCCAGCCACCTCCTCTCTGGCTACCACCAGTTCTCTATTTTTAAGAATCTGGTTTGTTTGTTTGTCTTTTGTTATTGTTCATTTCTTTCTTAAATTCCACATATGAGTGAAAATCATATGGTAATTGTCTTTCTCTAACTGGCTTATTTCACTTAGCATTATACACTTTAGATCCATCTGTGTTGTGGCAAATGGCAAAATTTCATTCTTTTTGGCTCAGTAGTATTCCATTGTGTGTGTGTGTGTGTGTGTGTGTGTGTGTGTGTATGTATGTATATATATACTAATGTACTAATATATATACTAATATATAGTATATATATAGTATATATTTATATATATACTATATATAGTATATATACTATATATATACTATATATAGTATATATACTATATATACTAATAGTATATATATACTATATATACTATATATATAGTATTTGCCTGTATTCTTTGGAGAAATTTCTGTTCATGTCTTCTGCCCATTTTCAATTGGGTTATTTGAGGGGTTTGATGTTGAGTTGGATAAATTCTTAATATATATATATATATATATATATATATATCTTAAAATAAAAATAATTATTTAATATATCTATTCTTTATATATATAAATTCTTTATATATATAATATATATATAATATATATATATATATTATATATATTGCAAATATCTTCTCCCATTCAGTAGGTTGTTTTGTCATTTTATTAATGGTTTCTTGCACTGTGCAAAAGCTTTGTATTTTACTGTAGTCCCAATAGTTTAATTTTGCTTTTGTTTCCCTCAGGAGACATACTTAGAAATATATATCGGGGTACCTGGGTGACTCAATCTGCTGAATGTTCAACTTCAGCTCAGGCCATGATCTTGTGGCTTGTCAGTTTAAGCCCCCCATCAGGCTTGCTGCTGTCAGTCTATCAGCACCTAGCTTGCTTCAGATCCTCTGTCCCTCTCTCTCTGCCCCTCCCCAACTTGTGCTGTCCCAAAAATAAATACTAAAAAAAAAAAACCAAAAAACAAACAAAAAAAAAACGCATGTTTCTAGGGAAGATGTCAAAGAAATTACAGCCTATCTTTTCTTCTAAGAGTTTCATGGTTTCAGGTCTCATATTTAGGTCTTTAATCCATTTTTGGGTTTATTTTTGCATATTATGTGAGGAAGTGGTCTGGTTTCATTCTTTTGCATATAGGTGTCCAGTTTTCCCAGCACCATCTGTTGAAGAGACCATCTTTTTCTCCATTGTATGTTCTTGCCTCCTTTGTCATAGATTAATTGGCCATAAATGTGTGGGTTTGTCTCTAGGTTGTCTATTCTGCTCCACTGATGCTTGTGTCTATTTCTGTGCCAGGACCACCCTGTGTTCATTACTACAGCTTTGTAGTATGTCTTGAAATCTGGGACTGTGATACCTCTAGCTTTGTTTCTCTTTCTCAAGATTGCTTTAGCTGTTCAGAGTCTCTTGTGGTTCCATGCAAATTGTAGGATTATATGTTCTAATTCTGTGAAAAAAGTTATTTGTATTTTGATAGAGATTGCACTGAATCTATTGTTTTGGGTAGTTTAGACATTTTTACAAGTGCAGCCTCAATTTAATTTATAATTACTTCAGTCTATTACCTTAGCAACAATATGTATGTATGTTTGTTTGTTTGTTTGTTTGTTTGTTTTGAGACAGAGATCATGGTGAGGAGGACAGAGAGAGAGGGAGAGAGAGAATTCCAAGCAGGCTTTGCACTGTCAGTGTAGAACACAATGCGGGGTTCAAACCCATGAATGTGGAGATCATGAGCTGAGCTGAAACCAAGAGCCAGCCACTTAACCGATTGAGCCACCCAGGTGCTCTCCCTTAGCAACAAATTTTAGATAAATATATTAAAATCTCTATATGTCAGAATCAAAAATGTCTCCTGGGGGAAGCAGAACACTTTTTTAAATTTTTTTTAACGTTTTTATTTATTTTTGAGAGAGAGAGACCAAGCGGGAGCGGGAGAGGGGCAGAGAGAGGGAGACACAGAACTGGAAGCAGGCTCCAGACTCTGAGCTGAGAGCAGACATGTGGGGCTCAAACCTGTGAACCACAGATCATGACCTGAGCCAAAGTTGGATGCCCAACAAACTGAGCCACCCAGGTACCACACTTTTTTTTTTTTAATGTACTCTTGGTGTGCTTAGGGTAATCAGTATAAATCTATTGAAATACAATATTTTCATTTCTTCTTTGGATTTTATAAATTTTTCTTTACAAACAGGACTGGCTATATCCACAATAAGTTGTTTCCCTGGTCATTAAGAAAATTATTTAAAATATTGACTATAAATATTTACAACAATAATAATATTTACTTACAGACATTATTATTGAAATATATACATTTATTCTATGCTACCATGTACCAGGATGAGCACCAATTCTATACAAATATGATCAATTTTAATCACCAAAACTACAAGATAATCATTGCCATTTCTCATATTCTCTAGATCCACAACTAAAGGCTTAAAGAGCCATAAATAATCTCACAATGTCTCTAATAAGTATTTGTCTGCTGATTATCTGCTACTTCACAAGGCTGGAAATGTTTCATGAAAATTAGAGCTAGCAAATTACTGAATGCAGTTACATCTTAAAATACATACAATTATATGTCAAAATAAAATTCATAATTAAGCTAATACAAACACACTTGCATTTGGGTAATTCCAAAAGCTGAAAAAGTGCTCATGATTTGTGCTAGTTCATGAAAATTATTTAGATGAATTTCTCATCCAGCTTGTATTAGGGACTATGTGCTATTCCAAAGATAAAGATCATAGAATTCTAAACCAAAGAAACTCCAAAATTCACATTCCTAACCCCAAATGGTAGGAGGGGTGGGGAGGAAGCTTAAATTTTAAGCCATCTATATTGCTGCGCTTCTACAAATATTTGTTATTTTCTATTTTCTTAAAAACTCTCAGGGAAGTTTTTTTTTATCCATGACAAAAGTCTATCTTAGGGCTTCATTGCTTTAGGACTTTCTTATTTCTGATACAAATTTCTTCTTAGTTTTAGCATCTTCTACTTAAGCCTACAACATTAATCAATCTACCCAGTACCATGTTTAAAATAATTTTAACCTACTCTGTTTTAAATTTTTACACAATCAATTACTTAGGTCACACTTGGATTAAATGATAATAATTTTCACTGTCCACCTCACGTCACTGAAGTGCCATAAAAATAAAAATATGACCCAGAGTTAAAGACTTGAAATCTAAAAAGGTTATTTAAATCAAAGTTATAAGAGATTGTTATGGTAATTTATTTTATACTATTATCACTTTATCATATTTTTTAGATAGGACTCACCTCTTTGTGCTGACAAATCATATAAAAAATTAGTAATAGTAAAAGAAAAATGCAGTGTGTACCAAATAAACTGTTTCCCACTCAGAAACCTCCCTAAAATGTCACTAAAGGAATTGAAAGTCACTTATTAAACATTTATAATGGGCCAAGTTATGTTCTAGGTACTTGGGTTTCAGCAGCAAACATAATAGATGAAATCCTCTGTTCTCATGTTTTTGTTTGAGGAAACAGACATTAACAAGGTATATGTCAATCAGATAGTATGTTTGAAAATCACTGGACATCAGGTAGATAGAAAGTTCAGCTTCAGCCAATACCACCAGTTTATGAACGGAATTGTCACCATCTGCTCCCACTGGCAGTTCTTGAGAATTCTAGCTGCTCCACATCCTTGCTAACAGCTGGTATTATCTATCTTTTTACTTTTAGCTGTTTTGGTCAGTGTGAAGTAGTATTTCATTTTGATTCTAATTTACATTTATCTGATTACTATTTAACTTGAGTCCTTTACTGGCTATTTGGATATCCTCCTCTGAAGTGCTCGCCCAGTATTTGTATTGGGCTATCTTGTCTTTTTCTTATTGAATTGCAAGAGCTTATAACATATTCTGAATATAAACTTTGTTACAGAGGTTTCAAATATCTTATCCAACTACATGAGTTTCTTTTTCACTCTGTTAGTGTCTTTCCATGAGCAGAAGTCCTAAATTTTAACAAAGTCCAATTTTTCAAATTTTCCTTTTATGATTAGAATCATATTGTGTTTATTTGAAAGATCTTTACCCCCAATAATGAAGCCATTATCCTGTTTTCCTCTATGATATGTATTATTTTGTCTTTCACATTTATGTCTACAATCCATTTAAAATTAGTAAATTTAATGTATGAGATACAGTTCAAAATTACTTCTAAATTGATACCCAACTGGCCCAGCATCACTTATTGAGGGGGGGGGGAGAGGAGGAGAGGGGGAAACGAATGCAAACAAACCTTGTCCAGTGCTGTGGCACTTAGTGTTAAGAAAGATTTGTTAAGGTAGGAGAAATCTCAGCCAGTTTGAATGCTGATCAGAAAATCCAGGAGAGAGAGGGGAAAACTGATGATGTGAGAAAGAACAGACAATGAACTGGGGTAGGCTACCATGGATGTGAATTCAGTACAAACAGGTGGTGGCCTTGGTTAAACACATAGACATTCATTAATAATATCAATATTAATGATGATAACTGGTAACACCTTATTTATCATGAGCCAGGTAGTCACTGTTCAAAGGACTTCACACACACAGATACATATATATGTATGGTTATGAACCCATATATATCTAGATATGTATTTTTGTGTTTAATTATATATAAACTCAGGTATATTCTGTTTATATAAATTTTATTTTCTAACAACGTTGTATATGTATATATGTATAACTATATTACTTTATGTACGTACAATGTTAGAGAATATATGTGAGAATACAATTATCACATTCTACATTATATTTACTTAAAAGTACTATGAGATACTGATTTTATCCAAGAAGTATCAGAGACAGAGAGTACTTAAGTAATTTGTCTTGACAGGTAAAGCTGGAGTTTAAATCCAGGCAGACATATCCAAAATTTGTAGAATTAAACTACTATGCTTTATTTGTGCATAGATATTTTTTTGGCCAGTTTAGTCAGCAGTGAATTAACAAATATTTATTAAACATCTGTAATTAATAGTCATTTAACTCACACATCTCATTTTACATATTTTCCTGTCTTTTAAAACATGTCCTACTTACCAAGCTTAAAATAAATGATTTCATTTCTTGTGTGGTTTTCATAAATTTAACTGCTAAAATTAATATGAGAAATAAATGTGCTCAATCACTTTGAATTTCCTATGTGATGTATTTAAAGGAAAAGGAGAACATTCTTCTTTTATCTGAGCTCTGTCATTCAGAAAAACACATGCTAATAACAGATTCACCTTTCAAAATTCCATTTATGGTTGTATCCTGATTCACTTAAAACATGAATTGAAAACCGTGCGGGACGAATCCAAACACTACAATGATTTTCTCTCTAACCACGTGCAAAGTTGCACTGGTGCTACTTGTTTAATATCTTGTTTGGATGAAACATATACATGGTTTTAGTATTTAAAATGTGTATTTAAAAAATACACTGCAGACTCTCACGTCTGCATAATATTTGTGGGGGTTTGCAGCAGCAAAGTCCAAATAGGCTCCTTACCTTTCTAACCTCTGGAAAACAACAGCATGGTGCACATCAGACTTTATGTTTCTCTGTTGCCCATTAAAACACTGCCATATATCAGACAGTTCAGTGCAATTCAGACCAATGCAGTCAGAATGAAGCTTGAACTTGTGTTTAATGTCACCTAGGTTTGAATCACTTCCCCTAGATGACCCCAGAATTTTTCTGAGGCTTCTCATTTATGTGTCCTTTAAAAATATATACATTGGTCATTGTATTTCATGATTTAAAAATACTGTTGCCACTAGAGAGTTGCTAAATATACCACACATGCACTGCCAATTTTCAAAGCAGGGAGACAACATTCCAAGTAAGAGAAAAGCCCAAAGATAAGAATGAACATGTCACAGCATGTTGGGGAAACATGAGGCAATATGCTTAGCTGGTGGATGAAAAAATAGGGGTGAGGGGAAGCGGTAGGACTTGTGTGGAGTCAGATTAAGATTATAAAGTTCTGGAAATTAAATTGAGGTGTTTAATTATTTAAATCTAATAATTCATTGAGTGCTTAATTTAGCAGGCACATGACTATTTATTAATGATTTAGAGTTGAACAAGGTATGATAGCTGCTCTCAAGGAGCTCAGAATTTCATGGAGAAAAGACGCACGAGAACAATGCAGTACAGTATCGTGACAGCTATAAACAAGACACATTTAAGTGAGGACTTAAAGGAAGGGTTTATTCATTCTTCCTCAGAAAATGAGAGGAGCAATACTTCACAAAACAGGTTCCAGTTAGTCTGAGTGTTGAAGAATAAGTGATGGTATATTGTGAATTTTGTGAAAGGGATCAAGAGTTATAAAAACCCAGAGGCAGATATTTCAATTCAGGTAGCACATCGTCAGATTATAGTCTTGCTGTGCTCTTCTCTCTAAATATTGCAATGGCAGATAAAACAGGTTTTTAAAAAATAAAATTTCAGACAGAAACATGTTCATAGTTAACCAGAACAAAAAATTGTAGAGGCAGCTGTTAGCTTCAGCCAATGTCTTCTAGACTCATCCCAGAAACAGACTGAGGCATTCAATTTCTCTTTTACAGGGTATGTATGTATGGCAGGTGACAGAGCCATGTTCATTGTATTATATCAGAAACCAAATGGGCTGCTCCAACCTGTGGGAAAAGGCTAAAACGCTGTGAGTACCTGTTGTGATTACTTCTTAAGTGGAATTGTGGATCTGAGATGGTGAGAGAAAGAATACAAAGTCATACACACAGTACCTGGGTCAACCCAGAAGGGATTCAGTGAATGAATAAGTCTTTCCATAGTTTTGTCACAGGAGAATAGCACCCAGTTGTAAGTTTTAGAGCTGGTTCTGGACTAAGGGGTGAGGCTACACGAGTGCATTTGCAAAATAGCTGTCTTGGATACAGTGAGTACAGAGATCAAGAGGAAAATAACAAACAACAGACAAAAACGTCCCACTCAAAATGAGCCTGCAAACAAAAGGTCTAAAGCACAGAGGAAAATTAAAGCTGAGAGAGTCATTCCTTTTCTTATAGTCGAATAGATAGCCAGAGTGACCTGTTTGGCTAAAACCATAATAATGCTTGATAAAAGGTGTTTGAAATGCATGTACACTCACACACGTGCACATACACATGTCTTTTTATTTTTTTGAGTTTATTTATTTGAGAGAGAGAGAGAGAGAGAGAGCAAGCGGGGGAGGGGGAGGGGCAGAGAGAGAGAGAGAGAGAGGGAGAGTCCCAAGCAGGCTTCGTGATCTCAGCGCAGAGCAACGCAGGGCTAGAACCCACAAAACTGTGAGATCATGACCTGAGCCGAAATCAAGAGTCTGATGCTTAACTGAATGAGCCACCCAGGAGCCCTCATACACATGTCTTAAAACTTATTTTAAGGTGACATGAAAATAAGGATATGATTAACAGAAGAAACAGAACAGGAACTCTGGGAAATGTAAGGTTGCACAGCTGGTCTTTACTCTGAGTGTCTCGGCCAACTTTGAAGAAAGTACTTTGATGACTACACGGGTGAGGGCAGAAGATGAAGTTGGAGGAACTCCCACATTTACATTCATCAGATAAAACTGGACCCTCAATGAACTCTACAGAGAGTAAGGGTGAATTAAACACATGACAAGGCAAGAATAAGAATTTGACTTTCTTACCTCTGGCACTAGGTGGAAGGGGAGAAAAATAGTGCCCTTTCTCTAGAAAACTTTCAAAATTAAAAAAAAAATTTTAAATGTTTATGTATTTTTGAAAGATAGAGAGGGAGGGAGGGGAAGAGAGAGAGGGAGACACAGAATCTGAAACAGGTTCCAGGCTCTGAGCTGTTAGCACAGAGCCCAATGCAGGGCTCTAACTCATGAACAGTGAGATCATGATCTGAGCCGAAGTCAGATGCCTAACCAAATGACCTACCCAGGCACCCCTAAACATATTTTTAATTGAGGGTAACTTACACGTATTAAAGTTCACAAATACAAAGTATGCAGATATTTGAATTACACGTTTAACCACAACAGAGATGAGGATACAGAATGTGTCCATCATCCAAGAAAATAATACGGTTCCCTTTTTCATTTATTACAGTCCCTATCCCTGGGCTAACTATGATTCTGGCTTCTAGCATTATAGATTAGTTTTGCTTGTCCTTGAGCTTCATATCAATGAAATCCTACAGCATATCCTGTATGTGTCTGACTTCCTTCACTCACTGTGACAGGCAGAATAATGGACCACCAAAGGTATCATCAATCACTTCAGCTAAAGTCAGGAACACATTTCCTACTGAATTTCCCATTGAATTTAAATTTGGAAGAGCCATATCAGGGCATTTTTCTTCATGAGGAAGACTCCAGTAGTAGATCGTAAAAATAAAAGATCATGAATGTGTCTCTTTCTGCTGTACTTCCGGGGTTTTATATTGTTCCTTCCACCGGTGCCTGGGTTATTATTTTACCTCTTTTGCCATAAAATCGGTATATCCCATTGCTGGATCTGTAGTTACATTTGTTTTTAAACAATCCCCTGCTTACACCCAGACCTGGTATCTAAAAAGGCCAAATGCATAACTGCGTGGCTTGCTTGGTCAGTAGAGCATGAGGCTCTTAGAAAGGTGAGGTGCAAGGGGGACAGATACATTTTTATAAAACTTAGCAGAGATCCATTATTTCACTCACTTGAGCCTTCATATGTTACTTAGGGGTATTTAGTGAATGGCTTATGCAACCAAGTAGTAATTATCCTTATGATTTAGGCCCATGTCAATCCAACCAAAGGATGTAAGTGGTTGAACCACAGTTAAGTTTCAATTCTTAGGCCCCTTTTTGGCTCTGTGGCCACTTGAAGGTAGTACCAGATAGTCCAGCCTGAGTTGCCATTGGAGGAAAGAAAGAAGCATTAAGCCCAAGAATAGACTGGGTAGGGTCCAAAAGTTTCAAAATAGAAAGCGATCAAGAGATGATTCCTTTCCGAGAAACATCCATAGTTAGTGACCAAACTGATCATGAGAAGTCAAGAAAGATAGTCAGAATGTTTTTTAGTCCACATTTGAGGATGCTGTTTCAATGCTGATTAATACCACATGCCTGTGAATGGATAGAGGAGAGCATGGAATGTACATCAATCCCCTTGAGTATAGGTCCATTTTTGAGCAGCTTTTACAATACAAGGCACGAGTGATCACTTTGCAAAAGAACCAGAAATCTAAAAACATGAAAATGATTAGTTACAAGGGTCATAATAGTACTGCTAGAATCAGCTGATCAAACTGGAACAACAAGACGTAGCAAGAGCACTGAGAAACTACCGACAGCTCTCAGAGAGTATCAATGGTATGCTGTAGTCAGTCTTCTGGTAGCAAGCATGGGCACTTGTCCTGCCCTCTGGCCTCCTTACCATGGATCAAATGGAGAGATCAGGCAGAGCTAACACATGAAGTGAAAACTTCTGCATTAGAAATAGCGATTCCTGTCATGTGTTTTCAGTCTATGATGGTGGATGTGTTGCCATATCTAATACAATGATAGATCCAGATAGCAATTGGGGCAGGGAACCTCATTCAGCATCTTGATCCAGTCCCTCTCTAAAACTGAGCCCTTATCCTGGGCATTTACGAGTGACCCAGATAATTCAATAAGCATCTGCGAAATGTCTCTACAGTTCATGGCCCCAAAGAAGAGTATATTAAATCTGCTCATCTGTAGACTTCCAAGTGGAAGACCAAACAGCTAGACCATAGGTGATAGAACCAAATACTGTATAACAAAGTTCATTTAGGGGAGTGGAACTGGAACAAGTATATTAAAATCAGACAAAATGGATGTTCAGACAAAAATAATTACTAGAGATAAGGATAAGTGACTCAATTGACCAAGATCATATAGCAATTTTAAACCTATATGCACATAATAACCAAGCATCAAATTATACAAAATAAAAATTGACAGGTCTGAAATACATAGACAATACCGTGTCTTTTACTAAGAAATTTAGCAGTTGCTTGTAGTAAGAGGTTTTAGCACAATCCTTCAGTAGTGGTTATACTAAAGAAAAAAAATAGAAATAAAGATATGTAAATTTGGGGCAGTACAATTAACAAACTTCTTTTAATGGGCACATTTAGTACCATGAACCCTATAATTAGAAAGCACAAAATCTATTGAAGCACATAAGAAAATAGGCCATGTAATCAGGCCATAAGACTAGTCTCCCAAAATGTCAGTTGTGTACATCCTGCAGACCACATTCTGTGACCACAATACAATTAAGTCAGAAATACAAAAAACAGCCACAATAAAAGTGACAACTTGGTTTATAAGCAATTTCTGCTAAGCATTTAGTAATATATAGCTACAATTTGTACAAGTATTTACAAATCATTGGGAAAGAAATGGTATCTCCCTTATTTTGTAAAGGTGTCATAATCTGTATAACCTTTACAAAAACAATTGGTCAAGAATTAGACCCCTAAGATAGATATCTTTAGACATAAAAAACACTAAGAATGATTGTCATTATTAGGTAATTGAAAAAAGAATAGCAAAGTGAGAGAGAAGTTTTGAAACCCATAAAATGATGGTAAACCAAAATGATCATTAGTGCCTGTGGTTAAAGTCATAAGCCACTGATTGAAGAATAATAAAATTAATTACAACCTTATACTTAAAATGTATAAGTAAAATTATAGACAATAATAAAAAAGGCAGGACTGTTCAGTTTTAAACTATTCTAAGGATACCAATATTTTTCCTAAGGGGCAGATAGTTGCTCTAGATTTTGTTATAAAAAATTGTGTGTGTGTGTGTGTGTGTGTGTGTGTGTGTGTGTGTGTATGTATAACCAAAATAGAAAGTGAAAAGAGAGAAAAAGAGGGAGAGGGGAGAAGGGAAAGAGAACAGAAAAGAACAGAAAAGAAAAGATCTATAGCATTGAAACTGGAAGAAAAGGAAGATATATGGGAATTTTCTTCATATCGCCTTCATTTTTTCTGTATTTTATTTTTTCATATATATACCAGAGGTATGCATTTGCTGCATGTCAATAAAGGACATGCAATTAATTATTCTGTAAGATAGTTGGAGAAATAGATTGGTAATATAGGTGGGAGCAAATTCTGGAAGGTTTGGTGTGATAATGTTAAGAAGATGGAACCTTCATCAAGAGTCAATAGATTGCCACACCACGGTAATAAAGTGGAAAGTAATTTTAACAGATTTCCAACTTAGAAAGATAATTCTGATGACAAAGGGGGTGATAGATTGGGGATATGTTGAAGGTGGATAGAAGGTTATTTTAAAGTTTTAGGCAAGGTATGATGTAGACCTAAATTAAAATGTTAAGAATGAGTCAAGCAAGAGGGGTAAATGTCAAAAATTTACTTTCAAGGGCTCATTTTCTTAATTTCTCTCTTGCATGATAGCATTTCCAGATGGCTTTGTAGCACAGGAGTCATCCTTTATGCACTTCCTGTTCTGTAGTCTAGAGCATCATATTTGATTATTATCCATAATACATCTAGACATATCAAACTTTCAGCCACCTTTCTGGAAAACTGAGTCTCGTAGTTGGCAAAAGAAAGACTAGAAGTAAGTGATTTTCTATCATTAGTTCCTAACCTTTAGAGATGTGCAGGGTCTTTTTTTCAAGAGCCTGAAACTTTTCCACCAAATAGATTAGCAATCACTATAAAGATTCCCAGTAAGTATGTTTCACTCAGTATCAATAGAACTCTGTATCTGTACTATGAAGTAACTGCCTTGGCTGAAATCCATCCATTTTCATTTTCCATCCAAATATGTGTTACAATCAACACCTATAAATTTCAATAAATTTGCAATCTTGTTAAATTCATGTCTGAACCACTGAATGAAAACACAGGCAACATAGATAGGTCTGGAGAATACATTTATTTTGTAAACCAAATGCAGCAAATGTTTCTTTTTCCTCTTCACTAGGAAGTTGGGGCAATAGGGAATTGTTCTCAATTATATTAGGATTCTTTTCATATAAATTCCAGTGGTATGTACTAGAGGGGATTAAAAAAAACCTGTTTGCGGGGGAGGGGGAAAGAAACATGATAAATTAATTAGAAATAAAATGGGGAATAGGGCGCCTGGGTAGCTCAGTCAGTTGAGCGTCTAACTGGCTCAGGTCATGATCTCACGGTCTGTGGGTTCAAGCCCTGTGTTGGGCTCTGTGCTGACAGGTCTGAGCCTGGAGCCTGCTTCAGATTCTGTGTCTCCTTCTCTCTCTGCCCCCACCCCTCCACTCTCTGTCTCTGTCTGTCTGTCTGTCTCTCTCTCTCTCTCTCTCTCTCAAAAATAAACATTTAAAATTTTTTTAAAATAAATAAAATAAAATGGGGAAGACCCATCAGATCATCTGGTCATTTCTTTCCACAGCTGAATCCACAGATTTTAAGTCCACATTTATTTGCACAGCAATAACAAATTCTATGTATATTTTATAAACATTGCCTTAACCTCACTAAAAAAGTACATAATATATATTTTTGACTTTTGAAAAATATTGCTCTTGTAGTTTGTCTTTTAGAAGCTGTAAGAGTCAAAACATTGATCAACAGCTTGAGTATACATATTTAAAAGGCATTCTCGGAGATGACTGATAAATGCATTATTTATAATACTGGACTTTATAATAGATCATCAAACTCTTATTGACTAAATTCACAAGGTTGGTCAATAGGATAATTTGTTAACTTATATGATTTGTGGTAAAGCATTTTAAGTAGCTAGCTTATATTTAGACTCCAGGCTAGTTTATAGATGATGCTGAATTAATTTTAATATATTCATGGCATCTAATTTCCCTGTAGAAAGGGAGATGAATACCTGTGCCCAAACGCTGCACCTACTCTCACGGATGTGCACGTGAGTGCGTGTGAGCACACACACATAAGTACACACACACACTCACCGGCCTTAACCAGGCTTGATTCAATCTCTTTTGCCCTCTTGCCTGCCTTATGGTGCTGTCACAGTCTCATAAAATTTGCTTCTCTAAATACTACTTTGCTGTGTTAACCCTGGGTCTTAAGTTAATGTATTATTTCTTTAGAAGTTTTAATAATGCTGATTAAGCCTGGAAGACATTCTGCCCTTGTCCAGTAAATGAATTAGTCTAAGCTAGAGAACTACTTTATTTTTCTTATCTCCAGATTCTTGGTAGGAGGGGCATCTATCATAGCAGAAGTCACTGTTCCATGGTAAAGAGAAAAAAAGAGACCACCAGTAAGAATGGATCAGAATCACAGGAAATCAGACCATGACAAATCTTTCCCTATTAGGTGTCAGTGTTATTGATAGTTTCCTTGAAAACCCTGTTCTCTCTGCTGGCTTTGTAATGATGCAAAATTTTGACACGTAGTCAATTTCCCAAGCATACATCCCTATTCAAGAGAATGTACTAACTGGCTGATCCAGGTATACACACACATTTTTAAACTCCAAGTCCTAGATGTTTTCTACTGTACCAATGATCTCAAACTTACCAAGGCAAAAAGTTCAAAGCTTTTGTCAAAAGTTTTCTGTATTTGACAAAACATATATTAATATACTGCATGCTTCATGTATTACGTTTAAATGTATTTGGATGCCACATGCAATTAATAACATAAAAATTACTTAAAGCATTGCTGAACACATAGCAGTATGTTTAACTGTGTTTTAAAAAATAATATGGGCTAAAAGTACAACTTTTTTTCCTGAATATTTTAATTTAAAAGGCCCCTCTTGGGATACCTGGGTGGCCCAGTTGGTTGAGCATCTGACTTTGGCTCAGGTCATGGTCTCCTGGTTTGTGGGTTTGAGCCCCACGTTGGGCTTGTTGCTGTCCATGCAGAACCCACTTCAAATCCTCTGTCCCCCCTCTCTGCCCCTCCCTGGCTTGTGTACTCTCTCATGCTCTCTGGCTCTCTCTCTCTCTCTCTCTCTCCCTCTCTCTCTCTCTCTCTCTCTCTGTCAAAAATAAACATTAAAAAAAATTTTAAGGCCCCTCTTGCTGGAAAATATTTGGAATCATTGCCAAATCTCATTTTATAATAGCAATTAACACTATTTTGCAGCTTTTAGTTGACTACTTCTTACAGTGTTGCCTCATCAGGATCCACATACCCCATTTTGCTACTTTTATTCACTAACAACCATTTCTTCTAATCTCAGAACAAGCAAAGACATTAACCTGTGTCATCCCATCTTGAAGAAATTCCATTTAAGAAGTGATCTCTAGGATATAGGATTTTTCTCCAAAAGCAGCATCTTCACTACTGAATCCCAAAGCATGTGACACAGAATAGAATAATGATGGATTGACAACTCTTCAGGGTCTCCTTCAAATATATACGTGCCTTAGAGTCTTAGAAACAGGGAGTCAGAATATTGTGATAATTTTAATGTCTCTGTTGCTAACTCACAGTGAGATTTTCCCTGTCAGAAGCTCAGTTTTCTCATCTCTGTAGTAGTAATAGTAATGATAATATGAAATTAACATTTTTTGAGCAATTGCAGCATGGCAGTCAAAGTTACAGTATTTTTCTGAGTTTATAAGGCAAGTTCATATCAGCTCACTTGCTGTAACAGTGAGCTCATGAGGGGTGAGATTTGGTAACATATGAAAAGGATTAATTTAATTTTCTAAAGCTTACCTTACAGAGAAGATGAAGCACATTTTTTTCCTATGGCAATAACCTCTAGGAAGCTATGTCCAAAAGGTAAATCACTGGCACAAGAATAAAGGATCACTAATGGTGGCAGAGCTAAAATCAGATGGTAATAAAAGTAACTCAGAGAGCTGGAAATCTGAACGGTCAGGGAGTAGCACTAAACCACCCTTGTCTTCAGGAGTCACTCCGCAGCTTCAGAATATTACTATGGAGATGTCTGTCCAACCATTTGAATAGCTTGACCTTGGGGTGTCTGGGTAGTTCAGTGGGTTAAGTGTCTGACTTCAGCTCAGGTCATGATCTCGCGGTTAGTGAGTTCAAACCCCGTGTCTTGAGCCCTATGTCAGGCTCTGTGCTGACAGCTTGGAGCCTGGAGCCTAGTTCAGATTCTGTGTCTCCCTCTGTCTCTCTGACCCTCCCCTGCTCACATTCCATCTCTCTCTCTCAAGAATAAATAATATTAAAAAAACTTTTTTTGATCGATTGGTCTTTCCTGACTCTGAGGCTAATGTGTAGAAGAAGGAAATTCATAATATAACAAACAGATCAAAGCAGTAATTGGACATTTTTATTTTAATTAAAGAGAGATGTATTTATTATACATTTTACAAATGTTCGAAAAGTGCTAAATTGAAAAGTAAAAGTACCACCTATTGGACCTGTCATCCTACTTCATTGAGGTCACCATTTTATTTGAGGTGTTCTCTCTCTCCCACTCTATTCACATATATGAAAAAAATATAAATATACAGAAAAGGAAATCAAAATATGAAATATAGAAACCTGTTTTATTAATTTAAAATATGTATTGGGATACTTTTCCATGTCAATATATATAAATTGATCTCACTGTTTAAGGCTGCATGATATTACATTGCATGGATGGATCATCAATGCGATAATTAAATTCATCAATTTAATAGTGAAAGACGTTTGTGCTGTTTCCACCACAACATTGCTACAGCAAACATTCTTATAATTCTTATCAATGTCTGCAAGTGTACTCAGGTGATAAGTTTCTGAAAGTGGAATTGCTGTGTCAGAACCAATTCATCAGTGGGTACTATCAAACTTCAAAAATTTTACCCATCAGTATAAGTTAAGTTGTGTTTTTATTATAGTACTAACTTTCAACTTTCATTTTTTTTAATTGCTAATGTTGATGCAGCATTAAATTCCATGTGAATATTAAAGAATTATTCAGTTCATTCATGTTCATTACCATAGCAACTCACATAATAAAAAGTAGCAAGCAGTTTCAACCAAAAAGATGGCAAGAATAAGCCTGCACATGCCACACTTTCACCAACTTAAAATTGTTTGCTCTCAAAGATGCCATTATGAACTTCTTTTCCTATGGATTCTTGGCATAAATGACATGATTTGTAGACTTTAAGAAGTAATGTTATAAAGATAAAAGTACTCTCCAGAAAGAGACAAATAAAAGAGAAATATGTAACCAGTGGGTTTAGAGGAACTTCACTTAAGCTTTGTGCTCAGAGTGGCTCATCCCAGGTATAATTAAATACTCTTTATGTATTAAGTTGAACCATGTGAAATTGCCATTGTCATAGGTCAAAATGGTCACAGGGCAGCAATTTGCAAATGACTTGGTCTGATAAAATCAGTAATGCCAGAAACTACAGTAGTGGTCAAGATACTTTAAAAGAGGATGCTAAAATTCTACCAACTCAAATCCCATGTTCTGGGTACTAGAATTAATCCCCGTTGTGCCATAATTCAAACTATCTCTGTGCCATTACTCATTTGTGCTTCCTGCTTAGTATTCCAATTTAGTTTTCATTTGGCCTGTCGCCACACTTCCTTTAAGCTTCAGTTCAAAACCCACTCGCTCTGTGGGATCTTCTGCACTATGCCTAGCCTTTAGTCTTTTCTAATCCCATCTCTACTCACTTTCTGTGATGTTAAAGTAACTATGAATACCCAGCTTAACTAAAGAGGTATCTTGGTGAGCTTGTGTGGCTCAGTTGGTTGAGCGACCAATTTCAGCTCAGGTCATGATCTTGGGGTTCATGGGACTGAGCCCCACATTGGGCTTTGCGCTCACAGCTCAGAGCCTGCTTCAGATTCTCTCTCTCCTTCTCTCTGCCCCTCCACCCCTCTAAAAACTAAATAAACATTAAAAAAACAAAGAGTTATCTTATAAACAGATATGGCTTTTGTTTTTTCTTGGATATCTTTATATGTTCCTTTAATTTCAGCTTTTTCCTGTGGAAAAAAAATTTATAAAAAATTTTGAATGAGTTCTTTATAACATGAGTTAAAAATCAGCTGGAAATAAAATTAATTTCTGGGATCAGGGAATATAAGTGGACAGTGTATCAGTGACATGGTGACTCCTTTGACCGAGTCTTCACATAAGTTCCAACATTTGGGTCCAGTCTCAATGTATTCACATTGGATACAAAGATCACAGTTGCACCTGGGGAGGTCTGGGAGAACCTTCATGCCCAGTCATGGGAATGACCTATCCCCATGTTTTTATGCAAACTATAATACTATATACTTCATTCTCATATGAGGATATGTTCTTCCATATCTATCTTCTACATTTCTTTGTCTAGCCATATATCTGTGGGCTGTGTCTCTTGGGCTTCCTTGCCCTCTCTGGCTTCTGGTTGAATTGAGCAAATAGCAGGTACCCACAAGGGAACAGAGTACTGGAGGACATACAGTTTTATACATTTATGTTCCAATCTCCCACACCTTCTGAACTCTGGGTGATGGCTTAGCAATGCCAAAGTTCTCTACCAGTTTCTGTCATGGAACTGCTTTTCCACTGCTGTCTTTCCAGATTCTGGCAACAATATTTTCTCCCCTGGAGCCTTCAGGCCAAGAGATTTTAAGATATCCTTGCTGTTGCTAGTATCTGGGCATTTTGCCATTCCTTATCAGTTCCTTCATCCATGCATACACCTCTGTAATATAAATGTGCCCTTAATTAGGCTCCTTTCAGTTCAACTCTTTGAATGTGCTATTGGCTTCTTTCTTGGACTCTTACTGATACAAATGAACATTTGGTATAGGTGTGTGACCTAATCATTATTTTCAAGTGCTTGAATCTGAACACCATCAGCATTACTCCAATTATTCTCATCCACAGTCATTGTGTTTTCATTACTTAAAGTATACACTTTCCTGAACCACATTATGATTTTCCTGATGCCAGGTATTCTGTCTTATAACTCTTTGTGCTTCTGATTCAGAGCATAATTCACATTAAAAATATATTAAAATTATATTAAAATGATGCTGACAAGAAAAAAAGGCAGTGGATTTTGAAATTCATTTGAAAATTATGTATTTTGGAATGTTCCCCAATATTTCACTAATATTATATAGGTGGATTATGAAAATAGTGACATTGACCTTTAGAGCAGAAAAGGATAGTGACTTTGAACTGACATAGTTCAAAGAAGTTCAACTTTGTATTTAATTAAAAACAAAACATTTTTTCCTTCTTAAAGTCCCATTTGTTTTAAGATAATTTATGCAAATTTAAGTTTGGAAAATTTCAAAGAGTCTTTTAAATAGATTTTACAAAGATGGCTTATTGCTTTCTAAATATCCAAAGCTATTTTATGAATGTTAAGATTGTATTCAATTTTCTTTGGATCTCTAACTATTGCTTAAGTTTAGACATCCTGCCTACTGCAAAATGCCATTTTACAAGCTCCTCTTTAGCTCACAGTGCTATGCCAAGCATTGGGAATTCAAAAAGTAAATCACAGTTCTGACATCAAGAAGTTCTAAACCTTATTTCCAGGATGAAAGCAGGACCCCCAACATAGCCTAAAATGGTCAAGGATGTCTTCTAGAAAAAGAGACCTCAGTTCATATTTGAAGCATAAATAGAAGTTGGTCTTCAGAAAGGGCTAATAAATTGGGTGTGCTTTCAAGCTATATCCTTCAAATATCTGACAACATTTCCAGGCACGTTGCTGAGTGGTTAGGAGCCCAGAGTCTGGGCTCAGCTTCCCAGGTTCATAACATGACTCTGCTCTTACTAGCTGTGTGACGTTGGCGAAGTTACTTAAACTCTATGGGCTTCAGTTTCCTCATCTATAAAACAGGGATTATAGTAATAGCTCCAACCTCATAGATATTTTATGAGGATTAAAATAATTAATTAGAGCAGTTCCTGCCATGTAGTAAATGCTAATCAGAGATGGCCGTTACCATTTATTTTCAGAAGCTGGCTAAGCACTCTCTGTGTGATGCTCACAGAAGTATCCAGCCACTCTGTTGTCCTGAATAGTCCAGCTCTGTCCTAAGTTTTCTTTCACACAGAAAATCAAAATCCTTGCATTTTCCTGGACCTACTGTCTTTAGAAAGCAGTTTAATACTCTTGTTTTTAGACGTTGCCTCTTGGGAGCCTCACCCTCATTCCCATCCCTGGTGTTCGGTGTTCCTTTTGACTATATTTTATTCTCCTTGGTAAATCCGATATTTTCTTCTGCCATGTTCCTGGTTCAGTGATGATGTCTCGTTCTACATAGGTTGGGATCCTAGTGAGAGTCTGACAGGCCTGCCACCCAGGAGCTGTGCAAATCCCATAGTATATGTCCATGAGGAAGGAAAGTGTAAAAGAAGAAGAGGGTAGGATGAAGGGGAGGGTCTTAGCATGAAAAACAGAGGGGACTGATTTTTTTTTAAGTAAAGTACTTCAAGTTGGACTCAACTATATCTTTAGGTTTGCTTGTTAGTCCTAAGACACTCACAAATTTCTGTTTGGTCACAGTGGGCAAAGTGGGCAGCCCCATGTAAATATGGGGTAATTGACCCTTGAGCACATACTTGCCCCATCATAACTCCCTAGTTCGTTTTTACACCACAGTGAAATCTCAGAGTTTTTTTTTGTCTGACCGACCCTAGAAGTCATATATTTGTATGCATCTGGCAAGGTACATGCTTGCATTAAAAAAAACCTACTTCATCAAAATAAATTATTCAGGAAGAAGGTTTTCATAATTCCTATTCATCTCAACTCCTATACCCAAGAGAGGCCCAGAGCAGACCCTGAAAAACATGCTCATTAAAAGATTGAATGAATGAGTTAATCATTTCCCTCCCAAAAAAAGTGAGTGGGTCTCCCATTTTTTAGTTTATATGGAGAATTAATTCTTTTCCCAAAGCTTCCAACTCAGACTGTGTTTAACACTCCATTAAACAAGGGAAAGCAAGCCTTGTCATTGCAAGAGTAGTTTGCAAAATTTCTCTTCTTACAAAAGGGAAAGCAATCAAAAACAGCAAAAGGTGGGAAATGTAGGTAATTATCTGTCCCATGCAGATTACTATTCTCCACCATGAAGAGAACAGCATGTCCTTTCACTACAAAATAGTTGAGATCCAGCATCTTAAAACAAATCTTTCCCCATCAACCAACAGCATTTGGTCGAGATTTGCATGCATATTCCAGGCCATACAATGTGAAGCCACAGAGTAGATATTGGTCAAGAAAAGGGAGGCCTGTATTTTTGTATCCTTTAGGTAAATATTTAATAGTGTAATTGCCAGATCATAGGGTAGTTCTAGTTTTAGTTTTTTGAGCATTCCAATGTTTACAGCATCATTATCAACAATAGCCCAACTATGGAGAGAGCCCAAATGTCCATTGACTGATGAATGGATAAAGATGATATGGGGTGTGTGTGTGTGTGTGTGTGTGTGTGCGTGTGTGCATGTGTGTACACACACATGCACACACACACACTGGAATACTACTCAGCCATTAAGAAGAATGAAATCTTGCCATTTTCAATGGCATGGATGGAGGTAGAATATATTATGCTAAGCGAAATAAGTCATTCATAGAAAGACAATACCATATGCTTTCACTCAAATGTGGAATTTAAGAAACAAAACAGAGAATATATGGGAAGTGGGGGAGGGGAACAGCAGGAAACAAACCACAATAAGCTCTTAACAATGGAAGGAGGTGAGTGAGAGATCAGCCAGATGGGTGATGGGTACAAAGGAGGGCACTTGTGATGAGCACTGGTTGCTGTATGTAAGTGATGAATCACTGAATTCTCCTGAAACCAATATTGCACTGTATATTAACTAAAATTTAAATTAAAAAAAGGAAAAAAGACTGGGGCGCCTGGGTGGCTCAGTCGGTTAAGCGTCCGACTTCGGCTCAGGTCATGATCTCGCGGTTTGTGAGTTCAAGCCCCGCGTCCGGCTCTGTGCTGACAGCTCAGAGCCTGGAGCCTGTTTCCGATTCTGTGTCTCCCTCTCTCTCTCTGACCCTCCCCCGTTCATGCTCTGTCTCTCTCTGTCTCAAAAATAAATAAACGTCAAAAAAATTTGTTTAAAAAAAAAAAAAAGGAAAAAAGAAAAAAGGAGGCCTGGGAGTTAGGCTTAGTTTTAGAAAATATACTACAAGTATACAAGCAGCATTATTGCTGGGAAAAATATATCAGTAAAATCTGCACAGGAAGCATCATGTCTTCTCTAAAGATGCCAAAAGAAATCAATAATCATAACAGAAATAGATAGTGTTAGCCATATGCCACATGATGTTCTAATAGCTCTACAGATATTAAATTATTCACCCTTCATAAATATATGAAGAACTTCTATTCTTATCACCACCACCCCTTTACAAATGATAAAACTGACACAAAAATGTGTAGAAACTGTCTCAGCATCTCACAACTAGTAAGCAGCAGTCTTTATACAAACCCAGGCATTTTGGTTCCATGTCTGTGTACTTGCTACTATGCTATAGAGGAAATAAACATATGCCACTTAATAAATTATCATAAATGTAATACTCAAGTTTTAGGAAGCATATTTTACCTCTGAAACTTCTGAACTAAACCAATTGATAATGGTTCTCTAAATTGAGCTCATAGGAAATCAATTTAATAAATATATGTGCCAGTTTGCTATGTTTAGCACTGTGGAATTTCACAGCGATGGATAAGGAACCATCTCTAGGCTAAAGAATGCATAATCAAGCACAAAAGGCAGATGCTTATAACCAATGGTAACAAGACTTAGATTAAATAAAATCATAATAAAAATACTTTGTAATGTGGGAGGGAGGTCAGTGTTAGAAGCAATAGTAGTAGGTTCAGAAACATTTTATTTTGAAAACAAAACTATATTTATCTAAGACTAGTTCTTTTACTAACTAGCAATCTGAGTTTGTTACCTAAATGTATAAAATTCAGGTCAGTGTTAGAAACAACAGCAGTAGGTTCAGAAGCATTTTATTGAAAATAAAACTATATTTATCTAAGACTAGTTATTTTAGTAACTAGCAATCTGATCTTATATGTTAGCTAAATATATAAAATTCCTTCTCCCTTATTTATTTTTTGTTGTTGTTGTTGTTTTTGTTGTTGTTCATTATTTAAGGTGACATGCAGGTAAGACAATGTATGAGAATGGACATAGCAGTGTGTAAAGCAATGTGGGTATTATCAACAGCATCATAGTCCTTTGATATTTTTCATTTTATTTGTTGTCATACAGTATCCTTCACTATAGCCATTTGGTATGGATGCTGTAAAACTTTAGCCTAAGATTTGTGTGGTTAAAAAAAAGAAAGCATTATTTCTATTTCATCACCATCCCCAGATATTTTATATTCAGGTCGCTTCCTAAATTGAATTTTATTTTATTTCATCACTTAATTACTTCCTTACAATGATACTCAACTGTCTTGTGTTATTTTGTTACTGTTATTTTATAAGCTTCAAAACACTACTAACATCATCATCACACCTATAGTAGACTGTATTTTCCAAAAATGGCTTCAACAGTATCACCCATGCCATACACCCTTCTTACAATGTGACTTTGAAGCTTCTCCTCTGAGATGTGGGACTGTCTGCAACTGACAGAAGCAGCAGCACGTGACCCTTAAGGGTCGTAAGAGGCAATGCGGCTTCTTCCTGGTTCTCTTGGGGTGTCATGTCCAAGGAGTTTCAGTGAGCTCACAGAAAGACCCACATGAAATTTAACAGAGCCCACAGACCAGTCCTTGGGGTTGCTAGCCAATGAAAGACCAAGACATGCTAGAAAGGCCTCACTGTCTCTGCCCAATACAGGACTGCTGTCACTCTCGGTGGCTGGCAGAGACTTTGACAGATCTGTGTCATGCCTAGCTTTGCTTCTTCCCTTTTCCTTTCACAGTATTACTTCCCAGCCAACCTTTCATACCCTTCATTTTAATTATCTAAGTGGCCAGAGAAACTGGCCATAGCAGAGAAGATAAAAATGGAAAAGTCAGGCAGAAACCAAATCAACCAGAGCTTGATAATCCCTAATAATGAGTTTTGGTTTTTCTCCTGTAAGTCAGTGATCTGCAAATTATTTTGATGATAAACATTTATTAATAAATAAGTTTGACATATACCTTCAATATATGTTCATATGTACTTATAAAATATATAGGCAGATATACTAGTAGATGTTATGTTACAAATGTACACAAAATATAAGTTTTTAAAGGCAAAAATACAAAAAAAAATTTATAAAAGTAGATATTCACATTTCTCGTTGGTACCAAATAGTTTTATTCATTCCCTGGAATGTATGTGCCCACTTCGGAGGCTACTGTTTTTGGCAATGGGGATCCCTAGATATTTTATATAAGAACCTAAACCCCTTGTATTTTACAAAGGTCATTCTGGTGAGGCTGGAGAATGCAGACATTAAGGCTAATTAAGGTGAGGAGGGAGTAGTTAGATAAAAGATTACAACACATGAAAAAAGATGGTAGGACGGGTAAAAAAAAGATGTCATTTTGAGAAATATTTGTGTGATGAAATAAAAAAATACAATGTTTGATAGAATGTAGGTGGCAAGGGATCCCAAGTTTTAAAAAAACTCCTGGAATTTGGGGAAAAATTAGTCGATAGAAGAACCATGGACCTGAGTTATAAAAAAAGAATATAAACAAAGAATGTCCTTTTGAAAAAAATATAATATATTCAGTTTGGTTAGTTTGGGTTTAAGTTGCCAAGAGACATCCAGATGGAGAGAGAAAGTCTTGAATATGCAACATATATACTCCTGGAAACATTAATTAGCAGAGTATATGTGTTAGTTGAAACAGTGATGATGAATTACTAATTAGATCAACCACAGTAGGTGAATGAATTGAGAAAAGAAGTACTGTGTAAAATGCTGTTACTGATATGATAATTATAATGCTTTCATAATTGCATTAGTGATATTTATTTTGAAACTTTCTCAGATTGCTTTAAATTATTCTAAGGTAAACACTACTGAGTCCCAAATAAAGCCACCAAGGAAATAAGGGAATAACTGTGTGATTCCATAGTTTCTACTGAGAAATGAAGAAAATAACTTCTGGAGGGGAAATATTTTTTATCGTTGCAGTAGAAAAACTACCTGCAGAATCTTCTCCTATTGACAAAGAAGTAATGTTTTCATAAAGTTTTTGTTTAGACCATGCCAGCATTTTCCAAAGGAAGTAGCGAAACATACCAATTCTAGAAATATACCATTGGTGCTTGAATAGCGTAAGTTTGAATTATATAGGTGCACTTATACATGGATTTTTTTGATACAATACAGTACTGTAAATGTATTTTCTCTTCCTTATGATTTTTTTAATGTTTATTTACTTTTGAGAGAGAGCACAAGAGGGGGAGGATCAGAGAGAGAGGGAGACAGAGGATCTGAAGTGTGCTCCTTGCTAAGAGCAGAGAGCCCAACACAGGGCTTGAACTCACAAACTGAGAACATGACCTGGGGTGAAGTCTGACACTTAACTGACTGAGCTACCCAGGTGCCCCATTTCTTATGATTTTCTTAATAACACTTTTTTTCTCTTATTCTAAGAATACTGTGTATTATACATATAAACATACAAAATATGTTCTAATTGTGTTGATAAGGTTTCTGGTGACCAGTAGTCTATATAAGTAGTAAAGTTAGGGGGGAATCAAGAGTTACGTACACATTTTCACTGCTTGAGGGTTGGTGCCCCTTACCCATGCATTTTTTCAAGGTGTAAACGATATAGTGTCAGAGGATTCATCGAAACTTGATAAGCAGCAAACCTCCCTTGGCAGAAATATAGTTCATCACGTCTAGATCACCATTTAGAATTTGAAAATTTTACTTTCTTTTGCATTAATCTCATTTCCAAGTTATACACCAATATCTACCAAAAAAAGCTTGAAATTTTTAAGTCTACACAATATTCAGAATACATAACATTTTCAGAGTCTCCTTCTTCCTTAGACAAGATAACTTCTTCCTATTAATTAAAAGTTGTTTCTTGGATAAAAACAAAGCAAAAAAGCTGCAGTTTCTTAAGAATCATGAATAGTGGCACCTGGGTGGCTTAGTCAGTTAAGCGACCGACTCTTGAGTTGAATTCAGGTCATAATCTCATCGATTTGTGAGTTCAAGCCTCGCATAGGGACCCAAGATGCAGAGCCTGCTTGGGAGTCTCTCTCTGCCCCTCCCCCATTCACACACTCATGTGTGCTCACACTCTCTCTCAAAATAAATAAACTTAAAAACAAAGAATCATGGACATACATCACAATATAATATTTCACTTTTCTAGAAATTTGGCAACTGACATTTCGAGAACTTACCCAGACCCATTTATTGTTGTCATTTAAACATCAATGTAATAGTATTGGAAACTCACAAATGGTCATAACAAACATTTGGAACATTGGAAACAAAGCATATCACAATAGGAAATGCTCCTCAATAAGTAAAGTCACGCTTTTTTTTCCACCTAGAAAAAAAATTATAATAAGCACATTTTATTTTTAGATAGAAATTTATCATGTAGAAAATAGTTCCACTTGCCTAGTTTAATATTTTTGGTAAATTAGGCATGGTAGGCATTATTACTCCCATTTTACAAAAGGAGAAACTAAGGCACTGAAAGAGTAAGTGCCCAAGGTTATACAGAGAACATAAGATACCACCTTAAGACCAGAATGAACATCTGACGCATCGTTTTCTTTTCACTATACCATGCAGTCTCCGCAAAACTGAAAATGAGACGAACAAGCATCTCTGATTGTTTTGCCTATCCCCCTAGCAATCTGGGATGGAGCCAAACTTTAAATCCACTCTTGTTCAATTTATGGTTTTACTCAAATGAGTCTTGCCAGGAATGCTAGATAAGTGTTCTGTGGAAATAACTAATCAATAAAGCAATATGAATAATCAAGAGAATTGGCAGTTTGTCCAGTTCTCATTGCAGTAAGTGGGAAGTTGGAACAGACTCACTGCCTATGCCCAGGAATATAGGTGAAGTCCTGTGATACTAAACTGTAATGGGACAAGCTTTCTGAGAATGATGGCATGACTGGTAGTTTCTCAGGGGAGCATGTCCTGGGATATGAATGAAGGAAAGTTTCAAAGGCAGAGAACAGAATCAGGAGATGAAGGCGAATAACCTTGGCTTTTTTCTTTTGTATCTATAAACTGTGAAAATCTGGTCTTAACTCTGCAATCGTTGCCCCTCCTGCCAACAAAGATTGCGCCATGCCCTTCAAAGTCTCCAAATATTTTGAGAAATCTATCACAGTTGGCTTTAACATTGCTTATATCGCTCAAATATCACAGAGGATCATATAAGAAAGTTTGACAGACTTGTACCAGGAAACTAAAATTTTCATTCCCGAGTTTAGGGAAGCTATCTTCTTTGTGATCTTACATTACTGTCTCCACTCAGTCCACCTGCCACCCCCCGCCAAGGCCATCCCCCACCACTGCTAAGCAGGAGAAAAACCTAGAGGGAGCCAGTATTGGCATGATTATTTAGATACTTACCTTTTGAGTCTTGAAGTCAGTCAGAATTCCTACAGACTCCAAGGAAGAGATTTGCATACAGGAAGTTTACTTGGAAGGAATCTAGGGAATGACAATAAAAGAAAGGAAGCAGAACAAGACATCAGATTTGTGATAAGTTTCAAGACGAACTACATGGAGCTTGGAACTAAAATGTCACTTCAGATTTGTCCCAAATTGAGGCAAGGAGGCCAGGCTTTTGTCACTCCCCATCCCGTTGTTGGCTAAATTTTCCCCAAGAAGGGGTCATAACTCTGGGGAAGTATATCACATCTGGAAATAGGTTCCTCATGATGCAGTTGGTATTATTACCTGGGGAAACAGAGAAAGGAGAGGGGAACAGATGACAGCACTCACTTCTATAGTTATGCCTGAGGCTGCAACTAACATTCAGGATCTCTAAATCTCATTTTCAACATTGTTTCCTAGGAGGACTCCTATCAGATGTCCTAGTCTGGGTGCCCTTGGATCTAGGAACTAAGCCAGAGATTGGCATGTGAAAGTCTTATTGAGAAGTGCTCTTGTGTAAAACACCAAAAGAACCACGTGCAATTAACAGAACACCTAATCCGGTATGGCAATCGAAAGAAAGAAAGATTCAGAAGAGGTGATACATGATCTAAATAGGAATTTCTTAGTGACAGTGAAAAACTGGGAGCAAGTAAGGCATCTTGAAAAGAGTGACCATCATACAAAAAAAGCAAAAAACAAAAACAAAGCGTAGACATGAGTATGGGAATCTCAAGCATTGGATATTGCTGGAATGTGAAGTGTGAGGCAAAAAGTAGTAAAAGATGAAGTTGGATGGTGGTACAGGGGTCTGAATGATAAAAGTTTATGGGTAATGGGTCAGGGAGTGAAATGATAAAAATTGCATGTTGGATTGTTCTGGCCACCTTAGAATGAGATTTAAGAGGAACTATATCAGATGCAAGGAAACTAGTTAGGGGACATAAATGCTTTCTCATCTCTGCACATGTAATCAATTTTATCACCTTTTAACTTCTGTGATTCTGTTCTATCCAGGTTTATTGGGAACTGTTATTTGCTTGTTTTCCTAAAACTTCTAAGACTACTTCCTTGATCTGCTTTGTTTCATTTCAACTCAAAAGCCTATAAATAATTACTGATCATTTCTTTTATACTGGGTACTATGCTAGGTGCTGGGGAATTGATGAATAAAAACTTCCTTTTGAGGGGCATTTTAACTCTGACCATACTTGGTTAAACTATCAACTCGAAAGTTACTAATGCCAAATCTAATAATCAAACTCTCTGAAGCATTTTATGCTTTGTGCTTTCTTTTTTAAGATAATTTTGTAGTTGATAAATTAGAGATGCCATTCTATTATTTCTAAATTAACCATCGAAATAAAAATAAAATAATAATAAATAATAAAATGTACAATGAAAAAGCTAATACAGGAGATAAATGAAATAAAGAGAAACACTTCATCAGTAAAAAAATGGCAGAAAAGGAAGAAAAATAACACAAAGAGAAAAATATACTACGGAGAGAAAGAGGCTAGGCACAAATAAAATATAGTGTATGAATCCATTTATATAGTGTTTACAAATAGGCAAAGCTAATCTATGATGCTAGAGGCCAGAATAATGATCACCCCAGAGATAGGGGTGTATTCCCTGCGATGGAGCATGAGGTAATTTTGAGTGCTGTCTTTATCTCTCTGCTGGTTACATGGGTATATACATATGCAAGGTTCATATTTCTTAACCCCTTAAATGCGTTTGCTTTGCATAGATGAAACTCAAATTTAAAAACAACTTATGAGGTCCGGGAGCTGAGTGGAAAGAGGAGCAAGGATGCATGAGTCAAGGAGGAGTCTTTATCAACCTGAGTAACTGAAAGAGTGTGATGTGCACAGCCCCACTACTCCCCTGATTCGGACAGGTGCAGATACATCTGACTGTTTCCTTGACTTGGTGATTCAAGCTGCAGTGGCTTCCTACTAGGATCCTAAGGTGAAAGGGAGATGGATGTAGCTGCATTTTGGAAGTGGCTGTTGTTCCCTTCTTCTAGCCTGCATCAGATGGAAGACTGTTGTTGGGAAATGGGTACCAGGAGGAAGATGGCGGCGTAGGAGGGCGCTGGGCTCACCACATCCTGCTGATCACTTAGATTCCTAAATAACCCAGAAAACCACCAGAAGACTAGCAGAACAGATTCTCTGGAGCCAAGTGCAGACAGGAGGCCCACAGAAGAGGGTAGGAAGGGCAGACAGGCGGTGCGCGCTACACGGAATGGCGGGAGGGAGCCGGGACAGGGGCAGCCCGCCTGCCAAGCAGAGGCCCCGAGTCTGGCTTGCAAAAGCGGAGAGGCCGGACGGAGTGTGTTCCGACAGCAAGCGGGACTTAACATCTGGAAGGTTATAAGTTAACAGTTCTGCTCGGAGAGCGGGAAGGCTGGAGGACAACAGGAGAGAGAGCTGTTGAGCCCTGGACGACAGAGCGCAGCTTGGCGGGGAACAAAGGCGCTTGCCAGCGCCATCTCCCCCAGCCAAAATCCCAAAGGGAACCAGTTCCTGTCAGGGAATTTGCCTGCACCACACAAACACCCAATGCTGTGCTTCTGTGGATCCATCCGTCCAGCGGGTCTGACTCACTCCCGGTGCCACAGGGCCACTCCTGAAGCGGACCTCCAAAGGAAAAGTGAGCTAAACCTGCCCGTCCCACCCCTGTACACTTTGCCCATCCACCCCAGCTAATACGCCAGATCCCCAGCACCACAAGCCTGGCAGTGTGCAAGTAGCCTAGACGGGCCACACCACCCCACAGTGAATCCCACCCCTAGGAGAGGGAAAGAGAAGGCATACACCAGTCTGATTGTGGCCCCAGCGGTGGGCTAGGGGCAGACATCAGGTCTGACTGCGGCCCTGCCCACCAACACAAGTTATTCAAGACAGCACAGGGGAAGTGCCCTGAAGTTCCGCACCACTCCAGGGACTATACAAAATGACGAAACTGAAGAACTCCCCTCAAAAAAACATCCAGGAAATAATGACAGTTAACGAACTGATCAAAAATGATTTAAACAATATAACAGAAAGTGAATTAAGAATAATAGTAAAATATTAATCACTGGGCTTGAAAACAGTATAAAGGACAGCAGAGAATCTATTTCTACAGAGATGAAGGGACTAAGGAACAGTCAGGAGGAGCTAAAAAAATGCTATTAATGAGCTGCAAAATAAAATGGAGACAACTACAGCTCGGATTGAAGAGGCAGAGGAGAGAATAGGTGAACTGGAAGATAAAATTATGGAAAAAGAGGAAGCTGAGAAAAAGAGAGATACAAAAAATCCAGGAGTATGAGGGGAAAATTAGAGAACTAAGTGATGCACTAAAGAGAAATAATCTACGCATAATTGGTGTTCCAGAGGAGGAAGAGAGAGGGAAAGGTGCTGAAGGGGTACTTGAAGAAATAATAGCTGAGAACTTCCCTGATCTGGGGAAGGAAAAAGGCATTGAAATCCAAGAGGCACAGAGAACTCCCTTCAGACGTAACTTGAATCGATCTTCTGCATGACATATCATAGTGAAACTGGCAAAATACAAGGATAAAGAGAAAATTCTGAAAGCAGCTAGGGATAAATGTGCTCTAACATATAAAGGGAGACCTATAAGACTCGTGACCGATCTCTCTACTGAAACTTGGCAGGCCAGAAAGGAATGGCAGGATATCTTCAATGTGATGAACAGAAAAAATATGCAGCCGAGAATCCTTTATCCAGCAAGTCTGTCATTTAGAATAGAAGGAGAGATAAAGGTCTTTCCAAACAAACAAAAACTGAAGGAATTCATCACCACTAAACCAGCCCTACAAGAGATCCTAAGGGGGATCCTGTGAGACAAAGTACCAGAGACATCGCTACAAGCATGAAACCTGTGGACATCACAATGACTCGAAACCCATATCTTTCTATAATAACACTGAATGTAAATGGACTAAATGCGCCAACCAAAAGACATAGGGTATCACAATGGATAAAAAACCAAGACCTATCTATTTGCTGTCTACAAGAGACTAATTTTAGATCTGAGGACACCTTCAGATTGAGAGTGGGGGGATGGAGAACTATTTATCATGCCACTGGAAGTCAAAAGAAAGCTGGAGTAACCATACTTATATCAGACAAACTAGACTTTAAATTAAAGGCTGTAACAAGAGATGAAGAAGGGCATTATATAATAATTACAGGGTCTATCCATCAGGAAGAGCTAACAATTATAAATGTCTATGTGCCAAATACAGGGGCCCCCAAATATATAAAACAACTACTAGGATAAGCAACCTTATTGATAAGAATGTGGTAATTGCAGGGGACTTTAACACTCCACTTACAGAAATGGATAGATCATCTAGACAACAGTCAATAAAGAAACAAGGGCCCTGAATGATACATTGGATCAGATGGACTTGACAGATATATTTAGATCTCTGCATCCCAAAGCAACAGAATATACTTTCTTCTCGAGTGCACATGGAACATTCTCCAAGATAGATGACATACTGGGTCACAAAACAGCCCTTCATAAGTATACAGGAATTGAAATCATACCATGCATACTTTCAGACCACAATGCTATGAAGCTTGAAATCAACCACAGGAAAAAGTCTGGAAAACCTCCAAAAGCATGGAGGTTAAAGAACACCCTACTCAAGAATGAGTGGGTCAACCAGGCAATTAGAGAAGAAATTACAAAATATATGGAAACAAACAAAAATGAAAATACAACAATCCAAACGCTTTGGGATGCGGCGAAGGCAGTCCTGAGAGGAAAATACATTGCAATCCAGACCTATCTCAAGAAACAAGAGAAATCCCAAATACAAAATCTAACAGCACACCTAAAGGAAATAGAAGTAGAACAGCAAAGACAGCCTAAACCCAGCAGAAGAAGAGAAATAATAAAGATCAGAGCAGAAATAAACAATATAGAATCTAAAAAAAAACTGTAGAGTAGATCAATGAAACCAAGAGTTGGTTTTTTGAAAAAATAAACAAAATTGATAAACCTCTAGCCAGGCTTCTCAAAAAGAAAAGGGAGATGACCCAAATAGATAAAATCATGAATGAAAATGGAATTATTACAACCAATCCCTCAGAGATACAAGCAATTATCAGGGAATACTATGAAAAATTATATGCCAACAAACTGGACAACCTGGAAGAAATGGACAAATTCCTAAACACCCACACTCTTCCAAAACTCAATCAGGAGGAAATAGAAAGCTTGAACAGACCCATAACCAGAGAAGAAATTGAATCAGTTATCAAAAATCTCCCAACAAATAAGAGTCCAGGACCAGATGGCTTCCCAGGGGAGTCCTACCAGACGTTTAAAGCAGATATAATACCTATCCTTCTCAAGCTCTTCCAAGAAATAGAAAGGGAAGGAAAACTTCCAGACTCATTCTATGAAGCCAGTATTACTTTGATTCCTAAACCAGACAGAGACCCAGTAAAAAAAGAGAACTACAGGCCAATATCCCTGATGAATAGGGATGCAAAAATTCTCAATAAGATACTAGCAAATCGAATTCAACAGCATATAAAAAGAAATATTCACCATGATCAAGGGATTCATTCCTGGGATGCAGGGCTGGTTAAATTTCAGAAATCAATCAACATGATACATCACATTAATAAAAGAAAAGATAAGAACCATATGATCCTGTCAATCGATGCAGAAAAGGCATTTGACAAAATTCAGCAACGTTTATTAATAAAAACCCTCAAGAAAGTCGGGATAGAAGGAACATATTTAAAGATCATAAAAGCCATTTATGAAAAGCCCACAGCTAACATCCTCATCAATGGGGAAAAACAGAGCTTTTTCCCTGAGATCAGGAACACAACAGGGATGCCCACTCTCACCGCTGTTGTTTAACATAGTGTTGGAAGTTCTAGCATCAGCAATCAGACAACAAAAGGAAATCAGAGCATCAAAATTGGCAAAGATGAAGTTAAGCTTTCACTTTTTGCAGATGACATGATATTATACATGGAAAATCTGGTAGACTCCACCAAAAGTCTGCTAGAACTGATACATGAATTTTGCAAAGTAGCAGGATACAAAATCAATGTACAGAAATCAGTTGCATTCTTATACACTAATAATGAAGCAACAGAAAGACAAATAAAGAAACTGATCCCATTCACAATTGCACCAAGAAGCATAAAATACCTAGGAATAAATCTAACCAAAGATGTAAAAGATCTGTATGCTGAAAACTATAGAAAACTTATGACGGAAATTGAAGAAGATATAAAGAAATGGAAAAACATTCCGTGCTCATGGATTGGAAGAATAAATATTGTCAAAATGTCAATACTACCCAAATCTATCTACACATTCAATGCAATCCCAATCATAATTGCACCAGCATTCTTCTCAAAACTAGAACAAGCAATCCTAAAATTCATATGGAACCACAAAAGGCCCTGAATAGCCAAAGTAATTTTGAAGAAGAAGACCAAAGCAGAAGGTATCACAATCCCAGACTTTAGCCTCTACTACAAAGCTGTAATCATCAAGACAGCATGGTATTGGCACAAAAACAGACACATAGACCAATGGAATAGAATAGAAACCCCAGAACTAGACCCACAAACATATGGCCAACTAATCTTTGACAAAGCAGGAAAGAACATCCAATGGAAAAAAGGCAGTCTCTTTAACAAATGGTGTGGGAGAACTGGACAGCAACATGCAGAAGATTGAAACTAGACCACTTTCTCACACCATTCACAAAAATAAACTCAAAATGGATAAAGGACCTGAATGTGAGACAGGAAACCATCAAAACCCTAGAGGAGAAAGCAGGAAAAGACCTCTCTGACCTCAGCCGTAGCAATTTCTTACTTGACACATCCCCAAAGGCAAGGAAATTAAAAGCAAAAATGAACTACTGGGACCTTACAAAGATAAAAAGCTTCTGCACAGCAAAGGAAACAACCAACAAAACTAAAAGGCAACCAACGGAATGGGAAAAGATATTTGCAAATGACATATCGGACAAAGGACTAGTATCCAAAACCTATAAAGAGCTCACCAAACTCCACACCTGGAAAACAAATAACCCAGTGAAGAAATGGGCAGAAAACATGAATAGACACTTCTCTAAAGAAGACATCCGGATGGCCAACAGGCACATGAAAAGATGCTCAATGTCACTCCTCATCAGGGAAATACAAATCAAAACCACACTCAGATATCACCTCACACCAGTCAGAGTGGCCAAAATGAACACATCAGGAGACTATAGATGCTAGAGAGGATGTGGAGAAACGGGAACCCTCTGGCACTGTTGGTGGGAATGCAAATTGGTGCAGCCACTCTGGGAAACAGTGTGGAGGTTCCTCAAAAAATTAAAAATAGACCTAGCCTATGACCTAACAATAGCACTGCTAGGAATTTACCCAAAGGATACAGAAGTACTGATGCATAGGGACACTTGTACCCCAATGTTTCTAGCAGCACTCTCAACAATAGCCAAATTATGAAAGAGCCTAAATGTCCATCAACTGATGAATGGATAAAGAAATTGTGGTTTATATACACAATGGAGTACTACAGGGCAATGAGAAAGAATGAAATATGGCCCTTTGTAGCAACATGGATGGAACTGGAGAGTGTTATGCTAAGTGAAATAAGTCATACAGAGAAAGACAGATACCATATGGTTTCACTCTTATGTGGATCCTGAGAGACTTAACAGAAACCCATGGGGGAGGGGAAGGAAAAAAAAAAAAAGAGGTTAGAGTGGGAGAGAGCAAAAGCATAAGAGACTGTTAAAAACTGAGAACAAACTGAGGGTTGATGGGGGGTGGGAGGGAGGGGAGGATGGGTGATGGGTATTGAGGGGGGCACCTTTTGGGATGAGCACTGGGTGTTGTATGGAAACCAATTTGACAATAAACTTCATATATTGAAAAAAAAATAAAAACAACTTATGAATGAAATAAAAAGATTTCTCGGTGAGAATAATGTTTTTCCTCCCCTCCATCCAGTACCAGGCTTAGAGTGGGAAGTTTCTATTCTTATCTATGTTAAAGCATCATACTTGAATTCACCCTTTGGGATCCTGGTTTTATGTGAAGGGTCACCATGGTTGTTCCATCACCTGCCCCTATACCAAGTATACTCATTCAAATGCCCCCCACCCTCTCCCACCCAATGTTTGGCAGACACCCTCAGTGAGGGCTGACAGGGCATCCATATATTTCCCAGAGTTCTTGGTTGGTTTATTTTTATGTTGTTTCTCCTACCCCTACTTTCATGCCACCTTAAAATGAATCATATGAATGGATGGATGTTTCAAGTACATATTTTATCCAACATTTTAGTAGTTTTAGTCAGGAAGGTTATTCCAGAAATCTAGAATCACTGTCTGATAAAAAATGTAAGTGTCTCTCTTTCTAGCATGTATTTGCCCTCTATGCTGTAGATTATTGTCTGTAGAATCAAATCACCTCTGTGGGAGGTGTGTCACTTGTGGTCTTGATCACTGGACCCAGTCTCGTTATTCTGCAGATGCCACCAGCCATTTTCCAGCTCCTCACCCTTCCATCATTCCAATTACCCCAAATCCAGGACCAGATAAAATCTATTTAACTTGATCTGTTGAAAAAGACAGAGGCAGAGAGAGAGAGGAGGGAGGGAGATAGGCAGAAGAAAGGAGAAAATGAGAGAGATGGGAGTAGAGGGAGGACATGAATTAGCTGATAAGTAACTATTTTTCTAATGATGTTTTTCCATTTTTCCCTTGCATTTTTAAATAAATTTCTTATTATATTTAACATGGGTTTGTGCATAAATGCAAGTTTTTGCTTACTCAAATTTTATTCAAATTTTGACAGATTTTAGCTCTTTTAATCAACTCATTAATAGTTTTTTTCCCAGAACTCTTCATAATTTTTAATAGCGGCACTATATTTTGCCATTACAAAACACCTGTCATTTATTTATACTCTGACTTTCTTTAATTGGAAGTCATATTTGTAATTAATTTTTAAAAAATTAGTGTTACATGTGCTAAATTCTGTGGAAGTTTAAAAATTTTTTATTAATAATGAAATCAGATGCTGTTTTACCCTGTTAGCTCAAACTTCACTAGTAGATTCTAACTGACTTTGGTTAATAGCTAAACCAACAGGAATGATCAAAGATTGGAATGTAAAAGGTACTTCACCTAAAAATCTAGAGGTTGTTTAGGACTTTTGACAGTCCAATAGTAAATGACCAAGTATGGTTGAGGGTTCACCAAGAAACCCAAAAGAGTTGTGCCTAAGAGAAATATTTAAAATATTGGGCTGATGTGGCCAGCTATTAAAAATCTAGGCAGGCGTGCCTGGGTGGCTCAGTCAGTTAAGTATCAGCTCAGGTCATGATCTCACAGCTTGTGAGTTCAAGCCCCACGTCAGGCTCTGGGCTGACAGCTCAGAGCCTGGAGCCTTCTTTGGATTCTGTGTCTCCCTATCTCTCTGACCATTTCCCACTCACCCTCTGTCTGTTTCTCTAAAAAAATAAATTTTAAAAAGTTGAAAATAAATTTAATAAAAAAAAAATCAAGGCAGAAGATAATCCAAAGGAAAGCCAGTTTTCCAGTAAATGAAACCATTGAAGTATCATTTGGGAATGGGCCTCCGGCTGACATCAATACTGGAGACAGAATAGTTGTTCCTGCCTGGGAACTTCCTTTGCTGAGGAAAGCAGCTCTCAAACAAATGAGATCCGTTGGACACATTGCCAGTACCATCAGGGCCAACACATGCCACTACTAGGGCCAAAAAAGTTGGTCTTTTAATACTCTTCTGCCCTGAAGGGAACGTAGTAATTTTCTTCTAGGAAATGCGATAGGGTTGAAAGAATACAAAGTGAGCAATATTTCAAAGGACTTTTAATTATAGTTATACTCTTAGACCCAGTGGATGTTTTGCCCTCACAAAATTCACTGGCTTCAAAATGACGCTATATGAAGTTTATTTTGCTTCATGATAATCCTGTGATACAGAATTAATTTGTTTAATGTCTATATGAGGAAACAGTGAGCCACGACTTACCTAAAAAACAAGACCAAGAAATGACAGAACCAGGGTATGAACCAGTTTTTCTAAATCAATTTCCAGTGGTTTATGTGATATAAAGAAGAAGAAAAAAGAAATTGTGAAAATATATCATTAGCTACATGATCTAAGGAAAGTTACTGCACATATCTGGATATGAAAGAAAAGGAGATAGAGGGGAAGAGAGAAAGAGAGAGAAAGAGAGAAAATGAAAAAAGAAGAGGGAGGGAAGGGAAAGGAAGAGCGGGAAGAGGAGGAGAGGGGAGGAGGGGAAAGGGAAGAGAAGAGAAGGGAGGGGAGATAAAGGAACATTGGAAAATATGCATCCTAATTTCCTAGCTAACATCTTGAAAGGTAGTATGGAAAAAACAATTTAAGAATGTGGTCTCTAGAGCATGACTTAGTAGAATTTACATATCAAACTGCACAACGTTGGTCAATTTATTCATTTCCCTGTGAATCAATTTCACACATGAAAATGGGGACATAGAGTTACAAAGGTTAAATGAGTTCATTGCACAAAATAAAAGAGCACCTGGCACATTCCTGTACTTTATTATTATTATTATTATTATTGATGAAACTGATAATTTTGTAATACACCCATAAAAAGAATGCAACTCTTATTATTTATGTATATAGTAAAAATAATGGCCTATTGAAATGTTATATTGAACTCTCTTCAGATTACAGCATAGCTTACATAATGTGTCCCAAGGAGTATAAGGCAATATTCTCATTTGAAAGAATGAACTGAATGAGAGCAAGTGAAGCTATTTGTCAATTGTATGTCATAGGATAAGGGTAAATCATCAAGTTTCTCCATAGTCTGAATAGAATAGCCTATGAGTGTATGAGTTCTATTTGATCTGATTTTGTGCTCACAGAGCAAAATTCCAGTTATTGATCCTATTCCACATGCTGATTGAAAATAAGAAGGTAACTTCTGGGGTAATAGATGAGAGTTTTTCCAGGTACTAGACTGGTTTTGTTTTTCGTTTTTTTCTTCTTCTTATGGCTTGAACAGACATTTCTCCAATGGCCAATAAGCACATAAAAAGATACTCAACATCACTAATCATTAGGGAAATGCAAATCAAAACCACAATGAGATACCACTTCATACCCATTAGGATGGCTAATATAAAAACAAACAAACAGACAAAATCAAAGAATAAGTGTTGACGAGAATGTGGAGAAATTGGAACCCTCAGACATTGCTGGTGAGAATGTAAATATATACGACCTCTGTGGAAAACAGTATGGTAGTTCCTCAGAAAATGAAACATAGTATTTCCCTATCACCCAGCAAATTTACTTCTGAGTGTGTACTCAAAATAATTGAAAACACAGATTCCACAGATGCTGACCAATGAGTCTCACAATAGCTAAAACATGGAAGCCACCCAAGTAGATAAACAAAATGTGGCATATACATGCAGTGGAATATTATTCAGCCTTCAAAAGGAAGGAAATTCTGATACATGCTACAATAGGGATAAACCTTGAAGACATCATACTAAGTGAAATAACCAGTCATAAAAAGACAAATACTGTCTGACTCCACTCATGCGAAGTACCTAGAATAGTCAAACTTATACAGGCAGAAAGTAGATGGTGGTTGTCAGGAGCTGAGGGAAAGAGGGAATGGGGAGTTAGTGTTTAATGGGATAGAGTTTCAGGTAGGGAAGATGAAAAAAACTCTGGAGGGGGTTGTTAGTGGTGGTTGCACAACAATGTGAATGTACTTAATGCCATAGAACCATATACTTTAATTTTTTTTAAGTTTATTTATTTTTGAGAGAGAGACAGAGAGTGAGTGGGGGAGGGGCAGAGAGAGAGAGGGAGACACAGAATCCGAAGCAGGTTCCAGGCTCTGAGCTGTCAGCACAGAGCCCAACGTGGGGCTCGAACTCACAGACCGCAAGATCATGACCTGAGCCAAAGCCGGACGCTCCACTGATGGAGCCACCCAGGCTAGAACCATATACTAGAACCATATACTTTAAATGATTAATGTGTTATATATGTTTTATGACAATTAATAATAGTAAAAAGTTTTAAAAGTCAGGATCAGAGCGCCAAGGACAATTCACATGGCCTGCCTCTCCCACCAAAATAATAAAAAGCAGAGAACTAGGTTAATAGTGGTTGATTTGTGCACTGATGAGATAAAAAAAGAAAAAAAGAAAAGGAAAAAGAAAAAGAAACAAAGAACTACTAACTTAACCAGAAATCTGTGTCTCTTGGTATATTCCTCTTGCCCCTTGTCTCTTGGCAACATTTCTATTGTACTTTATATCCAACAAGGGCTCAGAATGCACTAGTGATTCAATAAAAGTTTAATTAAGAAACATTTCTGTGTACCTGGGTGTGTTCTTTGTGATGTAAAATAACTAAAATCAACTGTCTGTAATATGATGATCCTTCCAGAGGGAATATTATTGTCCTGTACATGGTAGCGTTAACTTGAATTGTTAATTAACCTTTCCTGCTGCCTGCTTTCTCTTGAAATGGTAGATTCTTCAAAAAGCATGTGAAAATCTGCTATTCTGAGAGTTAACATCACATTTAACACATGAGGTTAAATTAAAATTTATTCTAGATCAGTTGCCATTAGTACCTTTATAATGGAAGTTCCATTATAAAGAAAAATTTAAAGAAATTTAAAGAAAATGGAATGTGGCCAGGACCCTGAGTCATAGATTCTAATAAGACAAAAACATTCTGATATTTATACTTAGGATCTAAATCTGACACAACGTCACATTTAGTATATAAATCTAAATAGCAATATTTCTGACAAAAAAAAATACATATATATATATGCATGAATACACAGAGAAAAATGACATATAGCTGACTCATTCATTATATGATGATCTTTTTTATCTTTGGTGTCAAGAAACAACAAATTTTCAGGGCGCCTGGGTGGCTCAGTTGGTTAAGCATCCGGCTTTGGCTCAGGTCATGATCTCGCGGTCCGTGAGTTTGAGCCCCGCGTCGGGCTCTGTGCTGACTGCTCAAAGCCTGGAGCCTGTTTCAGATTCTGTGTCTCCCTCTCTCTCTGACCCTCCCCCATTCATGCTCTGTCTCTCTCTGTCTCAAAAATAAATAAACATTAAAAAAATTAAAAAAAAAAAGAACAAATTTTCAGTTTATGTATTTTCCCATAGGAAAAGGAAAAAAAAAACCTACCTAGTATACCACAAAAAGTTCCTGAAAAGGTTTTTCTTTCTCATTTGTGTCTAGCCAACTCATCAAGCATATACTTCCTGATTTTTCTTTCTAAAGCATAGCTTTGATCATGTCGCTGACCTGCACAGAAGCCATCAAGAGTTCCCTGTTGCCTACCAAGCAAAGGCCAAACCTTGATTCAAATAGTACAGCACTTACATCAGTCTGCATATTCCTTTTCAAACTGTCCTGTACTATTATTCCTTATTCATCTTCCCTGCTAAATAAAACTACCAACCTTCCATTCCTGACTCAACCCTAAAATTTCTAATTCCCTAGACCTATTCATTCTGCCTGACTGTAATATAAGGTATCTAAATTCCACTCTTCTACATCTAATACATTATAATCATCTTGCTTTGTATCATACTCCAGGATAGGAAGAGGATTTATACCTTCTGGTTGTCTTTCTACCATTTGTTTACAAATTAACATTACATAGCCTATGGGATTTATTAAAGCAAATAGAGAGTAAGACAGACATTTCAGCTTCCTAGGAATCTGGAAATCTATGCTCTACAGGATTCCACATAAGTATGTCTTTCTGGAAGTAAAAAGAAAGCTTAATGAAAAAAAAATTATCACAGTTTGTTCCTCTAGAAATTTCGATCCTGAAAGAGTAAAAAGAAACTGTATATACAAATGTTGTTTCTATATTCCACAAATATTTATTGAATATCATCCATGCACCTAAAATTATAAAAGCAGTGGAAGTGATGAAAAAATATAGAAGCTAGTGAAGAATTCCATTCTTTAGGAGTAAAGAGGTGTAACTATAATACAAGGTAGAAAGTGGTACATTGTAAAAGAGAAAGAGATGTCTATAGAGTTTAAAGGAAGAAGAGAGGTTGTGCAGCCTGGGAGGATCCCAGAAAGTTTCACGTTACAACAAGATGTTTCCATTTGTCCTCAGCAAATGTCAACCACAATGGAAACACATTAAGACAGCTAAGTATAAAACCCTTCAAGCAAGAATGTTTCCATGGTATCAATTCTATATGTTTATATAGATTTTTTTCTTGGTCTCATGAAAAATAGTTTAACAAATCTATGTAAACAAAAGCATTGAAAGCCACATTTGCCACAAAACACTGATGTTCTTAAATATTAATGATTTGGAAGATCACTGTGTACATTCCCTCCCTGAACTGGCTCTCTTTTAGAAATGTGGGGAATTATTTTGTACTAGTCTTCCTTAGAAACTACTGATGCCGTATGATTGCATCAGCACAAAATCGCTTCATGAGTAGGAAGGTGCTTATTTCAGGAGCTAAGTTTGGTCTTTCACAAATTTGAAGAGCTGGAAGTGACTTTATGAATCAATTACAGTTTACCTCAGGACATTTCTTCCCTTTAGAGGATCTCTGCCAAGGCATACTCCAGAAGGTGTGCTTTCCTTTTTGAAATGACTATATGGAGTCTTGTGATGAAGAGAGAAGCAACAAAGAAATGCTGTTAAATTAATAGACTCTTGAATGGTACTATTAATAAAGGATAAATAGACCAATATAGTAATTTGAAAAGTGAAGTAAAGGAGTGGATTAAAAAAATAAATAAATCAACATGTTTATTTAGTTTCGATAAGGTTCCACAGTTTTAGGCATGGTGAACACATCATTCAATATGGCAAACAAGGTCCATGTTCTCCATGCATCTCATGTTCTAGATGTGTGAGATATGGGTTATGGGGAGAAGGAATACAATAGGTAACAGAAGAGATAAAATACATGCGATTAATAAATTTTAATAGTGGTAGGTGCTATAAAGACAGTAATGTAGGGTGACTTGATAAAGAGAGAATTGGAAGGGACTTTAGGTTAGGTGGGCAAGGAAGGGAGGTATATATACAACAAAGTGATATTAGACATGATACCTGGGTTTTCGATTTACAAAACAACAAGCCATGTAAAAATCTAAGCAGAAAAGCAACAAGGGCAAAGACCCTAAGGTGGAAAACAGCTTGGAAGATTCTAGAAAAAAAACAAGAAGACTAGAATAACAGAATGGCAACTGAGGCAGAGGATGCTACAAAGTGAACTTGTGGGGTTAAGGAAGGTCATTTATGTTTGTGGAATGTATACAAGCAGTTTGGATTTCAATTTTTAAAGACCTGATTTGAAACCATAGTAAGGACTTCTGTATATGTCTGTATACGTTAGTGAAATGAAACTTTTATTTTTATATTTATTTTAAAAGCCATTCATTATTGAGGACCTCCACATGTTAGAGTCTGGAGCTGGGGGAGAAGACAGACAAGAGGACAGACTTGCTGTGTAAGAATTTATACAGTGATAGAAGAGAAAGTGCTAAAATCCCTGGGTATTGGGGCACCTGGGTGGCTCAGTCAGTTAAGTGTCCTACCTCACCTCAGGACATGATCTCATGGTTTGTGGGTTGGAGCCCTGTGTTGGGCTCTGTGCTGACAGCTCAGAGCCTGGAGCCTGCTTCAGATTCTGTGTCTCCCTCTCTCTCTGCCCCTCCCCTGATGGCACTCTGTCTCTTTCTCTCTCTCAAAAACAAATAAAAGCATTTAAAACATTTTTTTTTTTAAATCCCTGGGTATGTTTATAATGCATTATGGATATTCTAAGGACTGATCTATCTTCCAGCTGGTAAGATCTTTGCATATTTAAACTGATATTTGCATATTTAAAATGATCTCTGCTCATGTAAATTGAAATATAGGTATAAACTGAGTGTGTGGAATTAGAAAGTGGATGCTGCTTTAAAAATGGGATTAAGACAGAAAAATACAAGGCCATTTATGGAATGCAGTGAACAGCATTTACAGTCCACATATGTGTTGTTGATACAGCCCACATATGTGAGGCGATGAAGGGAAATTCATTCATTTATTCAGAGAATATTTATTAAGCAAATACTACATGGGAGGTACCAAACTAGCTACTGGAGAACTGTAGTGAATGAATAATAAAGTCCTCGTTTTTATGGAGCAGTCCAGTAGGGGGAGACAGACAATAAACAAGTAAGTAAAGACTACAAGGTTGTGGTGAGTGCTTTGGAGAAAAATAAAACAGAGACAAAAGGAAAGGCAGTTCGATAAGTGGTTAGGTTAAACTTGTACAAAGAGTGATCAAGAGAAACATCTCTAAAAAGTGACAGTATAGCAGAGAACTGAAGGACATGAGATAGTAACTTATGCAAACATCTCGGGAAGAGTCAGTCATCAAAGCAGAGGAAGTGGTAGGTGGAAATGCCCAGGAGTGGGAGCATGCTTGGAATGTTCAAGAAAAAGTATAGAGAGTGGGATAACAGAAATACTGGAGGATAAGCTGGAAAGCGATAGGAGATGAGGTCAGAGAGGTGAGGTGGGAGGGACAGGATATAGATACTTAGCACCTCATAGGTGATAGCCAGTTAGGAAGCCACTGGAAGATAATGAATGAAATGGTAGAATGATGTGACTTCATTATCAAGAGACACTGTGATTATTGTGTTGAGAAGAGCCAAAAAGAATAGAACAGAAGCAGGTAGAGCAAACAGGCTATTGCATTATCGAGAAGAGCGATGCTGGCCTGGAGGAAGTGATGAGAAGGGTCAGATTCTGAAAATACTTTCAACTGATAGGATTTGATAATGGATCAAATACTGGATCAAAGAGAAGTCAGACTGATACCAATTTTTTTTTAGCACCTGAAAGAATGGGGTTGAAGACTCCAGGAAGAACAAGTATTTGTTAGGCTGTCTAGATGCTATTTGTAGACATAGTAAGTTTGAGATGCCTATTTGTAACTAAGCAAAAAAAAAAAAAAATTGTATATGCAGCTGAATCTATGGGGCTAGACTTCAGGGGAAATGGAATAGATACAAAAATTTGAGAGTCATCGGGATTTACATGATATTTAATGCCTTGTTACTGGAGTAAAGTAAACATGGGGTAAGCCTACACAGAGAAAAGAAGAAGGTCAAGGATTGAGCCCTGAAGTGGTACAAAATTTAGAGTCCAGGGAGAGGAGGAAGAACCAGCCAAGGAGAAGGGTGCTAATGAGGAAGAACATAATAGAGTCAGAAGGAATTAATGCCCCAGTAACTAAATGAGGCAAAGAAAGAGTAATCAGCTGTGACAAATACTTTCAAGTAATTTGAGAACTGCAAAGTGGCCATTGGATTTAGCAATGGGGAAGTAATTAGTAACCTTGACAAGAGCAGTTTGAGTGGACTGGTAATAATTAAAACCTCACCAAAGTAGGATCAGGAGAGAAGAGATGGAAAAGAATTAGTGAAGGTTAAATCCTCTGAGAAGTTTTGTTGTAAAAGGTAGCAAAGAAATGGGATAGTAACTGGAGGAGGAGCTAGGGCCAAGAAAAGGTTTACTTGAGATGGGAGATAATTTGATCTAGTTCTGTGCTGCTGGCCATAGTCCAGTGGAGAAGGAGAAATTGATGAGACAGGGCAGGAATGGAAAACTGCAGAAGTGATATATTTGAGTGCTCAAGAGAGTTAGTATCTAGTGTCCCAATGGTTTATCCATATTAGTAGGAGGGAAAGCAAAGTATATTGCTACTAATATTTATAGAGGAATAGATGTGGTGTAGTAGAAGCCTGTAGAAAATCTTTTCTAATTGCTTTTTTTCTTCTCAGTGAAATAGAAAGCAATTTCATCAGCTGAAAGTATGGCTGGAAAGGAGGTGGCTATAGAGGTTAAAGGAGAGAGAAGATTTGAAAGAATCCTCTAAAGGAGTAGAAAAGAAAATTTCCTAAATGAATTGTGGGTCAGGAGAAAATGTCTATTTGAGATTAGCAGGTATGTGTTTAAAAGCGATATCATTACATAAAGTATGTGTTTTTCTCCAGTATGATTGCAGGGTCAGTGTATGAGGAGCGCTTAATTTAATCAAATTTAATTTTGAAGATTAGTATGATGTGAGGGGCAGTATTATGCATGAACGGATTCTAAGCAAGGTAAAGATTTGCAGGGGCGGGTCGTGGCGGGGGGAGTGGGTGGAAGTACAGTGAAAAGATGATAGGATCCAAAAAGTGTAGTTCCTAGAGTGCTGTCAGAGGCTGAATACAAGGAAGACTTAAATCTAGAGCTTGTGGATATAAAGATGTTGTCATTGTTGGTATTTGATAAAGTCTAATTATTTCCCTCAAAGTGGGTGAGTAGTCAAAGTAGAATGGAAAACAAGACCATTTGGTGAGGAGGTAAAAAAAAAATTAGGGTAAAATGATTAATTGCCCACATAAGAAGTAAGGACCACAGGCTCAATCTTAGAGTATGTGAAATGCTCTGAAATTTTTAAGAAGGAAAGTGGCATAATCAGTGCTTTGAAACAGGTCCTCAGAAAGGAACTTGCAAAGTGAATGAAAGTAGGTGGCGATTGAAGTAAGGAGAAAAAAAAAAAAAATTAGCAGTCTGCTGGTATAATTCAGAGCAAAAACCAAAACCAAAAATGAAACAAAAGAAGCAAAAACTTAGAAGTTGAGTTGTGCTCTATTCTCAAGGTAAAGAAATATATGAACTGGATTCATTGTCCCAAGAATTTGGCAACTGGTAGACAGCCATATAAATAAACAAATCTGACCAGCTGTAATAAATGCGATACCAGAGGTATGCACAAACCAGAGAAGGATTAAGTAAGTCTGATGATTCAGCTATGCACAAAGATTAGGAACAAAGGAAAACTTTAAAGATGTACACTATTAGCTGAAAGATGAGTAGTAAATTTCCAGGTAGACAGCATAGAACAGGATGCGCTAAGTAGAAAGTAGAGTGAGCTTAAAGTCTAAAAGTGTACAGGACATGATGTGTGGGGTATGAAATACTGTTTTGGACTAACTTGAGCATGGATGCTAGAAGGGACAGGGTAGGAAATAAGGCTACACTTAGAAGTTAAAGCCAGTTATAAAGTACGTTGAGTGCTAACCTAAGGGACTTGGACTTTTTTCCTGTATATAATGAGAATTCACTGAAAGTTTTATGTGTGTATTTGGAAAGGTTTTGTGTATGTATACAGCATATGCATATATGTCTGTTTAAGAGAGTGCATGATGTTTCTTTTTGTGAATAAGCCAGCACTTATTTGGTCACATTTTGATCTCCCACGAAATGAATGACAACATAGAGGGGGATTGTGGATACAATATTGGCCCATTAAAGAGAGTAAAACTAGTTTTTGTTTTTAGCAGTCCAATTAGAAACATTGGTCTCATCAGTGTTTCTAATGGGTAGCATGGAACATCACTGCCTGTTCTGGTTAGCATAATTTAGTTTATGTTCAGTCCTTACTGAATTTATTTCATTTGCATTCAGAGGAATAAACCAAAACTTTAAAACAAAGCCAGAAAGCTTTCCCTCTGTTTATACGCTTATGTAATTTTTGTGACAAAATGTTGTGACAAACCCATGGCTTGCAGTGGGAGCATGAGGTTTACGTGGTTTCATCTCAAACTGGAAGCAGATGTGAGGACTGGTGAGGTGACCAAATGCTGTGTTACAAAACCAAAACAAAACCACTGTTCAGTGTCTTCGCCTCTGCAGAGCACCAAAATGATGTGTTTCAAGGATCAACAAAGGTCTGAATGAAAGTTTTCTTCGTTGGGAATTAGGATTTAAGCCAAGACCTGCAAATAATTAAATCGTCAAGGGATTTGAGCGAAGCATCTGCACTGTAGATTTCAGAGGAAACTGGTAACTGTTGATCAAACACACACAGCCTGATGACTAGCCACAGTGAGCTTTCTTCACCTTCTACAAATGCCATACTCAGATGCATTTTAATATTCTGCTGCTTTTGTAATCCCTGCAAGACCATTTCCTCTTTTGCCAATTCAGTTTCATTTCTGCCTATCACTAATGAGCCAGCTCATGTTCATTTATGAAATCACATTTGCCAGGAATACCTCACTCTTTCTTTACAGATTATCCAGCGATCATCTAACCCCTTATTTTATAAATATGGAAACTATGTCTCAGAAAGTTGTGATTATATAAAGAGTTGGTGGTCATACCATTTACTAGAGGTTTCTAATTCCTCTAAATTCCTATAGTTTTAATTATAGCACAAATAACATTTATCATAACTAGAGAAAGACACCTACCAGTTTATGAACATTCAGTTTGTAAACAACATAATCCCATATTGAACCTTTGAAAAGCTACCTATTAAAAATGCTAGCATGTGAGAAATGGTCCCTGGATGCCACGGTCTATTCTGTATATTGCTGCTTTCCTCATAGATCCAGAAATATGGGAGGGAACAGCATTACTTTCAATGTCTTTAAATGGCTCCAATACCTGAAACTAGCACTTTAATTTGGTAGGTTCTTTACTATAGCACCATACATTATTTTTATTCTTGTGTTATTCAAATACCTTGAATTTTTTAACTCCTCCTTATCAATTATTCAATCAGAATAAAGTAGCAAGATGAATTTTATTGTTTCCTTAACATGAATGAAGATTTCAAAATAGGTAATGTCAAGTCACATAGAATCAAGTAGTGACCTAGGATAGAAAATAATCTAGTGGCCTACAATTTCCGTGTGTGTGTGTGTGTGTGTGTGTGTGTGTGTATGTATGTGTGCGTGTGTGTGTATGTGTGCATGTGTGTGTGTACGCGTTTATCTCATATATCATATAAACCAATTACTAAAATTCAGAAAAGTAAAGTAAAAAAGTCATAGTAGACCACCTGGCATATAGCCAAGGTCAAAAACCCAGCTTTTCCAGTCTAAAACCACTGTTGTCCCCTTTTCACCTGCAAGTGTGAATAGCATTGCCAAAAGTTGAAGTTTCCTAGGCCAAGACTCTACCATCTCTTCAGTACCCTTGCTACAGTGGTGACAAATTTCTTTTACGTTTGTGATTGGTAAAGAGTTCTGAAAAAAAAAGGACAAAATAATGGTTTCCTGTCCTGAAAAATATAAAGGCCTACGGGACATGGTGTGGAATTAAGACACCTAAGCAGCACCCAAATATCCCTCAATGAGTCAGCTTTCTTACTCACGTCCCGGAAGCCATGTTGTCTTATATTCAGGATGTTGCTGAGTTCTCAAACACTCTCTAACCCAAACTCATAAATAGCTCCCAAGCGATTGTTTAGTCTCCTGACTTCCCCTAAGGGCAACAGCTTCAATGTGTAATCCTTCAATAAATGAGCAGATTTAAGTAAACACCAATGTTGGCTGTAGTTGGGATATTAAGATTTAAGGTAATAATATCACCAACACTGAGGAAATGTCACATAGGGGGCCTTTGGAAGCAGAGATTATTATTTCAGTAAATTGGCTTCTCATCCTTCTACAGTGATTTTTTTCATTCTCTGAATTTTTTATTTTAATAGGAACCATTATCACCATTTATATTCAGTATTATTCAACAAATATGGAATCAGACCTGGATCAACATCTTATAGTTTAAATAGAAAACTTGTATCAGTCACCTAACATATGCCAGGTACAATGCTAGGTAATAAGAATATAAAAATGAAAAGAAGTTATTTTCTTTGAGGGGATTGCATGATAGCAAGTCCAGAATACTTAGCAGACTAGAGCATAGAATTACAACTTGCACTCATTAATCTATAAGCAAAGCAGCAAAAAAAAAAAAAAAAAAAAAAGTAAAACCTTACTTCCATAAGGCAAAATTTAGTTGCAATGATCAGATGCCCCCTGAATAAAGATTTGATATTAGTTTATTTATACAAAATTTTCAAATCATAGGAATAGCAGGTGAAGATACAAATGAAAACACATAAGTTATCATCCTTTCACATCACTAAAGAAATGAGAGGTATAATTTGTTCTTTAAAATATTGGTTCTATACGAAATTACCAATGGACAAATGAGGCATTTGTCCTTTAAACTTGATTCTAGTACAGCTTAAAACCTAGAAAAATAGATGTTTAAAAATATACAAACATTTCTTACCTATCTATGTTAAGGTATATATAGGTATTATGAATGTTTATACAAGAAAGTCTATAAACTTAAAATCTAATACTATAGAAGAAACAGGAAGTATATTCAAAGGCATATTCTGACCCAGAGCAACAATTATTTCCTATGTCATGTAAACTCTTCAAAAGCATAAAATGTAGATGGAAAATTCTTCAATTTGTTATAAGAAATTAGACCCCAAAACCACCTACATGAACACATACAAACAGTAAACAAAGTCCCATTTATAAACTTAGATTCAAAATCTCCTAGATAAGTATTTCATACATAATTTTATCTCTAGATAAAAACAGACAATAAACTAAAAAAGAAAAATATTCTGAAAAAATTAAAAATTTCCCTAAAATACAATAAGAATATCTTCTTTGTCTCATTTGATGTTTCTTTATTTTGTTAGAGTTTGTTACAAATTTATTAGAATTTGATATATTTCAACTTCATTTTTAACTTTTTAAAAGCTTAACTCTCCCTTCAGTGTAGTGTTAAACGGATATTTTGTTAGTTTTTTTTTTTTTTTATAATTTGTTAGTTTGATTTTACCCAATTTGAAACTGTCTATCTTTTAGAGGGGAGAATTGCCTCTTTATATTTATTTTGATCCTTGTCTATTGGTCCTATTTGTTCCATCTTTTTTCCTCTAATTACATAGTAATTTTGGGAAGAGCATTGCAGATTTTGTTTTTTCTTTCCTGTATTTGGTGGAAGTTAGAATTTTATTTTCAACATTTGTACTTGTGCTGATTTAAAATTTATATATCCAGGGGCGCCTTGGGTGGCTCAGTCAGTTGAGCATCCGACTTCAGCTCAGGTCATGATCTCACAGCTCATGAGTTCTAGCCCCGTGTCGGGCTCTGTGCCGACAGCTTGGAGCCTGGAGCCTGCTTCAGATTCTGTGTCTCCCTCTCTGTCTACCCCTCCCCACTCACATTGTGTCTCCCTCTTAAAAATAAAGATTAACTTTTTTAATAAAATTTATATATCCTGTTTTAATCTTTCAGTCATTTTAATCAAGTTTAAACTTATGTCCTATGGCCATAAGTTACTTTTGGCCAAAGTTACACATTTACTTATTAAATGTATCTACTTGTTAAACAAAAGAAACCTTAGCCCAATTTTACTTTCCTTCCCCCTTCACTCCATCTCAGTTATCTCTCATTGTAGAGAATCTGGAAATTTAATTACAGATTTTTATTTATATCCTGATTTTTACGTTTTTCATCAACAATTCTATGAACTGTGGTTTTACTGTGTTCTTCACTAGTGTCTTGTATCCTACATCCTCCCTTTCTTGCATTCATTTTTTGTCATTAAATATCATTTCAGTTAAGTCTTTTAAAATGGTCTGAACTCTTGATTATCTAAAATGTCTTTGTTTTGTGTTTCCTCTAGGAGGCTAGTTGACTGAATGATTCCAGTTTCAGAAGCATTTCCTCTGTTAAAGACAATATTGTACATCCTCTTAGCAAGGATAGTTGCAAGTAGGAAATCCAGTGCCAATCTTCTTCTATAGGTAACCTGTTGCTACTGTCATCACCATTATCACTATTATGTTTTTGCACACACATTGGGACTCCCTGAGCTTTGATGACAATTCCCCATTCTTGCTCTTGTGTTTCTTTATTAGGCTTAGCACTTGCCATCTGTGACATCAATGACATTGTTGTGTTTCTCTTTTTCTCACTACTAATGATTTTCTCTCCTACATTATCTCTCTTCTCTCCTTTTAAAACTCCATTTGGCCGATGTTGAAATGTCAGAATGTATGCTCCATGTCTCCTAATTTTCTCTCATGCTTTTTGTGTCTTTGGCTTTTAAAGTTTTGTTGTTGTTTTTTTTTTAAGTTTATTTATTTATTTTGAGAAAGAGCATATGAGTGGAGGAGGGGAAGAGAGAGAGAGAGAGAAAGAGAGAGAGAGAGAGAGAGAGAGAGAGAGAGAATCCCAAGCAGGCTCCACACTGTCAATGTGGAGCCGGATGTGGCGAACCATGAGATCACTACCTGGGCTGAACTCAAGAGCCAAGTGCTCAGACTCTGCTACCCGGGTGCCCCTGGGTCTTTGGCTTTTAGTATGGATGGCTAATCTTTTGGTCACTGATTTTTTTTTTCTTAATCTGTATGCATTCTGAAAATCAGCTTAGTTTTAAGATACTGATTTTTTTAAATGTCAATATACAAAGGTTCAGTGAAAATGAAAACTAACATGAATATTCCCACCAAACACTAAGTATTTTCTCATATTTTCTGGCAGTCATATTTTACAAATAGACTCAAAGTCACTGCTACTCACCCCTTCCTAAGTTATCTTCCTTCATTTACTGAGGCAACTAATATCGTTAGAGGTATACTCCTCAAGCCACTTTCATAAGCAATACATAGTTTGTGTTTGAAATTACACAACTATCACTCCACAATATATATTGTTTGCATCTTGCTTTTTTACTCAATATGCATTTTATATCTAGCTATTTTATGTAGTCCAGTCATTTTAAATGCAATATGATATTCCACAACATAAATATAAATTATTTTATGAATACATTTTTCATGAGTGGAGAACTAGGCTTTTCCAACAGATTTTGCTACTCTACAAAATACTTAAAGTATGCTTACAGAAAGTAGGGATATTGTTTTGTATTGCTTCCATTTTAGTAAGTGTACTTGGAAGTGATCACTCTATAAAACTATTAAATGTCTAACTTACCAGAATGTACCCAACTTCCTACTGCCTCAAAACTAACCTCTTGTGTGTTTGGGGTTACGATTTTCTCAACTCTTATTTCAATTACATCTGTTTTCCTTCTTTTCATGATTCTTCAACTATTATATTTCTTTTATTATATGTTTCCTACTTCTGGTGTTGTAATGGGATGTTTTAACCATGTAGAAACATATTGTGTATTTTTGCATATATCTTCACCTATTTTTCAGTCTAATCACTTCTGCCTTTTGCACATACTGTAATCCCTTTCACTAGGACTTATACAATGACCTCCTAAGGGTTGTTCCCTCTTCTGCTTTTTCATCCTCTTTATCAATTTTCTACAACATTAGAATTACCTTTTAAAATTATAAGTGATCTCATATCACTACCCTGTATCCATAAAGCCCTCGATACTTTTCCATTTTATTTAAGCTAAAATATAAATCCTTACCTTCTTCTACAGGGCCCCTAATGATGCTGGCCCTGTATCCTATTCCTCCAATCTTCCTTCCTTCCAACTTGCCCTCACTTTCCCCATCCCAGCCATTGTAGATTCCTTTTTGTTCTCACATTCTCTGAACACTTGTCTTAGAGTCTTCACATATACCATGCCCTGTGCTTGGAAAGCCTTCCCTCTTTGCTATCATTTGCTAATTTCTTCTCATAATTGTATCTCATCCAAGTTTTCTATTTGCAAATCTTAGGAAAAAAATTATTTTCCTCTTCTACACAGAGAAAAGGCATGTTGTGTTTCTGAGGACTGGGGCTCCCTTACTTCAGCAGGAAGGCAAATTGTTTTTATGAGGTATTAAGAGCCTCTCCTGATGACAGACAATAGGCTGAAAGCTCTCTTTTGTCCAGTAGGACATAAGTGAGAAGAGTGGACCTGGAAGAGATTTGGAAGAAGACATGTGTGAATAGTACTAGATCCAAAATTTGGACACCTGAGTCCCATCTAAAGAGCAGTTCAGAGATTAGCCAGTGACCTGCAAGCACCAGGACAATGGGCTGGAAAAGTTAACAAGACCACATTCAATTGCCCAGGTCTTCCGGGTCTTCGGCAATGACTCCAGTATGAGGGCCCAGGAATGCCTCATCAAGGCAAGATAAAATTACAGTTACAATTCTGATTATCAAACTTAGTGTTTAATCTTAAGCACATCACTTTATCCTTATGTACATCATCAATCAAAGTGATAATTTTGAAGATTTTATAATTGTCCAGAACCTCTACAAAGCCCAAATTCTCAACAAAACTTCTTTCTTCAGAAGATGCTGCTTTTGTTAATCACTTACAGCAACAAGAACTGGAAATCCCGTTGGAAAGGGGACCAGTTTGTTTCACCGTATTGTCTAGGTTTGTTTTACCTTATAGATTGGTCCCATTTTGGAGAAGCCAGACAAGCACCTGGTAGAGCATTCACTCTTTCCTGTTCCCCCAAAGTCAGGTGACTTTGAAATGATTATACCATCCACAAATTACAGTTTCTGCATAAGCTTTCAAACAATAAAGCTGTAATTTTAGAAATAGCAGAGAAGTTATCCTGTTCTTGTCCTTCAATTAGCTAGAATGTTTCAGGCTGGCAATCTTTTTGGAACAATCCCTCATGCCTAGTTAGTCTTGCTTGTCAGTTTATATGGTAGGTCTCTAGGTGCCGGAAGAACACATCAACCCTGGAAAGTGATTTTATGAGGAAGCTCATTTAACTTTTATGTCTTCACCAGGGCAGTCATTATGTCTACTAGTAAAAGATCTCCAAATTGGCCTACAATGTCAAGCATCACATTTAGGGCACAAGTGTTTTGGTGGCCTGAATGATGAATAAAAGGGGTTAATAACAATCATGTGCATGCAGTTGTCCATTGAGTTGACTGGCTTGTGAGCATGGCATATTCTTGAATGCCAGCTCAACTTGTAAAAATAACTTGGACTCTTAAACACTTAGGTCTGTATAATAATTTATGGACATCAGATTAGAATCCCACAGAGTGCTTTGGAAATGTATTTAGGTAGATTTTATTCCAGGAAAATCTCATCATGTAAGTTTGATAGCTAAAACAGGCAATTGCCTGCTAACTTTGAATCTTGTACATTCAATATAAAATTATGCCCACTGAATTTTCAGGGCAAAAAAAATCAAATTTTATTTTATTTTTTTTTCTTGCAATTCCACAGTATATTTATACTCTAAGCTCATAGGTCTAAAGAATGAAGAGCAGGAATGGATTCAGATACCATCTGACCCACTCTTTGTTTTTCGTATGAGAAAACTGAGGCCTTAAGAGGAAGTGGCAAATACGGTTATACAGAAATTTACTTCAGAGCTAAGAATAGAGCAAATATCTACCCCCAGTGTGTTTTCAACTGCACCCTAGATAGTACCAAATCTAACTATACGTAAGTGTCTATACATAAATGTATGGATGTCCAAGAATGTAGAGTTTCAACCTCTAGTTCTGGTATATCAAATCATAAATTGAGACAAATTCTTTTTTTTTCACTCAAATAAGAGTAAGGTAAATAAATAAAGTTTGAAAGAAAAATGTAAACAATTTCCAACATATATTTAATCATAAATATCCTCACTGGTTAAGAAAAAACAACCAACTCATCATCAACATTGTAATAAAATGAGAGGTTTACAATGATGGATTTCAAGTATAAAAGAAAAATAACTTATAATGGAAGGAATCAAGTAGCGTTCTAGGGATACTTATTCAAATATAAATAGGTGCCTTTTACATGCCCTGTCTATGTAGTTGGAACTAGAAATGATAGAAAAACTTGGAAGAAAATGGCTTCCTCATTGAGTTTCCTAGTTTATTAGATTATACTATTTTGCTTTATGGTTTAAAATGTGCTGAATGATGTATGAGGGAAAGGGGACTTTTTTTGATATTTTATAATTAAATAAATTGAATTATAGATTCACTCGATTATTTGACTACAAATCATCCACCTTGATTTGGATTCAAACTCACTCAAAGTCAACTCAATTTCTTCTATAGCAAGGACTTTGAGTGGGGAGCAAGACATTGTCATAAAAACCACAAAGGATGATACTTTTTACCTAGTTAGGGTAGAATCCGGTATTTTATTTGCTCTCTTTTGTAATTCACTAAAATAAATTACCAATTTGAAATGGTAAACAATTATTACAGATTTAATCTTTTCCTTTTTTTCGCCTTTACTTTTTGGACTTATGTTCATGCCATCTGTGTGGTTACATTTTAAAAGATAATGAGCCTGAAAAGTCTTTTTAAAACTTGAAACACAAGGTTCTGTGAGAATTTTCAGAAAAAAATGCCTTTTTAAGAAAATATTCCTTCAGAGCAGTGACTCCACAGAGAAAGGGGCTCCGCAAAGTAATCTCTTAAAGACAGTTAATAGGGACATAACTACCTTTATTGTGATATTTCGTAATGTATATAGTTATCAAATCACTATGTTGTGCACCTAAAACTAACATAATATTGTATGTCAACCGCACTTCAATTTAAAAATGAAGGTCAATTAAAGAGGATACCTTACATTTTTTCCACAGCACAAACAAAAAAGGCAATGAGTTTCTTACACGTCACTATGCTAAATTAGAATGAGGTGTAAATTCTGTAGCTCCATTTTCCACAATAGAGGATATTAAGGAGTAAAATAAAAATATATCCAAAGTTTTTCAAATTCCTTTATTTTATTAATTTTGAATTTTTCTAATTGGAAGCCATCCATATTCAGAATTACATAGCTTTATCTGACATATCAAATTACCTCTTTACAGAGAGAATCATACCTAAATTTTAAAATATTTGGGGGCACCTGGGTAGCTCAGTTGGTTGACCTTCTAACTCTTGATCTTTGCTCAGGTCATGATCCCAGGGTCCACATCCATGCTGGGTGTGGAAACTTCTTAATATTTTCTCTCTTTCTCTCTCTGTCTCTGTCTCTCTTTCTTCTGCCCCTCTACCCTGCTCACATGCTCTCTATCTCTCTCAAATTATAAAAAAATTATATATTATTTACATATTAATTTATGAAGATCAGAAGACAAATTTCTTTTGTTCTTTGAATCTTTCCTCCTGCCCATGTAACTCATGTAGAACTTGGAACATTACTGTTACTGACATAAATATTTTGGTTTTGTTTTTAATAAATGAATTAATAAACACATATACTCAAGTTTAATCTTGGAGAAAATTTTTGTTGGAATTATCAGTAGTAGTTTCATTATTGTCTTCTCTAAGTTACTCTTTCAGTTTATCCCATACAATTAACTCTTGACCTAAATTTCTACAAAAAAATAGAAAAGTCATGGAAACAGGTAGAGCCAGGAAAAGACTAACATTGTAAAAAAATCTTCACCAGGGTCAGAGTAGATAACAACACAACAACCAGTATCCTTTATTGCACATTTTCTTCTGCATCAAATTCTTTGTTAAAATCCTTCCATAGGTTATTTAATCATCAGAGCAACCTTAGTAAGTGAGTACTAGTAAGTATATCCAGAAGGAAATTGAGAGAACTTAAATAACTTGGAAAATGTTTCAGAGCTGGCCAGAGGCATAGCTGGTAAGTAGCAAACCTGGGATTTAAACTTAAATAGTATGATTTTATTGCCTTAGGCTAGACTGTATCAGACTATTCTTTTTTTAGGTCAGAGGAACCAATCTATTTAGGTGTGGTGGCACAGGACATGGAGCTCAGGGTAAATGCCATTTACATAAAATGTTGAGTTCTCTTTTCTTGCATCGAGTTGAAAGTTGCAGAATATGCCAAACTATATTCCAATGGGATTTAAAGAGAATTAGAAAGCAATAAGCAGTGTCTAGTTAAAACAGTAATTGTGTTCAACTTGACTTGATCATCAATTTATAACTTATGACTTTATAATCTGTTCTGTCTGACATTTTGATTTCCTTTCTGGTTCTCATAGTCTCTTCTCCAAACAGCAACAGACCGACCTTTCACAAAACACAAATCAAATCAAACTATTTCCAGGCTTAAAATCCTCTAGGGCTTTAGCCCCATTTAGACTGTGTCCTCCTCCTTGGTAAGCTCTGCAAGGCCCTCTATAAGCTAGCCCTTGCTCATGCGTATGACAGCATCTTCCCCCATTTCCCTCCTTCTGACTTCACCCTCCACCTACTTGAATCACTGCTTCTCCTCAAATATGCCCAGCTCATGCTCTCCCTGAAAAGCTCTTCTCTCATTGTTAAGTGCTTCAATTCATCATTTTATTCCAGTCTCCATATATACCTCCTTAGAGAGGTCTTTCCTAACTAACTTATCTAAAAACCACCCCCAACCTCCTCACTCCATCCCCTTCTTGGTTTTCCCTGCCTGCTTATATTAAATCATAGTTTATTTATCTTTTATCTGCAAATTCCATGGGGACAGAGATTTAAGAGCAGCTGTGTTCACTGCTGAGGGTCTAGTGCCTGACGATGCCTGGCACTTAGTAAGCAGTCATTTAGCTATATATGGGAAAATACATCTTATAATCCTGTATTAGTTTAAAAATTCTATTTGTTGGTCTAGGCCAACACACTTATTCACTTTAAATCACACTGAAGCAATTTGGGAGTATAAAATTGTTCAGAGATAGCAAATTAGTTTAAGAAAGCACCTATCAGTGCTTGATTCATCGGGTCAAAATTATCTTCTGATTTTTAGATATAACTTCTAGCCTATGTTTTTGTTACAGTGTTTAAAGGAAGAGTAAAGATGGATGGGTGGGTGGGTGGGTGGATGGATGGATGGTTGGATGGATGAACAGGTAGATTCTATTTCTCAATACTTATGTATCTCAAGGGTCACAAAATAGCTGAACTTCTGATTATTTCAAAGAGCCACAGATGTAGTAACAAGGATGGATGGCTTAGCAACCAAGACAGGGCTCTCTAGCCTTCTCTAGCCCTTGATTTGGAAAATCAAGGAATTGGATCTGATGGTTTCTGAGACCCATTCTAGTTTATTGTTCTACATATTTGATTATTGTTAGTTGAAAAAAAAAATCCTAACTCCAAAATATCAAAAATGAGAATACAATTTTACTAATTCAAGCTTTATAAATTATAACTATAAATGCCAATAACATGCAAGAATCCTTTCTGATTAGCAAGTATTACCACCCAGATGCTCCACTTACTAATTGTGTCACATTAAGGAAGTAGCTTCATCTTTCTATGCTTCAATCTCCTCACCTATAAAATGGAATTAATTGCAGAATACACCTTGTAAGGTAGTTGTTAAAATTAAATGAGCTGATATGTGATACACCATTAATGTAGTATATAGCATATTATAAATGCTAAATAATTGTCAGCTGGTAAACGTAAACACAGTTAATGAAATTATAAGAATAAGTTCAAGTGATATATGCTACCAAATCTTCCTAAAACTATTAATCAACCTCCACACACCTATTTTGAACAGAAGAAGGGATGGGGGGATAATTCAAAATGTAAATTTGAACATAGACCTGATTTAATTAATATAAATTCTGAATCCATTCAGTTCAGATAGAAGTATTATTATAATTATTTTACCTTCAATCATGTATGCAAATATATTAGCACTTTTTTTCATACTAGGAATATGTTATAAGAAATATACAAAAAAAGAACTCAGCAACTATAACAAAAAGAAATGCATATGTCTCCTCTTTAATAAAACTAAGAAGTGATGATTATGCCAAACCACATATTAGAAAGAATACTTGCCAGATATTTTCAGTATCTGAACTGAACCAGAAGAGAAAAACAGAAGAGATACTCATTTTTGGAATTAAGCAATGTACAGATTTCACTAAAAGTTTGTGAGAAGCTCTTAAGTAACATAAGATTCTTTCGTTAGAATAATTAAAACAAAACAAAACAAAACAAAAAACAGTTATCAGTGGGTCTCAGAAGAAGAAAAGAAATTTCCTAGGGGTTACTACTCACTATTTCCACTCAGTAGAGAGTTAGGGAAGGTGAAGCCATACAAGACACAACATAAATGTGCCACCTTCAGCTTAACTCCACTATATCACTCAGAGCTAACATGACTGAGAAGATGCAAATAACCATTAAATAAACCAGAGAGGGGCACCTGGGTGGCTTAGTTGGTTGGGCTTCTGACTGTGGCTCGGGTCATGATCTCGCGGTTTGTGAGTTCAAGCCCCGTGTGGGGCTCTTTGCTGAATTCTCAGAGCCTGGAGCCTAAGATTCTGTCTCCCTGGCTCTCTGCCCCTCCCCCACTTGCAGTCTGTGTGTGTGTGTCTCTCTCTCAATAATAAATAAACATTTAAAATTTAAAAAAAATTAAAATTAAAATAAACAAGAGAACTCTAGGGGCACTGGGGTGACTCAGTCAGTTAAGTGGCGGACTTAAGCACAGGTCATGATTTCATGGTCTGTGGGCCCGAGCCCCACATCAGGCTCTGTGCTAAGAACTTGGAGGCTGGAGCCTGCATCAGATTCTGTGTCTCCTTATCTCTCTCTATGCACCTCTCTCTTTAGCACTCTGTCTCTTTCTCTCAAAAATAAACCTTAAAATTTTTAAAAAAATAAATAAGAGAACTCTGATCTATGAAGCTTCACTTCATAATGACATTGACTAGCATAACCTGTATACCTAGAGAAGACTCCGATTACGCATACCCAGAGTAAAGTACACCACAAATTATATGAAAACATATTTTGAGATTGTGTACTAGCTATCACTGTATATTGTGCCCACCTCCACCCCTTTGCTACACCACTGAGCAAATAAGTCTGGAAGTTACTACTAACACTGAGACATCAAAGTTAAGCAGGAAGTATACAACTTATATTACACTTATATTTTCAACAAAAGATAAAGCAATAATAAAACAAGTGAACAACATGAAATAGAGAACACCCCTGGGAAATGAAATTTTCTAAAATAAATTTCTAAGTTATAATAAAAGAGAATATAAATTATTTGCAAATAAATTTCAAAGAATAATACAAGAAATGGAAAAGAAAGATAGTAGACCATGAAAGGTAAACTGGAAGAGATCAGGAAGACCATTAAAAATCCCAACAAAAAGCACTGAAAATCCATTAAGATTTGCAAGGCATATGAGAGATCCCATTGGAACTGAAGCAATGAGGCAGAGGATAGATGTAAACATGTGACACCAAATGGAAGAGACAGTGACAAAAATACTGAAAGACAACAGCAATGGAAAGCAAATGAAAGAGATCCAATCTAGACGCAACTGATATTCCTGAAGAAGAGAAAAATACATACATGGAATGAAAAATATGTATGTTAAGAAAGATGCTACTCAAGTGGGCAATGCAGTAAATGAGCAACTCTGGTTCCATCTACCATATCCACACTGTAGATTAGAGAAAGGGGTGAGAAACTTTACAAATACCAAATGATAAAATAAAGAATGAAAAAGGATAGTGAATGCAGATATAACAAAGTTGTACGAAACATAGAAGATTTTGTAAATAAACGTAAATCTCAAATATAAATGTAAATTTGAGCATAAAAATGACAGTTAATGAAAACATTAAAGCAAAATATTCCTCATAATTTTATTATTTTATATGATAGTAAAGGAATATCATCAATAATGTAATAAATAGGTTTCAGTGGAAATTTGAAAAATTTAAAAACCTCCATGGACAAAACAGAAAGCTACAAAATGGAAACATTGACACAAAAATATAAAACTTGACATATCCAACAATCATTTCAAAAACCTGAAATGGTGTGACTCCTAGGTGGCTCAGTTGGTTAAGCATCTGACTCTTGATTTTGACTCAGGTCACGATCTCATGGTCTGTGAGTTTGAGCCCCACATTGGGCTCCACATTGTCAGTGTGAAGCCTGCTTTGAATGCTTTCTCTCTCTGTCTCTCACTGCTCCTTTCCCCCCCTCTCAAAAATAAATAAGCTTTAAAAAATATAAAAACTAAAATGGGAATCAAAGAACTATTCCTCCCTATCCTCCAAGAAACTCCCCAAATGAAAACAGTTGTATGATTAATTTTCACAAACTTGCTTTAGCATATTGCTATGAAAAAAATAAAATAGAGGGAAAGCTCATGAGACCATATGAACCTAAGCCCCAAACTGTAATAAGGATAGCACAAAAATCATACGCATATTTCAAATATGAATATAGTTGCAAAAATCCTAAATAAAATGTCTGCTAATCAAACACAAAAGTGTCTTGAAAATAATATATTTTGTTCAGTAGATTTAACTCAGAAATTCAGATGATCTATTACAGTAGTGACGTAAAGGAAAAAAATCAAATGATCGATAGATACAGACAAAACATTTGATAAACATTAACAAGTATTTATATTTAGTTATAAAAGTTAAAGTTAGGAATAGACTGAAACTTTCTTAATTTGATCAAAAACTTATGGGAAATCTCACAATTCATGAAAAATCTTTAGACATATTTAAGATCAGAAATAAAATGAAAAGTCCCGGGCCTATGATTGAAAAAAAATCAATAGATGATGTAAGGATCAGAGACAAAGCTGTCATTATGCACAGATGATAGAATTAACTACATCGAAAAGTATAACGAAAAAAATTCGAATTAGAGAGTTCACCTGGGATTCTAAATACCGGAAGAACTTGCAAAATATGAACATTTGTTTATATTGGTAATATCCAACTGGGGTATATATTAGATACCATTTACAATTGGGAGAAAAAAGGTAGGAATTCACTTAACAAAGAATTTACCTCGCATAAGAAATTTATGAAGAAAAACTTTCAGTTACATTAAAGGACATAAAAGACAAAACCTGAGGCAAATACAGAGATTAATTTCATGTTCATGGGTGGAGTTTTTAACATTACAAAGATATCAGTGCTTCCCCAAATTAATCCATAAATTCAACACAAATTTATATCAAAATCCAAAAGAGTTTTTTTGTTGTTGTTTTGAGGAACTAAGGAAAAGTACTTTAAAATTTACCTTGAAGAATAAAGTCCACATGTGATTATTCAATTTGGAAAGTGAAGAACAAAGACTCATCCTACCAGATATATTGCAAGACAACATTAATAAAAATTATTGTGGCACTAATTCAGGAACAAATTACACCAAAAGAAAAAAAATAGAAAAAGAAACAGAGAACTTAGTGTCGTAATACTCATGCACATAAGGAATAAAGATGAGTGGAATGGAGGGATTACAAGCATGGACACTGGAACCGCACTGCCTGCACCCAAAATTTGGTTCTGGTACTTAGATACATGTTCTCGGCCTAATTATTCCCTGCTCTATGCCTCAGTTTCTTCTTTTATAAGATAGGAAATAAAAACAGTGCATTTATTTATTTATTCATTCATTTAATGAGAACATTTAAGTTCTACTGTCTTAGCAAATTTCAATTATATAATATAATGTTATCAGCCATAGTCACCATGTTGTACATTAGATCCTCAGACCTTATTCATCTTATAGATGAAACTTTACACCCTTTTACCGAACTCCCTAATTCCCCCCTTCCCCAAGCCTCTGACAGTGACTTTTCTACTCTCTGTTTCTGTGAGCTTGACTTTTTTTTTTTAAATTTTAGAGTCCACAGATAAGTGATACTGTGCAGCACTTATTTTTCTTTGTCTGGTTTATTTCACTTAGCACAGTGCCCCTAAGGAAACAATGCAAGGTGGTGGATGTGTGTGGTGAGAGGTGGGAGGAATCCTTTCACAGTGTATATGCATGTCAGATCACCACAGTGTACATTTTACACATCTTACAATTTTACATGTCCATTATACCTCAATAAAACTGGAATTAAAAAAAATATATATTTTAAACAAAATAAAGTACCTCCTTATAGGGTTGTTGTAAAGATTAGTTGAGTCGAGCACTTAGACACTGGTTGGCATTGGGTAAGTGCTCAGTAAAGATTAGTTATCAACACAAAGCAGAAAGGAAAACGTGCCCTGAGAAGGTGGGGTCATGGAGACTGTTTCACTCTCTGGTAAAAAAAAAAAAGGCTCCAAGAACTCCAAGAGAGTTTTTAAAAATTAAATATAAAAGATAAAATTATAAGCCAATTAAAAGGATTTTTTTTTCAGTTTTAAAATATAAATCAGGGGTGCCTGGGGAGCTCAGTAGATTGAGTGACTCTTGATTTCAGCTCAGGTCATGATCCCAAGATTGTGGGGTCCAGCCCTGAGCTGGGCTCCATTGCTAAGCATGGAGCCTGTTTAAGATTCTCTCTTTCTCCCTCTGCCCCTTTTCCCTGCTTGTGTGCATGCTCTCTCTCTCTCTAAATGGAAATAAAATAAAATATAGTATAAATTATAAGATTAGCAGTTGATAATGTTAATTACATTAAAATTCAGAATTTGTTTTTATGTAGACGTGTGTTTATGATAGACAAAGTTAACGGAAAGGTTAAAGACAGCACGGAAATATTTGCAGCATCTAATACTAATAAATATCTTTAGACTATAAAAAGAACATGTAAAAGTTATTAATATCAAAACCCACCAAAATAAACAATGACCCAAAATAACTCTAAATGGCAGAAGTTATGCTATAAAAGAGAATTCTATGAACACTAAATCATTTTAAATATAAATAACATTAAACCACTTTGAAATTATGGTTATTGAGGAGAATGTAAAGTTATAAATCTTTATACTGTAAAAATACCACACAATAAAAAATTGAAATGAGGGAAGCCAGCAGAGGAGGTAAGAAGACATATGTACACAAATTTCTCGTTCTTTCAAGCAGGGAGACAATAGATAATGTGCAAAGCTTATAAATAGGGAAACACTATTAGGTAAAGAAATGATTGCAATCATAACATAGCTCCTTAAATTACCAGACTATGGAAACAAAAGTGCATAAAACAAACCAAATGTAGATCAAAAGTAAGGGAATTCAAAAGAAACACTGAAGGGGAGCCTGGGTGGCTCAGTCGGTTAAGCGTCTGACTTCGGCTCAGGTCATGATCTCACAGTCTGTGAGTTTGAGCCCCGCGTCGGGCTCCGTGCTGACAGCTCAGAGCCTGGAGCCTGCTTCAGATTCTGTGTCTCCCTCTCTCTCTGACCCTCCCCCATTCATGCTCTGTCTCTCTCTGTCTCAAAAATAAACATTAAAAAAAAAAAGAAACACTGAAAATAAAATCAAATATAAAATTAGGAATCAGAAATATGGAACAAGTGCTAAATTTCCAAAGCCTGTCATCCACGTTTCTAATAGGCTCTGTGTTTCTTACCCATGACCAGCATCTTGAGATCTGGTTTGTGTTTGATTTATCTCTGTGTCCAGTTCCTTACACATAGTAGGCACTAAAAAATACAATTATAATGAATGTACATGTTTAGAAGCCTAGCTACAGGTTTTCAGTAGACTTCAAAAATATCATCTAAGGTTGATTAAATCCTATTCTGATGCCAAGATTTTGAGAATGTTCAAAGAACAATTAATCATGTATTAACCTTTACTTGGGTTCAGTTTAGAGGCTCAATAGAAAAAAAGTGGCAACCTCAAAGTGACTAACTGGAAGGGAGTTTCAAAAATGGATTCTTGGCAAAGCTATGGGACTGATATAGGGAAACTATAAAAGCTAGCTCAGTACCCTTGGTGTAGTAACAGGGGAGCACAGCTGCCACCCTGACTCCTGCAGGAGTCAAGTAAGGGAGCCATTTTGAGTAGAGAGAGGATGGTCACCTGCCAGAAGCTAAGGCAAATAACAACCCCTGAGGAATACTGACCAGGGAAATGAAACCCTGACTTGACTTCCCTCTCACAGAATCTCCTGGAAGTGCCTTCTATTGGTGAAAAACAATTAAACACTAGAAGACAAGGAGCCAGCTAGTGTAGCTTCCAAGATCATTCCCCTCAGGCAAAGTGCAGGTAGAGAAGGTAAGCAGAGGCTCTGGAGGGGCAAACAGAAGATAATCCAGCACAAAGACTCTATTTCCCAAAACTGTAAGAATACAGTCCATGTCAATTCTTTTCCATGGTAAGTAGATACATATTTTTTGTATTAATAAATGCCATGTGGTTGATTCTGAGCTTCTATTCAACCAATAATTACAATCTCTGTCTTCTGTGTATCTAATATCTGTTCAAATAAACTGGAAAATCTACATCTTGTTCACTCAAAGTTCTCAGCCACGGGTCTTACTTTGTTTTCCCTGGGTTAGAAAATTGGGTCTATGATCTAGTTTCTGGTCAATAAAAAACAAGTCATGAGTGACAGATAGTTTTCTCTTCAGCCACAATTTTTTGACTGGGCAATTTTCAGTGCAGCAAAGATGGATTTATTTCTCTGCAAAGCAGATCCAAAGAAGCACCTAAAGAGTGTCTTCTTTGTTGGATTTTAGGATAGCCAATCCTTTGGTGCCAAATCTCACATGATCCTCTTTACCACATCATTAATAAAGACAGATGTTTTGAATTGAGGATCACACAAAAGCCAAAAGTGCTCTTGACCTTAAAAGACAGGACCAAACTTCCACTGTACTATAATGTTTTTTTTCATCCATAGACATTTATTTTAAGATGCATTCTTTTTGTTAGAAGATTCCTGTCAAATGAACTGAAATACTTTCATGGTCCTTCGTAGCTGGTTAAATTTGAGCTCTGAAGAAATTTTTTTAAACTTTTTTAAATCTTTATTTATTTTTGAGAGAGAGAGAGAGAGAGAGAGAGCAAGCACAGAAGGGATACAGAGAGAAGGAGACACAGAATCCAAAGCAGGCTCCAGTCTCTGAGCTGTTAGCACACAGCCCAACACGGGGCTCGAACTCACAAGCCGCCAGATCATGACCTAAGACAAAGTCCAATGTCCAACTGACTGAGCCACCCAGGCAACCCCTGAAGAAATATTTTTAACTGCTCTCAAGACAGTCAGAGAATGTAAGAAAGAAAATATTCTCACCAACAAATTGATCTTTAGGTCTCATGTTAAAAAGCATGCCATGAGGGGAGCCTGGGTGGCTCAGTTGGTTAAGCATCCAACTTCGGCTCAGGTCATGATCTCACAGCTTGTGAGTTCAAGCCCCGTGTCAGGCTCTGTGCTGACATCTCAGAGCCTGGAGCCTGCTTCTCCTTCTGTGTCTCCCTCTCTGCCCCTAACCTACTCACATTCTGTCTCTGTCTCTCTCAAAAATAAATAAACATTAAAAAAATTTAAAAAGCATGCCATGATATTGTTTCTTAGCTCCTTTCATTTTTACAAGAATCCATGTTAAAACATGTGCCAAATTATGGTTCTTCACAAAAGAGTTTAGAGATTATAATGTGTTTTCATATTCTCATCAGTTTATTTTTCTACCTTCTTGGTCATGATTTTAAACACTCTAGTCAATTCTTTAATTCCCTTACCTATCCCTCTTATTCTCAACCTCCATGGTTTTTCTCCTGGGATGCAGATCTGAAGAGACAAGAGATACCTGAATAGCTTCACTTGGCAAATACAACTTCTTACTGCTTAAAATATGCTTTTTTTTCTGGGATTCCCTATTTCATTAAATAACCTATTACCCAGTTTTCAATACAGAAATCTAGTAGTCTATGAAATTATTATTCTTCATTACATACCCCAACTCCTTAGCCAATCACCACAGATTGGGTTCCCTGGGAAGCAAACTCTGAGGCAGAAATCCGTGTTTCACAAGTCTAGTAGGAAGTTCTCTTGGGATCAACAGCTGTGGAAGGGAAGAGATGGAAACAGGATTGGATAGAGGGAAAAGTTGCAATGTAGTCTCAATGGAAGCCTCAACTGATATACTATGGTTATGTTTGAATGAACATTTATATCCCCAGACTTATTAGTCATTGGATGAGGGCCACCCTAGGAAGGGGTGCAGCCTTGGACAAGAGAGCTTAATTGTCTGGAGCAGGGGTGTTTTTAGCAGTGGCACTCCCTAAAAAGTGAATTCAAACGGCACAGTCTCGGCTACACCAATACATCACCTGATCCTATCATTCTATTTCTTAAATAGCTCTCAGGTCAATTCATGACTTTGTTTCCCAGTGCCACTACTGTCATCCACCACTAACATGTCTCTCCTGTATAACAGCTTTATAAGGGTTTCACTCTATCCACTATATTTCTCTTCTCATTTATTTTTTCAGCTAGCTGTGCAATTTTTATAAAAAACTTATGGGCCCTTCTCTCTCCTCTGCTTAAAAACTTTCAATAGACTTATTGTCTTTATAATAAAACATCAATTTCTTATTAGCCCAATAAGGCAATTGTGATCTTTCCTCTGCATGTCTCTTCTTTAACATCTAGAAGTCACTCATCACCCCTCTGGCAACGCCTGACTATACCAAGCTTCTCAAATGTACCTATCCGATTTTCCATATGTTGCTTCTGCTGCTGAGAATGCACATCACCCACCTCTGCCTTTATGGCTGATCTAGCTTACTCTTATTTTCTAGAGAGGCATTTCTCAAGAAGTTTGATCCTTCTACTTCTCCCTTAACACCTTTCATCTCCCCAGTCATAAAACTTTCCAAATATAAAAATGCTTTACAATTTTCTATCATTATTTTAACGTGTACTCATCACCTGCTAAATAGTCTCATGAGAACAGAACTTGTGCTTATCCTAAAACCAACATGGCCCAGTATCTGGCACTTAGTAAGAGTTAAAAAATATTTGTTGATTGAATATATGTTGCTCATCAAAATGATTGTTCAGGTTGATCCAGAGGAATACTTCAAAATTTCTGAAACTTTGAGAAGTATAATTTAATAACAATTGCCATTCAAATTTGATAGAATTAGATGGAATTTTCTTTTTAATTTTTCTTCTTTTCCTTCATGAAAACTAAACCAATTTATAGTGATGATTTATAATAGCAATGCATCCTCAGGCAGACTTCATCTGTTTGGATATTACCTACTAGTTAAGGTTTTGATAAAATCAAATGAACTCATCTATAAAGCATTTAGTACAGTACTGGACACATAATAGGCATTCAATAAATGCTAACTATTATTTTACATTCAGTGTATACAATGAACTCTTTTACCTAGTATTCTGTTATATGTCATTGCCTATGTATTGACTGGTATGTCACAAAAAACTCACAATCACACAGTCCTTTAAAGTCAAGCACTTTCATATCTATGATCTTATTTAATTTTCACAACCCTGTAAGTCATGTAGAACATGGACTATTAACCTGGCTGTGACTCAGTTCTTATTTCACCAAAATAAAGAAAAATGGGGTGCCTGGGTGGCTCAGTCAGTTAGGCATCCAACTTCGGCTCCAGTCATTGTCTCGTGGTTTGTGAGTTCGAGCCCCGTGTCGGGCTCTGTGCTGACAGCTCAGAGCCTGGAGCCTGCTTCGGATTCTGTGTCTCCTTCTCTCTCTGCTCCTCCCCTGCTTGTGATCCATCTCTCTCTATCAAAAATAAATAACTATTAAAAAAAAATTAAATACAATAAAGAAAAATAAGGAAAAATGGGAGCATCTGGGTGGCTCAGTCGGTTAAGTGTCTGACTCTTGATTCAGCTCAGCTCATCATCTCACAGTTCATGAAATCAAGCCCTGCATGGGGTTCTGTGCTAACAGTACAAAACCTGCTTGGGATTCTCTCTCTCCCTCTCTGCCCAACCCTCAATCATATGTGTATGCTCGTTCTCTCTCTCTCTCTCTCTCTCAAAATAAATAAATACACACACACACACACACACACACACGAAAAATGATTGGCCCAGGCAGACAGATAGTAGGTCAGATAATGGTAATTAAAAGTTAAAATAATGGCAAAGTCTCTTTATGTGTATATAACATTAAACTGTATACGTAAGATAAATTTTTATTTGTAAGTTTCTTTTTACATAATATAGGTTTGTTTAATTACTGCAGATGCCCTATACCAATGCTTACATCCACTACTTCAGACCTCTAAATGACAGCTATAATTAGACCTTTATAGTTAGTTCCTGAGGTGTCTTCTCCATCTCCCACAGGTTCAGTAACATGGCTTTTGAATTTCTAAGTCTTTAGATTTTTTCCTTGAAAAAGAAGTGAGTTTTCTGTATATTATGTGTATGATTGATACAATAACTGGGACATTCGGTTAACCCAAGCACATGAGAATAAACTGTGTTAAGAAGATTTACATTTATGTTCTCTTAACATTCTTTAGCTACTGAAATAGACTCTCTAAAGAATCTTGGGTGGTTTTTTTTTTGTCGTTGTTATTAATACATGATACATTAATACATGTTATTAATACATGATAAATTGTGCAGAAATAAATGTTTAATGGAGCTTATATGAACAGCCTTACTCTTAGACAGCATTTGACTTTTATGCAATCAGTCTCAAATGTTAGAACAATAACAGTTAAAAATGAAAAAAAGGGGCGCCTGGGTTGCTCAGTAGGTTAAGCATCCGACTTTGACTCAGGTCGTGATCTGGCGGTTCCTGAGTTCCAGCCCCATGTCCGGCTCTGTGCTGACAGCTCAGAGCCTGGAGCCTGCTTGGGGTTCTGTGTAACCCTCTCTCTCTGCCCCTCCCCTGCTCATGCTCATGCTCTGTCTCTCTCTCTCTCTCTCTCTCTCTCTCAGATCAATAAACATTAAAAAAAAAGTATTTTTAAAAAAGAAAAAAAAAAAAAAAACCTAAAACCAGACACACCAAAACCAAAACATAACTCTTAAAATACTTTGAAATAAGAGGTTTCTGTTGGATATTTGGGTTGGGGAGAGAAGGAAGCAAAGGAAAAGAATGAAATTGTACACACCTCAATGGAACTTTGAGAGGTTTCTCCCCTGAGGCCTAGCAGCAGTTGTTAAATCATCATCTCCCTCTATCTCCCTTCCCTTCAGGTAACTTTATCCCTGTTTTTTTTGTAGGATAATTTAGTCATTTATTCATTGCCTTCCTTAAGCAAGAAAATATATCTGCCTTCCAATATACTCACCTTAAATAGGAATAGTAGATATTCAAAATCCTGTTAAATATGTTTAAAAAGCTTTCTGATAATTTGAAATTTCTGCAATTATTGATTGATATGAATGCAGGTGAAAAATCTGTGTAATTTCCAGAGCACCATCTCTCCTCGAGTACTGTAGAAAGTGCATTGAAATGCTTATGAGTGTGTATGGGAACACTTATTCATTCAAAAAAAATATTTATGTGCCCGCTGCCTGCATTATTCTAGTTTGGTAGAATGCAGAAGTAAGCAAGAGATACACAATCGCACATTTGGTGGAGGTTTCTTTCTAGTGAGCAGAGAGAAAATAAATAAGCCAAAAAAATAAATTTAAAGGGCAATGTTAATACAGAAAAATTCCAGAAGAAAATAAAACTGGATAATAAGTATGACCAAGTGCCACAGAAGCCTCATTGAGCAAGGTCCATTTGAACCAGAAACCTAAAAAACAAGGATTCAGCTTGCAAAGATCTGAAGAAAGAGTTTTCCAGACATCTGGAATAATGAATGCAAAAGCCCCGAGGTAGGATTAGTTAGGTTAGGCCATTGTTGAAACAAAGGCATCAAGGGGAGAAACAGAAGATAGGTAGATAACAGACAATTTACCAAAGGTTAAGCAGGTAGAATTCAGTTCTCTGTGAGGTGTGAAGTCACTAAAGGATTTTGACCAAGAATTTAAAATGAAGAAAGGTGGTATGGACTAGTTAGGAGAATGGCTTTTTGGAGCCAGACTGCATGCTTTTGAATCTCAGCACTGAAAATTGCTAGCTCTGTGACCTTAGACAACTCAACTTTTCTAGCCTCAATTTCCCATAAAATAAAGTTAATCTAACAGTATCCATTATACTTTATATGATTGCAGAGTATTAGTATCTATCTTATTATTTTTTAAAAGACCACACTGGAGCAGTAGGAAGAAAGAATTGCATGAAAGGAAATCGAAATGTTGAACTCATTTGGAGGTTGTGTTAGTTTCTATTGCTAGCATAATAAACTACCACAAACTTAGTGGCTTGAAACAACACAAATTATCATATTTTGGTTCTATAGGTCAGAAGTCAGACATGGTCTCGCTAAGGTAAAAGTAAAGATGCTTGGCAAAACTTCATTCCCTTCTAGAGTCTAAAGGGGAAAATTCTCTTCCTTGTCTTTTCTAATTTCTAGAGGCCACCTTCATTCCATGGCTCATAGCCCGCTCTGCCTTCAAAGGCAGCAACAAAGTTCATGCCTTCTCACATTGTATCTCTAACTACAGCTGGGAAAGATGCTCTACTTTCAAGGACTCATGTACTTAATTTGCACTCTCAAGATAATCCAGATCAATCTCATCAAGGTCTATACTCTTAATCATATTTACAAGGTTCCTTTTGCTGTGTAAGGTAACATATTTAGACGTTTCACAGAGTTAGGGCAAAGGCATCTTTGATTATTATCTGTCTAACACTGTAACACAGGTAGGTTTTAGGAAGATATTTTAGTAATATTTAATATAGTAATAGTTTAGTAATTTAGTAATACTTGGTAATTTTGAATTTAGTGATATTTAAACAATTATTTAAAGTAATATTTAAACAAGCCCTGCTTTGGGTGAGCCCAGCTTCTCTCTCTCTCTCTCTCTCTCTCTCTCTCTCTCTGTGTCTCTCCCCCCGCCCCCGCCCATGGGATTATGTCTCTCTCTCCACCCTCACTCACTTGTACCCTCTCTCTCTCAAAAAAATAAATAAATAAAATAAAATAATAGGTTATGTTTAAACAAGTCCTTTGCTAAATTTATGTCTAAAAACATACTGTTGGGGGCACCTGGGTGGTTCAGTCACTTAAGTATCTGACTCTTGATTTTAGCTCAGGTTATCTCACGGTTTGTGAGATTGAGCTCCACATTGGGCCCTGACAGCGTGAAGCCTGCTTGGGATTCTCTCTCTCTCTCTCTCTCTGCCCTTCTCCAGCTCATGCTTGCTCGCTTACTCTCAGAATAAATAAAATAAATTTAAAAAGAGTAAAATAAAATAAAAATAAAAATACACTGTTGGCTTCAAATTATAGGTGTTCCTCATTATCCAAAGACATTTAAATCTTCTCAAAAGGGGAAACATATCTTAGTAAACATCAAATATCAATTTTCAATGAAAATTAATTTGAGTTTACTTTATTTCAGAGTTAACAGTTTAGCTATATTACAATTACATAGTAATTCTTAGAATTAAAAAATTAAGAATCTTTTTTTTAAATAATTTTTCAGCAAAATAGTGTGGTAGCATGATAGGACATTTTTAAATTGACCTTTCAAAGAAAAATAGTAAAGAAAGACATTTTGGCAATTAAGAGCCCATTTCTGATTAAGTAAACTCAGTTACTTTAGACCAACTCTTCTACTAAAGATAGCTAGTGAAGCTGGGATAAATAGGTAATAGAGACTAGATAAAGAGATAGATACATACATACATACATACATTTATAGGAGAGTCTTTGAAGAGCTAAGTCAGTGAAGAATTGCCTATTCAGTGTGGCTATGAAAAAAAAAAAAAAAACAGAAAATGAAGCTCTGGAAGGTGAGCCTAGCATTTTAGACACTGCCCCTGCAGGAATCTACTAGTACTGTTAAATGCTTCTAAGAGGAAGATAATTTGAGTCATATTTTTGACAACCTTATAGGAGTGGCTGGCTAAAAATTAGACTTGAGTACCAGCTAAGGTGGGAGATCTCTGATAAACCTCTATATATTTTTGGTTTAAATTTAAAAGAGATACATACTGGAGAAAATGTGTATTAAATGTAAACTGGGACTTTCAGAGACTACAGTCCCACTTCAAATCATATCAAAAATTTACAAAATATCTAATCAAAAATAATCAGGAGCACGTGGTGACAAGAATATATGAATTAAAATCAGCAGAAACAAAATATAATAGAAACCTATTAAATGGGGCTCTAGATATTGGAGCTGCCAGACCAAGTTTCAAAGTAACTGTGTTCACTATATTCAAATAAATAAGACAAAAAATCTAGAGGGTAGAAATTCTGCAACTGAAAGATTCCAAAACTGAAGTTGTTAATTTAATGATAGGATTTAACAGCTGAGATGTAGTTGAAGAGAGAATCAGTGACATTGAAGATGGGTCAGAATAAAACATCTTAATGAATCATGGAAGTAAATGAATGAAGAAAGCAAAAAAAAAATGGGTAAGACACATAAAAATTCAGTGAGATACACTAATATGTTTATAATTGGAGCCTCAGAAGAGAAAGAAGCAGCAGCAATATGTGAATAGATAATGGATATAATTTATCCCTTGATAAAACATATGAAATTTAAGAAGGTTTATGAGATCCAAGCCAATTATGACCAAACTACATTTTACTCATAGCCCTGAAAATTTGAAACAATAATAGTATGTAAAAGAAACTAAGAACACACAAAACATTTTTAAAGAAGCAATAATTAGACTGAGAGCTGAATCTTTAATACAAATAATAAAAAAATAAACTGTGCAATATTATCTTTATAATGTTAAAACATACTACATACAAAGCTAGAATGCTAGACCCAGAAAAAAAAATGAGAAACATCTTCAAGAATTCATTTGAAATAAAATTACCTTCATACAAATAAAAAATAAAGAGAATTTTTCCCAAAAAAGAGGAATTGCAAGGAGCATTTCTCAAGCAGAAAGAAAGAATCTCAAATGCAAGATTAGAGGTGCAGAAAGGAATGAAGAGCAATAAAAATGGTCAATATCAAGGTAAATCTAAATAAACATTGACTATGTCTATAATGATTACTATATCAAATCACAATGTCTTAGGATATATGTGTATGTAGATGTATATCAAAAGAAAGAGAATTAAAATATACAATTTCATATAGCTGAAATGCAGTAGTAAAAATTTTAAATGTTTTAAATAACTTAGATTTTCTTAAGGTAAAAGCACTAATTAATATTAGACTAAGTCAAAGATATTGTATTCCTAAAGCATTCACAAAAAAAGAACAATAAAAAAAAAAGAAAATACATTTCACCAACAAAAGAAAAAGTGGAACCAAATAAATACATTATATATACCTAAAAGAAGCAGAAGGTAGGGATAACAAAAGAAGGAAGAGGGATAAATAGAAAGCAAATAGAAAGAGGACAGATTTTAATACAACTATACCAATAGCTATAGTTCTTATAACTAGACTAAGAGCTCTAACTAAAGGAAAGATAAAAGACAAAAAAATAATACACAGCCTACAAGAAAACATTTCTAAAATATGAGAGTGCAACAAGGTTGAAGTTAAAAATTTGGGGAAAAGATATAGAATACAAACAAAAGAAATGTTTTAAGTTCTATCAGTATCACACAAAGTAAACTTTGGTACAAAAAAAAATCATTATTGGGAATAAAAAACCCATCAACTGGCAAAAGAAGCATATCTTATGACAGAGGAATTTCTCTTAATATTACATATATTTTTAAAAGACATACATATATGCACCAAAAGACACATATAAAAATGTTCATAGCAGTGTTTCATAATAGCCAAGGACTTAGAAAAAACCAAGAGCAGAAGAATGGATATTTAACTGACAGCATATTTATATACTGAATATTATGTGGCAATGAAAATGAAAAGCTACATTAAGCTAAAGCTAATGACATATTTGAATATCATTAATCCTTATTGATCAAAAGGACTGAGTCAAGGATAATATATACCGTAATTTTCCATTTATATGAAATTCAAAAACTAAACGGTAATAGAAGCAAAACTAAAGGATAGTAATAGAAATTGATATTATTAAGCTCATTCACAGGGAAGAAATATGAGTAGGAGGAGAATGAGTGGGGCATTATTTCATTTCTTGAACTGAGTGATGATTACAGAAGTGTTCTCTTTGTGGCAATTGAACTCTGCAGATGTTTTCTCTATATTCTTCTCCATATCTGTGTCATACATTACATATTTACATCATTACCTATAATAAAGTATATTATATATGTATATACGCATATACATATATATGCTTATATATGTATATATACACAAATATGTTTATATATTGCATATATAGATACAAATATATGTATATAATATATATTTGTATATGTATATGTATATGTATACATATATATACATATATAATGTATATATAATCAGAAATTGGAGTATGAGGAAACATAACTTTATTCTCTCTAAATGAAGTCAACTTTTTATCAAGCCCCTATGACAACTGATAATGGACAGCACTTGACCTTGACAAATAAAGGTATCTCAGTCTCTTCTTTTTTTTAAATAGTCTATTTAGGGTAGTTGGACTTGATATAACATCAGCTGTCCTCTCTTCTTTGCCCAGATCCCTCCTCTGATGCAGTGGTCAGCATCTCCTCTAACACTGAGCAATTATTTAAAGGATGTAATATTTAACAAGTGCTAAAATAGTAGACTTCATAATACACTACATGACTTAGTTGGGCCTTTATATCAACTATCCTCATGTACCAGTTTTATCCCCCAAATTACTATTATGTACTTCAAAAGCAGGCTTCATATCTAAGTTTCCTTTTTGTTGTTGTTTTTGCTTCCTCTGCCTAAAAAAACAGACTCCAAGACTAAATATTCATTAAATGTTTGTGTTATACTAACCATTATCACATACTTTTAAGGTAAAGTATTAATATCTCCATGCTCTGCTAGAGAAAAGTAAAGTTTAAAGAGACAAATTAAACTACCCATGGGTTCACAGGTAGAAAATGACAGTGTTCATAATGAACATCTGATTCTATAGCTAAATGTTCTGTTTACCAAGTCTGTACCCTTTCTAAGTGAAAAGTCATTTTAGATTAACTTGAAGCTCCGTTCAACTCTTTACATTTTTTTCTATAACACTATGGCTTTAAAATAATAATAATAGATTTCACAGGTTATATTTTTAGTATGTGATATTTTTACTATGGATCAGTGTGATGAGATTATTTTCTAAAGCAGGCGTTGGCAAAGGACAGTCTGAAGGTCAAATCCAGCCTGATGCCTGTTTTCATAAAGAAGTTTTACTAGAACACAATCACTCCCCTTAATTTTTGTATTATTTGGCTGCTTTAGCATGACAACAGCAGAGCTGAGTATTTGCAACAGACACCATATGACCTACAAAGCTGAAAAACTTTACTGTCTGGCTCTTCATAAAAAAAAAAATTGCTAACTCTAGTATGAGGATTCCATTATTTTCCAATCATGTATATTGTGGACTCTGAGTTTCCTGGACACCAAAATAAAAAGGAAAACAACAGATTGTCATTATGCCATGAAAGAGAAAAGTAGCAATGATCTTTTTAGAACTTTGCTAAATTTGCTATTTGTATATTTACATTACTTTCAGTAGTAAAATAGAAAATGGTATATATCAGTCAAGGTCCAGGGTCTAATCAGGAGACAAATATCACATCAGTCATTTACACAGGGAAAAATGGATAGGAGCGATTTTCAACTATTGGAAGGGAGTTATGAAAGAACCATATTGCAGACAGAGGATGTGGCAGGACTGAGCTCCTTGCAAGTGGTTTATCCTAGGGAAGTATGATCTGAGGATGCCACTGAAGCTCCCTCACTGAGTAATAATAATGGAGAAGTGGTGGGGACCCAACAGAGAAGAGTCCTCCTGACTCCATCACCTTGTATTTCACTCCTGTGCCCTTTGTTGATGAGGGATTACATTCTCCACCTGGCAAGATCCCCAAGATCCAGCAGGGCAAAAAAAAGGCGGATGTGAAGCTGAGAAGTAGGAAGTAGGTAAATGGTGCCTATTGGAATATGAGTTTACAGAGTGTATGTAAGTGTCTCAGATGCATCTTTTTAAAACTGATTCAATTAACATTTGTCATAACATTATATTAACCTCACAGGCGCTTGGGCAGCTCCATCATTGAGTGCATACGATTCTTGACTTTGGCTCAGGTCACAATCACAGTGTCGTGGGAATATTGTTTTAATTATAGATCACTTTTCTCTAGAGAAAAATAGCCTGAAGAAATTAAAAGTGGGGTCTAGTTGGTGTTAAAATAACAATACAAAATGATGCTATTTTTATCCAGTGTTGGGAGTACTTCCAGGTGCCTTCAAACTCTACCAGCTTATCTCTCTGTGTTCCAAAAAGGTAGCATACATTTGTTCACAAATTATTCCTCTCTGTGTTATCTGCCATTTTTCTCCTCTACTTCTCTAGACCACTGGAAAGAAAATGGCTGCTGAATATGCTGAAATCACCATTAAGCCACAGAGACACTACCAAAGTAGCCAGTGCTCCAGTGCCCAGGCCAAAATTGCTGGTGCCTATGCAGAAGACAGCATGATGCCTCTGTTGTTGTCAGAGTTGCCAATATATGTGAAAGCATTTCATCTTCCCCCACTTTTCTTCTGGTCCATTGCTGGACGGTATTGCCCACTTAGACTAACATGTGCACCCCCACCATGACTTGCACATACCACATATCTTTAGCAGAAAGTTAGAGACTCACATTTTTTCTCCTCTCATTAGGACTCAAGGACATACCCACAAGAGAAGGACTAAAGAAAACTCCCTCATTCCAGTGATATATGAACATTTTTTATGAGAATACATTTTTTTTATGCATCTTAACTCACACTGCTACAGAGTTCTTTCCCATAAAGCTCTTTGGTCTTTCATGCCAAGGCATTCCAGATAAATCCCTACTGTTGAACTTCCAGACATGTCCCAAACATATCTAAATCCTATAGTTACAGTTTATCCTGAAATCTGTAAGTCTCTAAGGCATAAAAATGAAGTTTGTTTTTTCACCCAAAAAAATAGAGATTTAACATTACATCACATGAATTCTGCAGATATCCTTATAAAAACTAATCTTATGTGTTTCTCTCTCCCTCTAGTTGGTGAATTTCTCAAAAACAGAATTTTTTTTCTGAGTTTCTAAACATTTTCACACTTAACACAATACTTAGTACAAATAGGCATTCAATTAACATTTGTGCTTCAAGTTTGCATGAAAACGAAGTGAGTTAACAGATCAAGTGAAAATCCAACGTTGTCTCCATACTGTTATAGTTAATTGTTTTGGCTCAGTTTACATGAAATAATCAAGATTAGTTTGCTGACTCTCACTTGCTTTTCATATGTCAACATGTTAAAAAAATAGAAAAGATCACCATTATTAATGTATGTGACAATATTTCCATAAACAATTATGTTTACAAGGTTTTTCCACTTTTACACCAAGATTTGGTAGTTGATGGAACAAGGAGGGCCAGTAATTGCTGTTGCTAATGGTAACATATCCTGAAGACAAACACGAGGGAAATCCTGGGGAGTAGTGTGGAGAAAACTGTAGAGTTACAGGGAGGATATCAAAGTAAAAATAGAATAATTTAGAAATCACCATCTTTCTTTGAATGGATATCCTGGCAGTCAAAATCCCCAAACAGAAGCTAGTTGAGCCAAGACTTCCTTTGAAACCACTTCTATTTCATGGAAACTAATTTTTAAAATGCTCAGTGGTTTAGGAACATGAAGAGTCAGTTTACAAATCATCATCCACTTCATGAAAAGAAAAAGAAAAGGAAATCATCAAGAACCCAGATTTAAAAACCATATAACAGAGTTAAACATGAAGTCATGTGACAAATTAGAGGGACACCCGAGTAATTTCAACACAGTCAAATCATCAGCCTTCAGTCCTCATAGTGATTATGCTCTCAGCTTACATACATCTCTGCATTGCTGTGGCATCCTAATAACATCTGTTAAAAATCCTGACATGTTGGTAATGTGAGGAGAGAACATCCTTCAGTGTACCTATGCCAGTAAGCAAATGTCTGTTCTAGTTGCTGAGGTTTTTAGTCTTTCTGACTATATATAGCTCATACTTCTCTAATCTCTGTACTTTGGAGTCAAGTATATTTAAGAGCTCAATGAAAATAAGCAAGTTGTGATTATTAACTAGTTCATACGTTGGTTTAAAAATCCATGTCTGTGATAAAATGCTCTGTTAATAGGCATGCACCGAATGTGTGTTAAATCTGGACTTTCTGTATTAAATACATTTTCTTTTTTATTTTTTTAATGTTTATTTATTTTTGAGAGAGAGACAGAGCATGAGTGGGGGAGGGGCAGAGAGAGGGAGATGCAGAATCCGAACCAGGCTCCAGGCTCTGAGCTGTCAGCACAGAGCCCGACACGGGGCTCAAACTCACAAACCGTGAGATCATGACCTGAGCCAAAGCCGGATGCTTAACCAACTGAGCCACCCAGGCGCCCCTGAATACATTTTAAATATGAAGCAATGATCTTGTTATTAGTATTAATATTTTTAATTTTCCATTTCTAAGATTAAGATTATACCCCCCCAGTCATTATATATTCTGCTCCCAATTTAATACTTTTCCTAGAACATGCACTTTAATCCACAAATGGTTTTGCATGTAGTGTTTCCTCATCATTTAGTATTCTCACACATCCTTCAAATCTTAAATATCTCCTACTTTATGAAACTTTCCTCTGAACCCCCAGGCAGAGGCGATGAGGTTATTTCCTTCCTGTATATTCTCACTGTACAGGATACAGTGGCCACTGACTTATTTTTCAACCTCCTGTCTCAGAATAAGGTTCTCAAGCATAGGAATGGCATGTCTCGCCTCTTTATGCCTCTATTGTTTTGCCCAGTTCTAGAGCATAACTGAGAAAAATTGTAATTTGTTAAATGAACCAATCTGCCTTCCGGATCTTCTGTCCTCTAATACCTATCCCGGTACATATACATTTTATCATGCTTCAGTCACAGAGAACTAGTTAAAAATCATATATATATATATATATATATACACATATATATATGTATACCGTTTAAAAACTATATATATATACACATATATACGTATATACATATATATACACACACATATATATTACAATGGCTTTGCTCACAGAGCTGTATCAGTCTGCATGGTCCATCTCTTAGCTGACACAGAAGACTTTCACAGGTACACAATATAGTGACCTGTTCTGTTGTGTTTTAAGGGGCTCCTGAGAACTTCCTCAATTGACAGAACTTCTACCATCAGAGTATCTTCATTTCCATCACTGCCCATTCCTATTTTAACTTGCAAACACTTGTAAAAAAGATCTACCACTAATTTCTCTACATGTTAGCATGCTGCTACTCTCCAACGTGAAAATTATCTGAGAATGAGAGAATAATCTGCTCAAGGTTCAACACAATCTCTACTCTTGGATATGTGATTTGGAGCCTTCCACTTCAGTTTGTTTAAGTTCTCAACTGAACAATTGTAATAATGATAGTAACCACCCCAACATATTGCTCTTTTATAAAATTCAACTGAATGTGAAACTATGATGATAGTCAACATTTATTGAATATATATACTAAGCATTTGCTTTACATACATTATTAACTTTAATCATCCCTACAACATTACAGAATAGGTATTAGTATCCCTTTCTGCAGAAAATTTGCCCAAAGGGGTGTGTGTGTGAATGAAGAACATACCTAGTGTAGTAATCTGGTCAGAGTTATTTGAAATGTAAAAAGTGAAAGCTAGAACAAGAAGACTAGAAATAAGAAAGCTAGAAATAAGACTACTCAGTTAGTATGGATTTTCATCAAGTTTAATAAGGTTGTTAAGATATAAACCATCAATCAGCTCTCCAAAAGGAACCGGTATTTTTAACAAAAAATGAAAAATCTAAGAATATTTTAGCAAATAACCAAAAAGAGCTCATGAGATGGAACCTCCAAAGAGGCCATATGATCCTGATAAAGACAAAACAAAATGGCAGCTCAGTTAAGGGAAAACTTACCACTATCCAACACATTTAGGAATCAACCTAGACGCTGGACTGGAGACAAAGGTGATTACACGCTGTTGCTACTGTCAAGGACCTTACAATCCAATGTGAGGGTCAGAGATGCAGTCAAGTTTTAAGTTAAAGGAAAGGTACTTGCATTATGAAATGGCACAGAAAGAAAAACTAAGCCAACTGGAGAGAATAGGAAAGGACTTACAGAATAAAGAGCATTTTGTGGTCTTTGGAAACTAAGTAAAGGATATTTAATATTAAGTTATCATGTACTCTTTAGAAATATCACCTTGAGGGTCTAGTCTATTCGGAAAATACTGAGAAGCTCTATTCTAGGTAATGTGTATCCAAAAGACATGTATCCCCAAAAATGGAATCTAAATTCTAAGCAAACTTAAGGTATTATCGTGTGACCAATACACATTAATTATCAGAATTTAAACAGTAAGATAAAATACTGGTTTATAATTTATCTAAAAAGTATGTCCCAGACAGCACTGAAAACTGTAAAGATACAAATTTAGCTCATGTTGTGCATTTGTTCCTGAAATTCAGCCAAATTGAGGATGCAAAACAACCATACTTAGTTCCCCTTTTAATAAGATCTATGCAATAGGAAATGAGACTAGTGTCTTTGAAAATAAGTTAATTATGGAATTAAATGAAAATCCATAATTCTAAATAACTAAATTATATAATTCTAATGTAATGTTTAGTGAATAAATTACATTTTTTTCACACCAATTCTATGGATATTTCTCTTTCTAATCACCACCCCCCTACTTTCTCCACATACCTGATTCTGAGTAAAGGGAAATAATATTTTCTATCCCTCGTCAGATGGAGTTTGAATGAAAGGCAATTCCAGTCAGGACATGTTCCATAGCACTGAAATAGAACTCAGAAGTAGGGACCTCTTACTTTAATAACCTGAAAATAGAGAACATACCCCAGAAGCTATGCATTAAAGATTAAAATCCAACAGCAATTACAAAATCAAATAGTCAAACTAAGTAATGAGGTGACCATTGGGAGTCAGTAATAAAACCAATTGGTCTGAGAAACCAGAAAAACGAAACATAAAATGTCATGGAGTGGCAAAAAGGAAGTGATCTAGAAATGTTCCTAAAATGGAGTAAGGATGACTCCAGTAAGCCAAACACAGGAGTATCTTGTAGGTCAGGAGTATCTGATAGAGCCTGAAACAAAAGGAAAGAGTAGCCATCCCTTTATACAAGAAGGTATGAACAGTACATACCAGAAATGAAGCCACATCGTTTTAATTTTAACTTCCATATAGTAGCTGCAGGCTGTCTGGTCTGTTCACAGGATCCCTAGATACAAACCTCTTCTAGTAGCAGAGTCAAACCTACCTGAAGAGAAACATTTGGAAAATCAAGTTTTCTCTCTGCCCTGGTAATAGTGTGTTCATAAGAAAGAGAAAATGAGGCTTTCAAGAAAGTGAAAGCTAATTTTTAAAGATGGTCTAAATCAGTGAGGTGATAATAGAATTGTACTGCTTTTTGTCTTTAACTCATTTGTAATGCTCTTGAATTTAAGTACAAAATTTTATACTATGCACCCAGAATCTATATTTTTAAATCAATTTTTAAAAATACTGAGTTAAATGAATCAATCTTTGCTTGTGTTTATAAGTGGATAGAGCTTTAATTTTAAGACATTAGATCTAGAAAAACATTTCCAACAGAAGCTTACTTCAGAGTAGTTTAGTCAATAGCCTTGCATTCTAAATCCTCAGTTCTATAGGGAGCTTTCTCCCTAGGATCTGAAATTCTTTGGACTAAGGTAACAATGCTGGCCTAGAATCCATAGCCCTACATCTGATTTTTCCTTCCTTAATCACCTAGCCCTTGGGGCACCTGTGTGGCTCAGTCAGTTAAGTGTCCGACTTTGGCCTAGGTCATGATCTTACAGTTCATGGGTTCTAGCCCCACGTTGGGCTCTGGGCTAACAGCTCAAAGGAGTCTGCTTCAGATTCTGTGTCTCCCTCTCTCTCTGCCCCTCCCCTGCTCATGGTCTGTCTGTCTCTCTGTCTCTCAAAATTAATAAACGTTAAAAAAAAAAGTCACCTAGCCCTGCTTCTAAAAAGAGGTTGTTTAAAATATACATGTGGTTAGCATAACCTCTTTCATATACTTTTTCTTACTTTTCCCAAATACTCTGTTTACCTTAGCAGGTTTCTGGGGAACAAAGAAAAGCAAGAATGAAAAGATAGGTGTATAATTCTAGATAACTAGTTCTAATTAAAATGGTGAATAGCTGGGTATTATATATATGTGATGAAGCATTCAATTCTACTCCTGAAACCAATATTACACTATATGTTAACTAACTTGAATTTAAATAAAAATTTTAAAAAAAAGAAAAAGAAGAGAGTGAATGGAAATTGCTTATATTCCGGAAGCATGTAGAATGTATTTAGAAATGTGGACTCTGAACCCATCAGGTGTAAATCCCCCGTCTACCACTTCCTGTCTGGGAGACCTCTGATAAGTCATGTAAGCCCTTCCTATCAAAGTTAGTTCTTTTTAAACTTATGGCGAATAATAGTACCTGTGTCTTAGCATTACTGTGCAGATTAAACAAGAGGGCTGGCGCTGAGGAAGCACTGAATAAATAAATGTTGGTGGTTATTGTTAGTATTAGATCCCGCATCTTGGTAATATGGAAGTAAATGGGCTAGTCTTTATTCCGATTTCCTTTACCTTCACTAAAATATCACCCTTGCTCATAGGGATGGAGGCTCATGAAGTTGCTTAGATCAGATCATCATAAATAATAAACTTTTTTTTCCTCGATGAGACTAAGTTCAAGAACTCATAATTATTTAATAACATTTTTGCCAAAGAAGCAGTGAACAAAACAATTAAGGGAAACACTTTATTGGGAGTTTTGTCGCTTAATGAACTCAGAATCTTTGAAAAGTGTTTTAAAACTTAATACATGAAGAAGTAGCTGCTCTATCCTTTACGATTTTTAATGAAGCAATTAAGTATTCTAATACAGTGCTATTTGAACTTTAATGTTTCTCATTTTCAGTGATTTTTTAGTTCATTCTGTCTCTTTTATACAATAAGGAAATCTTTTTCCAATAATTTAATGCATGTTTTGTTGTTATTTCATGCTAGACTTCACGCATGAGTGAAAAATTAACACAAATGGCAGCACCCCACTGCTGCTCAGCGACGACCGGCTGAAAGGAGACCAGGGGGCAGACCAGGGGGAGGTAGCTGTGCTCACATTCGCAGACTTTTCATTCGTCAACTCTACCCAAAGTTAAACCCCACCTTCACATTCAACTTCCTATTACCATACCCACATTCATAATCAGATTCATGGCTGAAGGATACATTCTAATGAGAGGTTTCAAGCATTGCTTCAGTTTGGCAGGTCAGTGATTTCTAGGAAATTGGCAGACAAGGGAGTTAGAGTTTATTTCAGGTAATGAGCAGATCAGTATAAATGCTGACACAAAGAATCAAGGTGAAGTGGAAGGAACAGCATTCTTTTATATTCTAAGAAATATAGAGGAACAAAGCTAAGCGTGTGTGATTCCTGTTCGAGAAAATACTTCATGGTGATCATCCTACGTAAGATAATTTGAAGCCTGGACTTTGATTTGTAGGTTGATACCAGCATCCTTGGAGGCTGAAAGATATGAATCTTGGATGTAAAAAAGATTACTTTTGTCCATTTATGGTTTCAATTGTGGACCTTAAAGTCCTCTTCTAATCTTGGCCTGTGGATGGTTAAAATACCTCTTTATTCAAAAAACATGTGTTCACATACTTAATGTTAGGGTGAGATCTGTCAGCCACTCTTCAGGCACCCTGGCAACTAAAATAATATGACAGAAGGTAAATCTCTCAAATCGTATTTAAACTATGCTTCCATAAAACTTTTTTTATACCATTTGTATAGTAGCAATCACATTGAAATGCCATTATTTCTAAAATTAACCTCTTCTTTGCAAGACCTTAAGTTACTTTAGGACACAGGTTATCTTTTACAAACTCTTTTTCCTGCCCTGTGACTTTGTCAAGACCTGATATACAAAAGATGCTCAGGAAATATTTATGGAAATGAAACCGACAACAATGTAGTTACTGTAGACACATTCTCAAATAAGCAGTTGCCTGACTCAGTAAATCAGAGACTGGAAGACTGGAAAAAGGACTTAAGGATCATTTTAACAAGCTCCTCATTTCACAGATCAAGAACCATAAACGCAAAAATGTGACAGTTGTTCAAACCAGCTCAGGATGGCAGAGATCCAGTTATCACTTCCAGATCCCAATTACACCAGTTCATGGAGGAACCAATGGTTCCAGGGGGTCGTTGTTCTCTTAAGTATCTTACTTCTAATCTGCAAAGGGAAAAACTGTGGGATACTTCTAAATTAAATCAGGCCTGCCAGCCAAAAGTCCAGTTTTGCAGAAGGCTGTGGGGCATGAAGATTATGCACGAAAAAAAGGAAACTCGCTTTCCTCTGCTAAATATCTACTCACCTCTACCACACAAAGTCATAAAAACACTGAAAATGCTAGTGTACTGTGCTTGTGTGTTTAAGAGAAAGAAAGAAAGAAAGAAAGAAAGAAAGAAAGAAAGAAAGAAAACACTTGATCTTAGCCAAAAGGCTGAGAAGCAATTGAGAGAAAGAAAAGAGCAAGAAAGAGCAAGCTCTGAATAAAAAAAATTATCAAAGAAATTATATTAATTATATGAAAATATAAAAATATAATAACATTTAGACAAAATATTGACTTGCTAAAAAAAGTAGAAAGGAAAACATCTTTACTACTGACCAACTAATTTTTATGATGAACACATTGATGTACTATGTACATTCTCTCTATCAATAAATACTAATGGCTAAGCATCAGGCCTCTGAACAAAAATAAATCTGTTGACTAATTTCTGTATACCTCAGTTCTCCTATTTTCAAAATGAATATAATAAAAGAATTTACCTCATAGGTTTATTGTGATGATTAAATAAACTGGTATATGTAAAACACCTTAAAGCAGTTACATGGTTCATAGTGTGTGCTCAATAAATGCTAAATATATATTTATTACATATTTTATACCCATATATTGATATCAATATACACATATCACATATACACATATCAAGATATGTGTATAAAATATTTTTTTATTTTTAACTCCCAGTCATTGAGTTATAAATCCCTCAATATGCCTCAATATTTCAGGTTAGGAGTAACCTGAAACTTGAAAGGAAATTTAGAGTTTAACAAAAACTACCAAATCACTGGTAAGTCATTCCTTCCTTCCTTGATTTGACTCCATTCCTTCCTTCCTTGATTTGACTTCAGAGTAAAATAAGCTTAAGCGTTGTTTCTGCTTGAGAAAACAATGAATTAAAAGGTTTATAATTCTAGAATGCTCTGCCTGTAGTTGAGTAAATCACTATTTGTAATATACAGAGCTAATAATCGATGAAATGAGTGAAATCTGACCAGGACTTACATTCATACCTACACCTGTATACCCCCCTTGGAAATGAAAATATTTATAGTTTCATGAGCAAAAATAGTGTAACAAGAACTAATTCTGAAACAAGAAAGTGTAATGATCATATCACATATTACACATATGTTTTATTCAGCCAGTAGAGTTGTTTAAGCAACAGGATATAAACTATGTGACAGATATGAGTATAATCAGATGAAAATTTACTTTGATTTGCTCAATATATCTGGCAATCACACTAGGGTATGGTTTTATACTTTAAAACTTTCGTATGTATGAACTTTGATCAATATATAAAAGATAATCTAAACAAGCCTTTCTTTTATCTACTTGAACATATTTTCATTTTTGTTAATAGAATCACAAAGCTTAGAAGGACCTTACAAGTTTCCTAATCTCACCCCGCTCTTGATGTGATAATCCTTTCTTCTTCAGAACACCTGATATTTCCATTTTTTCCCAAGTAGCTTTTGATATGGAAGCTAACTGTTCTTTGGGAGGAATAGTTTTATCGTCAAAAAGTATTAAATAAAAATGTTACTGAAAACAATCCTTTTGTTCCTGTTGAATTCAAATCTATCTTTTTTTTTTTTTGTAATTTATTACCCAGGATAATGATAGGATTCCTTATAGATTTCCTTTTCTTCAAATCCAATATATCCTTAGTTCTGATGGTCCTTAGATTAACTCCTATCCAGACCCCACCCTATGCTGGCCCCCCATTTGGGACACTCTAGTCTGTATCTCTCTTGAAGAATGATGCAATCTTACTAATATAGAAGAGGACTATTACCTCCATCCTTTGGATATCATATCTGTGTTTAAAAGTTTTGTTAGCATGTTTAGACATCTCTATCATTGTGTTTGTACTGGGTATGTTTACTTAAGGTAAAGCTTTGCTTTACTAGATGCTTAGAGAATTGAATCAGCTTGTTAGTGGCATTTCCTACTTATTTGAGAGGTTATGTCCCATGGCATATTAAAAAAATTTTATTTATTTTGATATGCCTGAGGATCCTTCCCAGTGTGAGTTCATGGAGGCAAGTTTAAGGGATGCATAATTCATGGAGATATTACTTCTCCACTGTGATGGAAGCTGATTGCCTAAACAGATGCATATCAGGAAAGGCAAGGATACCCAGAGCTGTCAAGTTTACCTCTCAGTGTCTCTGGTGTAGTACAGTGGAAAACAGTCTTGAGTAGGGTTTAGAGAAAAGGTTTTGGAATAGTCTTTCCTGCACACAAATCCCAGCTCTCTCATTTACACCTGTATGACTTTGAACATAGTCCAAACCTAGTTTCCCCATGATTTAATTGTGGATAGTACTTACTGTGTAAGATTGTTTTTAGGATGACATGGAGAGACAGTACAGTGTAGTTGCTAAAAAACATAAACTTTAACATCTGAAAAATTTGACTGAAATGTTGGCTTTACTATTTGCCAGTTTATTGACTTTGGCTAAGTTTTTATTTCTTCTTCTGTAAGATGAGGATAATCACAGTCTCCCTTCACTGCACAGAAGTGAGAATTTAATAACAATGCTGTCACATGGTAAGTTTTCAATCAATTATGTTTATTTTTATAATGACTGCAAAAGCATAATACAATACCTGCTTCAAAGAAGGTAATCAATAAATGGTTATTCTTATTATTCAGTGCCCACCCCTGTAATTTCCTATAATTTTGACTTTAGACAAGTAATTCCTGACTCAGCATGGGAGAGAACACATTTGACATGATATTGTTGGAAAACTTCCAAGTATCAGATGATTCTTTAGGGAAAGAGGCGCTTATAAAAATCGTGCAAATAAGCTAAAATAGGTGGGTTGAATTCTTTACAGCATAACATGGAGACCATCTTGGAATTACTTGCATTTCAATTTTGTCTTCCCCATTCAAATATAGGCTCCTTGAGAACAGGGTCAAGACTTCCACAGACCCAGCAAAATTCCTTGCATATTAAAGGAACAGGTAAATATAATTCTTTAAACTTATATACCTAAGTTTATATATCTATATAATTCTTTAAAGTTTTTTCATCTGTATAATGGTGTTAATAATAATTGCCCCGTTATCTAAGAGTATTGTTGCATCCACAGGAGAGCAGTTACTATAGCAGTGACATAAATTATATAAAGACTTGTCAGTTTTGAAGTGCTATATGTTGACAGGTCATTAAATCATTCCATGTTCAGACACCATGTGTGCGTGTGCGTGAGAGAGACAGAGAAAGAGAATTAAGAATATATAAGGCAGTTAGCCTTCTAGTGTGGCTTCTGGCGTCCCAGCATTTCCATGTCCTTAAATTGGTAAAGTCAATGATTTGAACTGTTGGAATTTAGCAGACAGAATCCTGTAGTTAATGTAACTGGTCGGGTGATCTTAATGGGGAAAGAGTGTAATGGGCAGAGGTATCAAATGGCAAAGGTATTCCATCAGGCTCAGCAAACAGTGTGGCTGTAAAAACAGTTTCTGAAATACAGCCAACAAGACTCTAGCCCCATAAAATAAAGGCAGAAGCCAATGGGCTTTGCCTCAAAGGGGGATCTGTAAAGCTCTAGTCTGTTGTAAAACGCTCCATCATAGCAAGTACATACGTGCAGTGTGCCCTAGACATGGAATATATCAAAAATCTGTGCAATCCAGAGTGACATGAGGAGTTTCCTAGAGTCCAGAGGCAGCATTTAGTCCTCTGACCTGGAAGATTGGATGAAACAGAAATGTAGCTTTCTGGAGTTCACTTGAGGATGAATACAAATGAAAATAGGAGGGGGCTTGTAAATGCAGTTCTCACACCTCTGAATTTCACTCGAGGGATGATTTATATCAATGAAAAATGCAGTAGAAGATAAGAACCTAGCTAAGAGAACATGATTTGCGTCTCTCAAATAAATGTTTTCTTGCTTACAAAGTTGGGATGATAATAAAAACAATCTTGTCAAAAAATAAATAGAAATGGATTATCAAAATATTCTTATACGACATAAAAACGTAAGGAGGAAGACTTGTGTTTCCATTTAGCTTATAGGAAGCTGGATGACAATGTCACTTTTACAAAATCATGCAAAACCATAACTTTTTAGAATGCATCAGGAAACAGGTCAGTAGACAATCAGAGGTAGAAATTTCAAATGGTTGCAGCCCCCCTGAGGGGAGAAAGGGCACACAAAAGGTTTGACCTTAGGTAGAGTACCTAAAGAAGGCCATCATGAAAGTGGTTACAAAAGAAAACAGTTGATATTTAAATAATATTTTTAAGCCAATTTGTAAGCTATATTAGAATTTATATTTCCTGGAAGCTCAAGACATAAGTGAAATCCTTATTTGCTAGGCCTATGACATACTAAAATTTAACACACACAAACAATAGCAGACACTGAACTCAGCATGGGAAATAGTAAATGAATTTGAAGCTAGATCAATAGAAAATATTCTTACTGAAATACAGAGAAGGAAAAGAGTTTAGGGGCACTTTAGTGGCTCAGTAGGTTAAATGTCCAACTCTTGATTTTGTCTCAGGTCATGATTTCATCGTTCGTGAGATTGAGCGTCACATTGGGCTCTGTGCTGACAGTGTGGAGCCTGCTTAGGATTGTCTCTCTCCCTCTCTCTGCACCTCCCCCACTTGCATATGTACATGCGCTCTTGCGCGCGCGCTTTCTTGCTTTCAAAATAAATAAATGAACATTAAAAAAAAAGTTAAAATCAGACCTTCTAGGAGATAGGGGATTGTGTCAAATGATCTAATAACCATGTAATTAGAATAACAGGAAAAAAAACCGAGAAGGGTACAAAAGAAATATTTGAAGAGATAATAGCCAATTTCCCCGTAAATTAACAAAAGAAAACAACCAAGAAACTCAGGGACCTTCAGGATAAATATAAATAAAAATATAATTAAACACATCATAGACAAGCAGGTAATAGCAGACTTTGCATCAGACCCTATCTAATCCAAAAAAGATAGAACGTGAGCTTTGAAATACAGAAAGAAAAATTGTCACCTCAGAATTCCATTGTACACAATAATAACATTTAAAAATAAAGGTGAATTAGGGGCACCTGGGTGGCTCACTCTGTTGGGTGTCTGACTTCAGCTCAGGTCATGATCTCACGATTTGTGGGTTCATGCCCCACATCAGGCTCTGTGCTGACAGCTCAGAGCCTGGAGCCTGCTTCAGATTCTGTGTCTCCCTCTCTCTCTGCCCTGCTTGTGCTCTCTCTCCGTCTCTCAAAAATAAATAAATATTGGGGCGCCTGGGTGGCTCAGTCGGTTAAGCATCTGACTTCGGCTCAGGTCACGATCTCGCAGTCTGTGAGTTGCAGCCCAGCCCCGCATCAGGCTCTGTGCTGACAGCTCGGAGCCTGGAGCCTGTTTCGGATTCTGTGTCTCCCTCTCTCTCTGACCCTCCCCCATTCATGCTGTCTCTCCCTGTCTCAAAAATAAATAAACATTTAAATAAATAAATAAATAAATAAATGTTAAAAATTTAAAAAAAAAGATGAATTAAACATTTTCTTGAACAAAACACTATAAGAAATGTTAAAGGAAATTCTTCAAGCAAAAGGAAAATACTACTACATGGAACTGTAACTCTAAATGCACACACAGACAGAGCAGCATCAGCTATGGTAAATGTAGTAAATATGAGGTTTTAAATATTTTTAAAATCATTAAAAATAATAACTGTGTAAAGCAAAAATGGAAAAAAAACTGGGTTTATAACAGGTAAAATTTTTAAATGTGTAACAGTAATACTATAAAGGAAGAAATGGATAAAGTAGAAGGAACTGTTGAAAGATTATTAGATTATGTATGAAGTAGAAAAATATTTGGAGAAAGACCGTGACAACATAGTGCTGAATATTGTAAACCTGTAGCAACAACACAAAAAATAAAAAGTAGGTAGAAATAATCATCTAAAATAAGGCAGAATGAGAGAAAATGGGGAACAGAGAACAGATGAGACCAAAAAAAACCCAATTTTTAAGACTGTAGTTTTAAATACATCAATTATTGCATTAAATGCAATGGTCAAAACAAACCAATTGAAATTTAGAGATTGTCAGTGTCAGATGGCTTAGATTGACTGAACATAAAAGAATGTGGGGGAAAAGATACACCATGCCATCAACAATCAAAAGAAAGCTATAGTGAATTTTTTAATATCAGACAGTAAACTTCAAAACAAAGATTTTTACTAGGAATAAAAAGATAAATTACCTAATGATAAAGAGATATAAAAAGCCCTAACATAAGGCAAAAGCTGATAGAACTGAAAACAGAAATAAAGAAATTTTGGAAACATCAATAATTCTTCAATAAATGGGAGAACAAGCAGACAAAAATCATTAAAAATGTAGATTTGAACATTATCAGCCAACTTAGCTGAGATTTATAGAGTATTCCACCCACTAATAATAGAATACACATCCTTTATATGTTTTTAAACTTAAAAAAAAAAATGTTTCTTTATTTTGAGAGAGAGAGAGAGAGCAAATCCCAAGCAAGCTGAACAGTGTCAGTGCAGAGCCTGATGTGGGGCTTGATCTCATGAACCATGAGATCATGACCTGAGCCGAAATCAAGAGTCAGATGTTTAACGAATGAGGCACCTATGCACCCCCACATTCTTTGTAAAGTACACATGAAACCTCACCAACTATATTATTGGCCATCAGACAAATCTTGACAAATTTATAGGCATTAAAATAATATAAAGTATGTTTCCTTAATACAAAACAAACTAGCAATCAATAACCAAAACAATATGGGAAAAGTCACCAAATATTTGGAAATTAAATGACATATTCTAACTAACCAGTAGTCAAAACTTTGAAAGAAAATTAGAAAATATTCCAAATTAAATAAAACATGAAAACAGAACATATAAAAATGTATAGGATATAACTAAAGCAGTGCTTAGAAGGAAAATATATTACACTATATAACTATATTAGAAAAAAAAAGAAGTATCTATAATCAATAATCTAAACATCCATATTAAGAACATTGAAACAGATGAGCACATTAAACACGAATCGGGAAAAAGGAAGAAAACAATATGAAGTAGCAATCACTAAAATAAAATGACCAACGCACCTGGGTGGCTCAGTCCCTTGAGCATCCAACTTCTGCTCAGGTCATGATCTCAGTTTAGCTCAATCCCTGTGTTGAGCTCTGTGCTGACAGCTCAGTGCCTGGAGTCTGCTTCAGATTCTGTGTCTCCCTCTCTCTATGTCCCTCCCCCGCTCTCACTCTGTCTCTCTGTCTCTCAAAAATAAGTAAACATTAAAAAAATTTTAAAAACAATGAAAATAAATAAATAATAAAATTACCAAATGCTGATTCTTTCAATGGATAAATAAAATGTATAGAATTCTAGAATGACTAATTTAAAAAAAAGTCTGAAGAAAAGGAGCACCAGAATTAAATAACTTTAATACTTTAATGACATGGACATTTTATATGAAAGATGAAAGCTATGAGAGTGCACTCAGGAAAATTAGCTAGAATGATTAGCCCTAGACGTATTAAAGAATTTGAATTTGTAACTAAAAACCTTCCCACAAAGGCAACTCATGGCACAGATGACCCCACTTGGGGATTTCGATGAAACATTCCAGGAGTAAATAATACAAATTCCGCACAAACTCTTCTAGAAAATAGATGTGGGTTGTTACTGACTGAATATCTGTGTCCCTGCAAAATTCGTGTATTGAATGAAATCCTAACCCGCCAATGTAATGTTAGTCAGAGGTGGAGTCTTTGGGAGTTGATTAGGTCATGACAGTGGAGCTTTCGCGAATGGGAATATTGCCCTTATCAAACAGGTTCCAGAAAGATCTCTCACTCTCCCTGCCATATGAGGACACGTTAGGAAGACCATAGTTTATGACCCAGAAATTAGGTACCCACCAGACAACAAATCTGCAGACTCCTTAATCTTGGACTTCCCAGAACATGAGAACTACGTGTTTGTTGGTGAAGCCAGCTAGTCTATGGTATTTGAATTATAGCAGTCTGAACGGACTAAGACAAGCATGTAGTTCTTCTCGATCATTTTATGAGACCAATATAACCATGTTACCAAAATCTGAAATATAAATTTTAAAGATATAAAAGGCCTATATCCCTCATTAATAAAGATACTTAAAGGGGCGCCTGGGTGGCGCAGTCGGTTAAGCGTCCGACTTCAGCCAGGTCACGATCTCGCGGTCCGTGAGTTCGAGCCCCGCGTCAGGCATCTGGGCTGATGGCTCGGAGCCTGGAGCCTGTTTCCGATTCTGTGTCTCCCTCTCTCTGCCCCTCCCCCGTTCATGCTCTGTCTCTCTCTGTCCCAAAAATAAATTAAAAAACGTTGAAAAAAATAAAATAAAATAAAGATACTTAAAAAGTTATATCACTTCAAATCCAGCAATATAGAAAAGGATATATGTCATGATCAAGCGGAATATATGTCAGGAGGGAAGGTTATAAGTCACTAGGGAGTGAGAGGTTGAAGGTGTGTAAATTGGCAAAGAGTGTCAAAAGGTACGGTCTTCTAGCCATAAAATAAATGTTATGGCTATGTAATGTATAGTTAATAGTACTATACTGCATATTTATAAGTTGCCAAGAGAATAAAACTTGAAAGTTCTCATCACAAGAAAAAAAATTATGATTTTTATGGAGATCAATGGTAATTACTGTGGTGATCATTTCATAGTGTACATGAATATCGAATCATTACATTGCATACTTGAAACTAATACGATGTTATATGTCAGTTATACCTCAACAAGAAAATTAGATGGAAATACATTTAACAAAGTATATACAAGATTTATATGCCTTTTACAACAAAAACAATTGTTAAGAAAAATCAATATCTAAATAAAAGGGAAGTATACTATGTTTACAGATCAAAAAATTTCATACTGTTAAGATGTCACATTTCCTCAAATTTACCTTATAAATTCAATGAAATCCTAATAAAATCCCAGCAAGCTCTTTTGTACACATTGACAAGCTGATCCTAAACTTTTTTATGGCAATGTAAAAGATCTAGAATAGCCAAAAGGATTTTGAAAAACTTCTGAAAGAAAACAAAAGAGAAAATTTTTTTTTCAAACTTGACTGAGAGAATGATTTCTCAGGGCACACACAAAAAAAATGATCCATTAAAAAAAAATGGCTGATTGGACTTAATCAAATTAAAAATACTCTGTGAAAGAACATGTTATGCAAATGAAAAGAGAAGTCACAAAGTGGAAAAAAATTGCGAAACACAAATCTTATAAAATTCTTGTGTCCAGACCTATGAGGACTCTCACAACTACATATTAAGCAAAAAATATGAACAGACACTTTACCAAAAATATATGAATGGGAAATAAATACAAGAAAAGATTTTCTACATCATTAGTCAACAGGAAAATACAAATTAAAATACCATGACAGGGGTGCCAGGGTGGCTCAGTAGGGTAAGTATCTGACTCTTGATTTCAGCTCAGGTCATGATCTCACAATTCATGAGTTCGAGCCCTGCCTTGAGCTCTGTGCTGACAGCATGGAGTCTGCTTGAGATTTGCTGTCTCCCTTTCTCTCTGCCTCTCTCTCAAAAATAAATAAACATTTAAAAAAATTACAGTGAGATACCAGTATACATTTATTAGAATGGCTAAATTTTTGAAAACAGCAATGAATGTCAAAAGCTAGAAAGGATGCTGAGCAACTGGAACTCGCATACATATCTGGTAAGAATGCAAAATGGCAGAACCACTTTGGAAGTCAGTTTAGCTATTTCCTAATAAGTTAAACATAAACATACCACATGATTTAGGAATCTCATATATATGTATTTGTCCAAGAAAACTGAAAACATAAATATCAACTCAAGAGTCCTATGTTAATGTTTATGACAGCTTTATTCATAATTATCCCAGACTGGAAACTACCCAAATTTTCACCGACTGGTGAATAGATAAAAAAATTGTGGTACATCCATCCAATAGAACGCTCTCGTTAAAAAGAAACAAAGTGCTGATACATTTAGCAACATGGATAAATCACAGAAGTTTTATTCCAAGCGAAAGAAGCCAGACACCAAAGACTACATACTGTATAATTTCCTACAGCCTCTGGAAAAGGCAAAATTATAGGGACAGAAGTCAAATCGGTGGTTACTAGGACCTGGGGGTTGGGGAGGGGGTTGACTCTAAAGAGGCGTGAGGAAAATTTGGTGTGCAGGGGGTACATATAGACAAAGTCTATATCTTGATTTTAGCGGAGGTTACATAACATTTACATTTGTCAGAACTCCTAAAATTGTACATTTTAAAAGGTCGGATTTTGTGTGTATAAATAACACCCCAATAAACTTGAAAAAAAAAATGTTAGGAAGTATCAGATTTTAATGCAAGTAAATCATGGCATTTGCTGTCATGATAATCTTTACCAAGCATCTCATTTGTATGTCTTTTAACACAGTTTTGAGGTTAAACAGTGTGCTGGGTCTTTTATCTATGCCCCAATCTCTTTTCCAATCGGGTTTGACCAAAGGTAAACACAACAGGAGATTATATTGAGGAAGCAGACTGAAATCTTGGTGTTTATTTAATAAATTCCCTCCCCTTTAAGTGACTCTTGACTGGCTGTATCCCTTGATGAAAGGTCACACTTCTTCTGCCAGGCAACTTTCTCTACCCAGATCTGTCTGTCCGTACTTACCTTTAACCCTTCAAGATTAGGGTTATCTGCCTATTATTGGTTTAGTCCAATAATAGGACTGCAATGTCCTTTCTGGTTCCTTTGCACTCTGCTCACATTAAATTCTCCTCAAATTACTCAGTTTCAATGTACCGTCTCTTTACAGTCAGAATCCTGACAGAGCAAGTCTCAACGCCTGATTCCATCACTTTTAAGCTGTGAGCACTTGTGCTATCCATTTCACATATTTGAGCTTTAGTTTTTTTCATCTGTTAAATATGAATAATAATACCTCTTCAGCAAGGTTGTCCTGCAGATTAAGTAATGATATACTAGCTGAAAAGTTTTCATGAATATCTTCTCCCTTTCTCATCTTAATCTCTCCCTTCTATCACTGGATGTATATTCTCTTTCAATTTCTTCATATACTCTGGTTTCTACTCTGTCTTTCAAGGTAACAGAATTTCTCTGTCATGTATAAATGCATAAGTAATTTATATAAGGGTAGATAATATGCAGAATCCTGTGTAAATGGCTTAAACGTACCATGGTTATGTTCCTGGAATAAACTGTTGCTATTTCTACTGCTGCAGAACAGTTAAGTCAAACTTTTGAATTAGGTCAACAAAATCCACAAATAGGGTGGAATCTTTGGGCTGTTTAAGCAGGGACAGATCTGGAATAAATCAGCCACAGATATCACTTGTCAGCATGCTGAGGGAGGCATTTCAAATAAGGGTAGAAGGTACATCAAGAATATTGGCTTCTGGTAGCATTAGGATGCATCCATTAAATCTATATTGAGAGTTTTCCATCGTGTGGATTCAAGCTAACATAATCGTTTTATGGCCGTAATGTCTAAACAAGGGTCCACAATTAGGCTGTATTTTTATCTTGACTTGTGAACTATCACTGCCAACTACTCAAATTTCAGGCTTGTTGAGACATATGTTATCCCTGGAAACCCTTCATAAAAAATAAAGCATTTTACTGTCCCACGAATTCACTGTGCTCCGGTCATACAATACATACAATCTGCATGTATAATGTTGTAAATGTGATTAGTAGGAAATGGAAAGGAAGAAAACATTCAGACAGAGGCAGGAATGTCTTGGTGAAAAAGAAATTAAAATCCTGGAGGACAGAGAAAGATAAGAATGATTACAACGTCTGCATTTATAGCCCACATGTCACAGTTAAGTATTTATAGTTTTGTTGGTAACAACCTTCCCAGTATAGCAATGTTAATTATGAAGTAGCTGTCAGTTTCACTGACACAGAGCTGTGCACCTGACTGAGCCTGAAACTACTCACCATTTCCATAGATGATCGTTTAATGTAAGGGTCCAAAAAATATACCAATAAATCAGTTTGAGTTTCTGATTATAATCTCCCTAAATCTTACATTGAAATACCCTAGTGACTTTATTTTGAAAAAATCTTACTGCATTTTATTTCCCAGATTTGATGTGTAATTATCTGAGCTAGACTAAAACCTCAGGAAGAAGTGATGGGTCTAAGGCTGAACACAATACTAAATGTATACTTAAATTTTCCAGAGCCCAAGTTCCTGTTGCTACTTAAATACCATGATCAAAGCAATAGATAAAATAAATGTGGAGAATAGGAGAGAGAAAGAGAAAGACTCAGAGAAAAAGAGTAAGAGAGAGGGTGAGGGGAGGAGAGATTGAAGAGAAGCTTGGGAAAATGTTCAGTGGAAAACCTAGAAATGATGTAAGAGAAAGCAAAGGCAGGGATTGGAGTGAGGGGTGTATAACTGAGACTATAAAAACTCAGAGAGAAAACTCACCATCAGGGCTGAGTTTGGAAGAAACTGCACAGACAGGATTCTAAAGTTAGAATCTCCTGATTTTTCACAAGGTAAGTTATATATAAAAGCTATGAGAAAAATTTAGGTTTTTTTTTCTTTTAACTACTTTTTTTATTTTCACATACTTTTAAGATGTTTTGATTATATCCTGATCTTGAATGTTTTATGGTAATATTTATCTCTCTAAAATGAGTAGAAACTCTAAGAAGATATTTTTATAATACAAAATTAGGGTGGAGCTAATTGTATGTTCAGACATTTCATATTTATCGATTAATTTTTGCTTTTGTTTTCCACTTTGAAACAAAGAGAAAGACAACTCAAGATAATGATTTTCTGTAAGTGTTAGTAGTCTTAATTTTGCTTTCATCAACAATGTCCAATATTATAAAATTTTTAAATGTATAAAAATGGTTGACTTTTAAAAACCTAAGTAGAAAGAAAAGGTTTTCTCTTATCTTTATTTCTATCAAAATTGGAGTCTAAGAAATATCCCTGAATTAATCAAGTTCCAGAGTCAATATTCTATATTCTTCAAACCTAAAATATCCTCTTTATCTTCTTATAAAATTCAAACATACAAGTATGATATTAGTACCAGTTTAGAATAGACTTAAATCATATCTATTCTTTTGTATTTGAAGTGTTCTTGCTATTAAGTGATCAAATTGAGAGTTAATCTGAAACATATATTTGAATTACATGTAAGAAATTTAAAATTTTGCTTCAGGGTGTGGTAATAGTGTATACTCAATAAATTCAGTTCTAATGAGGAATATTGCTCCTTCAAATTACACTTCTAGAGTCTATAGGTTAAGGAATGGGATAATTATTTGTTTCTAAGTTACCTTTTTAGAAATTAAATAATTTTAACAATAATTTATGATTTTAATGCCCATAGAAGCTATCAAATTGATATGTCTTCCCAAAAGCATCAGGTACAGTTTGTGTCTTCTCTTTATTTTGATACTGGTCTTCAGCCCTCTTACAGAATTTTTCTAAGGAAACTCTCGTTGTAAGTGAATTGCACTGTGATGTCACTCAATATGGCATTTCAAGTTGACATTTGTTTCTCTCCTTTTTTTCTCAGAGTTTTGAAGTGATTCTTATATAATGAATCATGGGCAGTAGAGCAGCAGATCTGTGTATAGACCAGATTTGGGGGCCTCGAGATTATAATTTTAACTTCTTGTTCAAATACTTTCAATGATTTGAACCTTTGCTTAATAATATTAGATTAATTGAACTTGTTCCAAAGAAAAAGAACTCAAAGTAAGCAGCCCCAAAATATTGCCCCAACTCTGCCACTGTATAGTTTGTAACTTCAGACAAGCCTGAAGCACAGAGTAGGACTCAATTATATTCTGTTATTATGGAAAGAGACAAAAGGGCTGCAAGTGCCAGGGAGACTGAGTGGGAGAATGATCGAGGGAAGCTCCCACATCAGCCAGTTTTTCCTATATTCAGGAATGAAGACTTGGGGTTAATCTTTACATATCACCTCATTTAACCTTCTTGCCGATATTTCATCTACTGAGATCACTACCTACAGGACACCTTTTGCTTAGTTACTATGGTGCCATCAGAGAAATAGGAGCTTTGGGGTCAGGAGACCAGACTTCTAATCCCAGTCCTGACTTCAGCATCTTTCACTCAGCCTTCCTGGGTCTTCATTCTTTCCTCAGTAAAACTGGAGTTTGGGAGGTTATAAAGATCGGGAGGTTATAAAAGATCCCAAGTTCCCTCCTAGCCCTGGATACCTCTCTATACAGGTCAACTCCCCTGTGTCTGAGATCTCTCTGATTAGAGCCTCTTGCAACTGAGCCCTCTCTCTTCTTTCTCCACATTGTTCTCAGGGTACCCTGTGGAGCAGTGGTTAGCATTACCTGCCAGTAATTGCCTGGTGCCTTGGTTGGCTTGAACTGGTTATTGTCCAGCCTTTCCCTTACCAATGTTCCATGACATCAGGCCTCCACATGAGGCTGCTCCCACAGGAACAGCTCCTCTGCCATGCCTTACCCTGATCCCTCCTCTTCTTTGTCCATCTTAAATCTCTCCTTCATCTCCTCTCCCTTGGCCAAGTTCATTGTCTCTGAGCCTCACTCTCTCCATCTCTTGAGAGCTTTAAATCCAACAGTTTCCAATGAGCATCCCCTCCCTTTCTAAAATTCTGTGTTCCTAATGACACATAAGGCTGTAACCATGTGAAAAATGCACTTTTAAAATGTCATCCAGGCCACCACTGGCAACTTGGGCACTGACCCACCAAGTCAGAGCTGTGGTTCCCGTGGGACAATTTTGGTGGTTGCATTTCCCTGCAAGCTCTGACTTGTCTGTCCACGCCAGGGCTGGTAGAGGCTTCTCCTCTTCCTCTACCTCCTTTGCAGTCCATTTCTTCTCAGTTGTTCCCATGCTTGTGGAAGGTCTAGTTCCAGTAACAAGATCCTTCATTCCCATCATGCCCACAGTGCTTCCGCTTTTATGACATAGTCTGACTATGCTATACAGTCAGTATCACCAAAACCCTGTGAAAAATCATGATCCTAACAAGATAACTACTGATTTTAAAAGTCAATAAAGCTATCTTATGAACTGTAAAACAAAAAGATGTATCATATAAAATTATATTAAAATTAAATTTAAAATTCACTTTTGTTAATATAATTAGAACTTGAATAATTATTTTTTGAGTATAATTTGGATTAATTCCCTTTCTTTTCTTCCCATTATGATATTCTGTTGTATGCTAATATTTTCATGGAAATATTTCATAGAAATATTGTTGCTGAAACTAATGGTAATGCATAATATGCTGTAACATCAAATGTTAGAGTGCTTGCCACGTCTAACTCTCTTCAGTAAAATTCCTTCCCTCACTCAATATTACCTTATTATAATTTATCTTCTACCACTTTGCCATAATTCTAGATTTCAGGTAACTTTGTTCCTTAAAATGAACAAGGGTAAAAAAGTATTTTTCATAACATAAAAAAGTACTAGGGCATATTTTGTGAAGTTGACAGATTTAGAAGGCAATACAGGATAATGACAGCTATTATTTGCATAATTAACTTGCGCTAGTCACTTTTATTATTTGTAATCCTTATAATAAACCTACAAAGTAAATCTTTGCCCCACCTTCCTGATGAAAATACGGAAACAGAGAGGCTAAGAAGCCAGCCCAGTCAGGAGTCACAACCACGTTGGTGTAACTTAAGGGCCAACCTCTTTCTACGGTCGACTTCATTGTATTAGAAAGTATACACACAGTCCCAGGCGTTAGGGCACCAGGATTCTAAAGTAACTCTGCTTGTCTCAGTACATCTATTTAAGAAAGCAAAATTATAATATTTTTCCTGTATCTAACGTGACTGATGTGATAATGAAAGGAAGTAAATTAATTTCAAAATAATAAAGTACAATGCAAATGTTTAAAAAATGGTTATTTGCAACCATTGCACTTGAAAGAAACGGAAGCATTAAGAGTCTAGTGTTGCAGGAGGAAGTCCCTGGGCAGGGCAAGTGGTTGAGGGGGTCTCCAGGTTGACCAGGCTGTGAGCGACTGGAGGACAGGGAGAGTGTCTTACTCACATTTATATCTCCAGTGCTTGACATGTAGTGTTTACCTAATAAATGCATCCTGTTGCATATTATGAAATGTATATTTTGGGCCTTTCATGTACATTTTAGACCATATTTTTTCATTGATTATATTGGCTAGTTTAATGTAATTAAAATGTAAATTAATATTTTTATTAAATATATGTAAGTACAAAATGGGCTAAAGGTAAAAGTGGTGGTAATAGCCTACAATATCCTGAGGCTTATATGTGTCATCTATAACTGCATTTATCCAACTTTATCTTTTGAAAGCCTTTTTACACCAGGTAAAAATTCCCCATGCATTAGATGAACAAGCAGCATGTTTATGTGCAACTCTGCCAGCTTTTTCCTATCCATAGTTTTAAAGATTCTTGTTTTTCTCATTATAAAGCATTGGAATTAAACAACAAATCCCCTTAGCAGAATTGTCTACAGTCATACCCTAAAGTTTTTTTCTATTTCTGGGTGACATCATTTTATATCAAGAAATTTGCATTAATTCAGGGATCCAAGCACAAATTAAGATTTGATAAGGAAAAATCTTAAACTCTGCTAGAATAATTATTAGAGAATATTGATTCACGTTGCTTTCATTAGAATGAGAATCTGAGATGTGAAACATTAATGGACTAACTGGGACTCTGGCATAAACTTCTTCATATTTACTGTGGTTGTACAACTTAGGCAAATTTCTACCCTTCTCTAAGCTTCAGTTTCCTGTCAATAAAGCCAGGATGTTAATATCTGCTCTGCATTCCTATTTACCTACCACATAAGACTGTTTCATTCATTTCATTCAGCACACCATGTTGACTCTACATACTTTGTTACAGATACATACCCCTGCTTTTAAATAATGCAATCTTCCTTTAAAGTATCTTTGTAGGTTTCCATAAATTTTTGCAACAGACTAGTAGTATGATTGGCAATTCCAAATAAGCAAAAAGAGAGAGATTTAACAACAAAGTTTGAGATTTTCTAAAGTAGTAGTGTCTAAAAAAGAATGAAAATGGTGCCAAATAGAATAAAACCAATTAACACATGTATAGTAGGAAGTTATCATTCTTCCTGATTCATAGCATTCAGGAAAAGTCCTTTTAAAATTCAGGTGTCTGACACATTAAGAACACCTCACCTGTAAGCATTTTACTTTATAAGCAACTTGGGAGATGGGAAAATGTTTTATACTTTTACAAATAGGTTATACTTGAAGGAGCATGAAAATGAGAGTCTGAAAATGTAAGTTGTTTTTCTGGATCTTCTTCTAACCAGCTCTGTGATTTTAGAAAATGTACTTCTGTCGACTGAAGAGCAATGAGGAATGAGAAAAAACGTGTTTCTGATATTTTAATTAAAACAAAAAAAAGGGGGGGGGAATGTTAAAGCAGCCTGAATTTGCACCTTTCTTGCAGGATAATACTCAAAACATAGACCAAAATACTTATCACACAATTTACCGAAAATTACAACTTTCACAAAGAGAATCTGAAGTAAAGCAACATGACTATGTTTCTTAGATGTATTTTTGTGACAACGATATAGATGATATATGTATTAGCTGACAGAAGCTATGATTTGTAATTCAGTTGCTTTTGGGGTGAAAATCCTCAGTGATTTTTAAGTCTCTTATTTATGAGGATCTGAAAGCAATTCTCTACTTCTAAAGTTCTGAGTGCCCAGTCACACTCAGCATTCTTGTTTGTGGGCCAAATTCATCAGAGGCAGTGGAATTGAAGCTCCAATAAGGAAGAGACTTGCAACTCACCTGATCTGAGTCTCTGCCTTGCAACAGGCAAGTGTCTAAAGCACATGATTATTTCACCCTTCAAAGAAAACCACTAGCAAACTTCTTTAACTGTTCAAATATTGTCACTCACTGAAATATCAAGATTGTGTGCATGATGTCCAAGTGAAATATATCCTCTTGATCATTTAAAATAAGTGTGCAGGGGCGCCTGGGTGGCTCAGTCAGTTAAGCGGCTGACTTCAGCTCAGGTCATGATCTTGCAGTTTGTGGGTTCAAGCGCTGCATTGGGCTCTGTGCTGACAGCTCAGACCCTGGAGCCTGCTTCGGATTCTGTGTCTTCCCTCTCTCTCTGCCCCTCCCCCCACTTGTGCTCTGTCTCTCAGAAATAAATATTAATTTTTTTTTCTTAAATAAAATAAAATAAGTGTTGTTGATTGCCTTTATGAAAGGTCCCAAATTTTCAGTTCCTTGTCTGGTTGCTGAGTATAAACTTTATGTCCCCTGGAAGGATTTTGGCTTCAGCAAAATTATAATCCCTTTGATACCGTTTAGTTAATCTTTTCACATTATTTTGCAGTTCACGAAATGTTTTCATGTGCAGTTTAGAGTTCCCATTGAAAAGTTTTTAGCTATCATAAAATAAGAATAAAAATGATATGGTGTTTTTTTCATAAATAATTACATATCTTTATACATTTTTAGTAAATAACATTAAATGTAATATTAAATACACTTATTGCTCTTATTTGGAAGCCCTAAACCAAATCCATAATGATTTATGCTATTTGTAAATTAATTTAAAAATTTTTAGTTAACTAAAATTAAAATTCTGTGAATTCATACAGTGAATTTTATTAGACAATTGTGACAATTTAGACATGTTATTCAAGGTCACCAGACCAAGAAATAGCACAGTAAGGATGCTTCTCCTATCCTTCAAATCTAATTCTGGGTTGTTTCTTCGCCATCACAGAAATATTTTTCTGATGTTGTTGAATACCTATTTATTGACTGAAAGTTATATTTTTTAAAATATTGAGCATACTGGCTTAAACATGATGAAAAAAGAAAAAAAAACAAGTAAACACTTGAAAATACATAGATGTACCATATTTCATCCATTCTGATGCACTTTTAACATCTCTGCAATTAGAGTGAGTCTTACACTTGATAGTATGTCATAATTTAATTGGTAGCAATTTTCTTTCAAAATGCATGTATAAAATGGGATCTCTTACCATAAATGACATCTTAAAATGAAAGATTTGGAAACCCTGTCTTTTCAGCTAGAAATACTTTAAATTCAATAGGAGTATGTTTATGTCAAAAGCTACGTGCAATCTAGTGCATAGACTGGCTGACTTGAGCGACAGCAGAAAGGTTTTTCTAGCTAAACATGCACCACCTATTATCATTACCTACAATGTCTGCACTTGTACCAGAAAAGAGCCAGATTCACCAGCATACTTTTAAAAAGCGGGAAGCAACATTAGAGGCCATTTAGACCAAACCCGTTTCACTCGGCCTAGAACGGAAAGGGTTTGTGCAAGCTATCTGGTCAAGCCAAGGCAGGGTCTGAGTCTCACAAGTCTCTTCATTACAGTGCACCACACAGACTGTGTTAAGCATTGTCCCTGTTAGGCCCTCTTTTAAAATAAAAAATGATAGTCACTCTGTTATCTATTATTCCTGAAGCTTTTCTTTGTTATCAAAAGGGCTCAGTAGGTTAAGCATCGCACTCTTAATCTCAGTGCAGGTCTTGTCAGGGTCATGAGTCAGGGCAGGTCTTGATCTCAGGGTCATGAGTTCAAGACCTGTTGTTGGGCTCTGTGCTGGGTATGGAGCTGACTTAAAAAAGAAAAAAAGGATGTGGGTGACTATAACATGTGGAGTAGGGTATAGAGTACACTTGATCTTACTCTGTTTAGGTTCACTTAGGGCCAAGCTGACTCACCAATTACCTGGAAGACCACCATTATTTTCCAAGAAGACTGTGGGTGATGCTGTGGGCAGGCACATGTGGCCATTTCATGGTGTCAGAACTAGGGACCCTTTTCAACAAGCCCTATTAAATCTTACTTAAATGCTGTGTTAGGCCAGAGTGGGAAGACAGGGTAAAACAGATAGTTTGTAAGTCCTTTATCCCTTATCTCTAAGCCCTTTATTTTTAATGTTTGTTGAAGATAGCGGTGGGGTAAAGTCTATTTTTAATATTTCCAATCAAGTAAATTAGGGTAAATAAAAATTTCCAAAGTTATCAAGGCTCACCCCCAAAGTCAGTACTCTTGAGACTTTCTAATACATCTACTATCCATAAGTCAGACATTAATGACCAAGTGTCAGGTTGAAGAGAAATGTTCTTAATCACCTGAGTAGTCTGCTTGTTGTTGTTTTCAACACCAGCCCAGTTTAAAAGCTTTACCACAAAGCGCATTCCATCAGATATTGGCTCACGTAGTTTCTTCTTTCAGCTTAACCCTCTCATCCTAACACCTCCCCTCACTCTCATTTGCTTTCATTTTTTAGATCTATGTTTCTCAATCTTTCTTTGCCCCAGCCCACTTGAGAGATTTTTTTATCATAAAAATTATTCATTATAGCATCAGTTCTCAGTAATGCGAACATCTGTCTTCATTTTAACAGAATTCTCATTTAATTCTAGCTTAAATACAATTACATAATTTCTTTGCTCCTGCATTTTCAGAGTTTTTATTATGTCAGTATGCACTCCCAATGTTCCTGTAGGGAATATACAATACGTGTTGCTTCCCAAACTTACATGTAACAGAACTTCACACCTTGCTCTCTCCACTGCCACTCCAGATACTGTTTCGAGGATCCCTTTGGGATATATAAGAAATTCTTATGTGTTGGAAAGTCTTTGAAACATAGATTAAGATGTTACACGATGTAAATGCTTGTTTATTCAGCAGTATTATTTAAAATGTGAGAATGCTGGACCCCTGGGTGGCTCGGTCAGTGAAGCATCTGACTCTTGATTTCAGCTCAGGTCATGATCTCATGGTAGTGAGACTGACCAGCATCAGGCTCTGCCCTAAGCATGAAGTCTACTTAAGATTCTCGTTCTCTTGGGGCATCTGGGTGGTTCTGTCGGTTAAGTGTCCAGCTCTTGATTTCGGCTCAGGTCATGATCTCACAGTTTGTGGGCTCTGCACTGACAGCATGGAGCCTGCTAGGGTTTCTCTCTCTCTCTCTCTCTGCTCCTCCTCTACTCTCTCTCTCTCTCAAAATAAAGAAACTTAAAAAAATTCATGTTAAAAATTCTCTCTCAAAAAAAAATAGTTAAAATGTGAAAATGCACAAACATAGCAGACCAATTGGCTAAAAATGAATGAAGTACACACCTAATTTTATAAGGCAGATTCCATGCTCACTCTTTTGAAGCTCCTCCCTAGCCAGAGGAATATCATTCAAAAATTACTCAATAAAAATTACTGAAAAATTTGCAAACATCTCCACTCTGGTGTATTCATACAATGAACATCCTTGAGTGCTCTTTCTGTGATTTGGAGTGTATATGGGGCCAACTAGATGTTTAAATCATAGGCTATATTTATCCACTATCAACAAAATAGGGAAATGGAACTGAACCTACTCTTTTTCTTCCCTCCCTATAATTTCCTCTATTTCTAATTTTGTGGCAATCAAGTTTCAACTAGTTAATCAAATGTCTTCTGTGTGGCAGGTGCCAGGGTGTTTATTTTCATTAGTGTCCCAACTGCCATATTTAGGAACTTGGCCTTTTGGTTAACTGGCTACAAGCATGGCTTTGAACCATTAAATGTGTGTATTTAAACTCAGCATTTATTTTTACATCTCCCTATCCAAATAATCAGGATGTGGTTATCTGTAAGATGGTACAGTATGACTTTTTTCCTATATACACCCAAGCACAAAAATATATGCCTCAGACATAGTCATCAATATTGTAAATGTCCATCATCCTGTGCCATTTATAATATTGCAGAGATGAAGAGAAACCTGGTTAGTGAAACATACATAAAAATAGTTAAAGGAAATCCACATGGAAAGGCTTATAAAATTGGGCAATTTCCCACTTTGTAACCTGTTTTTAACATGATAAAAAATGAGAAAGTAAAACATCACAATTGTAGTTTATCTTTGATTAAGAGAGCTATTTTTAAAAAATAAAGATATGCCAGAAATGTGAGATCATTTTTAGAATACAATTAAGGTTTTGATATGTCTTCCTCTATGTTGAGAAAGGTTAAAGAGACAACAGCATAATTACAAGTAAAAAAATATGATTTGGTGGCAAATTTTCTAAAGAATAGGGGATGCATTTTTTGTTGGTATTTTTACCAGATAACTGTTACATTCTTTGTTATTTTTCTACTGTCTCAATTTAGAGACATAGACATGATTTATTGTTTTTGATACTTATAAAAATACTCCGCTCAGATATCAATTTGTCAGAAAGAGAACACAGAATTTACTGCCCCCTTTCAGAAAGGATGGAATATAGAGAAGTAACTAGAGATTGACATTATAAGAGTCCAAAGTATTTATTGGTAACCTCCAGAAGAACTAGTTTAGACTACATAACATGAAAATTAAAATCATATTTGATAAAAGTTATCAACAACACTAAAATACTTTTATGCCCATATTAAATGTTAATAGACATGGTTGATACACATGCTACTCTGTCTATATAAAACATTTATTTGTCTTTATTCTAGCAGATAATCTTCATTGCTAAAATCCACACTGAGGTTTCACAGTAACAGTACTATAAGGAAGTACTCTAAAAAATCTCCAGTCACTCTAAAGTGAATGTAGTTACTAAAGAAATATTTAGTATTACCTCATAAGTGTTCTTTCTTACAAATTATAAATACTATATGGGACAAAGAAATTATACATGAATCAGTTCAATCCTCTCAAAGCTCTTTCGAAATGAGAATTACTCCTTGCTTCACAAATATGAAAACTAAAGTGCAAATAGATTAAATGATGCACATCCAAGGTCACTAATACTAAAGCCACAAGAAGACTCAAATCCAGTTCTTCAGATCCATCTAACCATCCTTTCTTTTTTGCTCCCAACAGCTTTCCAAATGATGTTTTTAGGGAAATAAGAGTTTTCTGAGAGTTCTCATTAAGGGATGAATAGGATGGGGGTAGGGGGAATCTTTCCTGATGCCATGTACTAAGTGGTGAAATCATGCCCATTCTATTGTAGCCCACAGCCTGTGATCTTACCTAAATCAGACAATGCTTTCCCTTTACCAGCGGTCAAATTGGCAGCCAGCAGACCTGATATAGACCACAGATTAGCTTTAATTGCCTGTATAGGGTTTTTAATATAAAAAATTATAAATGCATGAATGACACATCTTTGTGCTTACTATACAGAATTAACAAATGTACTTTTTAGACATACTTGCTTTAAAAAAATATGTAGATTAAAACTAAGTCCCTATGTTTCTTCCATAATCCTATTTACTTCCCTCTCTCCACAGAGGCAATCATAGTTATGAATCAAGTTCCATTGGTTTATACTTTAATTATATATATAGATTCCAAAATACACAAAATTGCTTTGTGCATCCCCAATTTAGGTAAATGGTAGCATGCCATATATATTGTTCTACAACTTCCCATATCCCCCCAAAAGGGCTTCTTTGCAATCCTTGCATATATATACACGTAAGATTTAAGTCATTTGTTTTAACAGTAGACACACATGTATTTAAGTCATTTGTTTTAAGTTCACAGTATGAATATACCTCAACTTATACACCCATTTCCTCTTGAGTAGAGCCCTTGGGTTGATTCTGGTTTTCTACCACTATAAACAGTGAGGCTATGAACTTTCAGATACAGGTCTCCATATAAACATGTAAGAGTTCCTTTGGACTATATACTAAGAAGTGAAATAAATGGGTTGTAGGTAGTACATGATCATTTTTAACTTTTCTAGATGTATTTCAATTTTCTCCAAATGATTGGATTCATTTCCAACCGCACTAGCATCACTCATGTTTCTCTGTTTCCAAGCACCATTCTAATATGTGCAATGTTCACTTTGAATTTTTGCCAACTTGCTGCATGCCAAAGGGTATACCATTTCTCTCCCATTTTTTTTGCATTAAAGAAGTTGCATGTATTTTTGGATGGTGTACTTTTGGATGTTTATTTTCCATTAGGCTATTTCCTTTTCTACAAAATGTCCATTCATAACTTTGGCCCATTTTTACTTAATTGTTAATTAAGTTTATTGTTATTTTTAAAATTTTATTTATCAGATTTGAATGGATAAAGAAGATGTGGTATATGTATACACTGAAATATTACTTGGCAATCAAAAAGAATCTTGCCATTTGCAACAACGTGGATGGGACTAGAATATATTCTGCTAAGTGAAATAAATTAGAGAAAGATAAATATATGATTTCACTCATATGTGGAATTTAAGATAACAAAACAGATGAACATAGGGGAAGGAAAAAAAAGAGGAAAGCAAACCATAAGAGAATCTTAAATACAGAGAACACACTGAGGGTTGCTGGAGGGGTGTTGGGTGGGGGGGATGGGCTAGATGGGTGATGGACATTAAGGAGGGCACTTGGGATGAGCACTGGGTGTTATATGTAAGTGATGAATCACTAGAGTCTACTGAAACCATTTTCACACTATATGTTAACTAACTTGAATTAATTTTTTTAAATAAGATTATAAAAAAATCAGTTTTTAAATATTTCAAATGCCAGTTTTAATTTTTATATTATGTTGAAAATATACTCCACTTAGTACTTTGTCATTTTTTTTTTTTTTGGTTTATTGTATCTTACAATACAGAGTTTTTCAATTTTAATAGAATGAAATATGACAAGCATTTCTTTCCTATAAGATGTGCACCTTTTGAATATTACTTAAGAAATCCTTACACAGCACAAGGACATAAATATATTCGCCTATTAGATATGTGGTGTTTTTGAAATTATGAATTTAAATGCTTTCAGACACAGCACATTCTCTCGGGTGCACCACAGACCTCACTAGATCTTATTTTCTAAAACCTGACCAATTTCACACATTTCCCCTTAGGTATGCAAGGTTGTAATCCTTGGATTAGATAGTCAAAGAGTAAGATTACAAAAAACTAGATTTCTCAGACTTTAGTCTGAATTATGATTATAGCTATATAATCCCAGTCTAGGCTTTCATGGAAATGATGCCTTGATAGAATTCATTCCAGGAGACTGATAGCTTCTTTTAAGTATGATTCAAGTTTTGCAGAGATGCACTCCAGCACAGAGAAGCTGAATAATTCGGTTTATCACCTGCATCTAACAAGCTTTACAGGAGATTTTGTTTTCTATCGTTATATGCTAAACTAATAAATATTGACCATGATGTATGTGACCCTCAGATGCTGGACGGGAGACTGGCAAATGCACATTTTATTCTGGCTGTGACGTTGATGCTATGGAGTTCAGGAAAAGTACGCTCAGTGGATGTAGCAACAGAGGTAATGGAAACTAGCTTAAGGGACCATATATTTTTTATGATTATAAGCCATTTCTACTAATGTTAGAAGCAGATACTGCTGACAAATAGATGCCTTAATAACACAAAACTGATGAAAAAGATATTTTTTCTACTGTCTTGACCTCACTGTAAATTCAGAGAAATCCAACTGAATGTCAAAAAAAAATAAATAAATAACCTGGAAGTAATAAGTATTAGTATTCTTTGAACAGAAAAAGCATAAAAGAAAATTCATAATCATTTCAGTCATATTTTTAACTAAATCAATTACATCAAGATGAAGTGCTTTTGTGTGAAATTTGAAGGTGTTACGTGTGAAAATTTGAGTAGCTTTGGCCAAACTTTGTATTACGGTACAAATGTTTTCTTGTTGCCATGACTAAAGCACAAATAAAAAGAAATGTGAGGACATCTCGACACAGAGAAACATTAATTTGGCTTATTTGATCTTATTAGAAAATAGTCCCTGTACTTCTTAAATAACAAATGAGAGCCTGAAATGCATTTTACCAAAGAACAAGTTTTATATAAGTTCTATGATTTTTTTTCCTGAGGATTAAGAACATCTTAAAATTTTTAATGTTTATTTTCGAGAGAGATAGAGAGACAGAGCATGAGCCGGGGAGGGCAGAGAGACAGGCAGACACAGAATCTGAAGCAGGCTCCAGGTTTTGAGCTGTCAGCACAGAGCCTGACATGGGGCTCAAACTCATGAACAATGAGATTATGACCTGAGCTGAAGTCAGAGATGCTTGCTTAACTGGCTGAGCCATCCAGGCACCCCATGAATATCTTTAAAAAGGAAGAAAACTCTGTTTTGTATGGGCGTCAGTTGAAAGAATGATAACATTTTTTTTGGAGGATGCTTTGAGAGATAATAAAAGATTTCCTATCTTTGTCCTTTGAAAGTTTTGTCTCCTGCTCTTTAGAATTTCTTTCTCATAATAGCATCCTTCCCTTCCCCAGTGTCTATGATGTCAAGCTTTTGTAGGGAAGTGGTAGATGTTGAGATTTTAAGAGGAGTTTAGAACACATTGTGGAGTTTGCAATGCAAATAACAAGAGGTATGAGATATTTCTTATTTTATTTCTACAAGATGGGAGTGTGTTTGGAATAATTAACTTCATGGCAGTATTCAGGATAGAATAGAAAAGGGAGAGTTAGAAGATAGAGAAGCAGGTTATAAGATGATTAACAATATACACTAAGCAGTGAAGAGGAGCTGATATAAATCACTACTGATGAGAATACGACAGAGCAAGAGAGGGGTGCCTGGGTGGCTCAGTCCGTTAAGCGTCCAACTGTTGATTTAGGCTCACGTCATGACCTCACTGTCACTGCCATGACGTCACTGAGCCATTGTTGGGCTCTGCACTGGGCATGGAGGCCGCTTAAGATTCTCTCTCTCTGGGAGGGAGGAGGGAAGGAAGGTAGAAAGGAAAGGAAGGAGGGAGGGAGGGAGAGAGGGAGGGAGAGGTTTTTCAGGAAGAACTGTCCAGACTTAGTATAGATTTGGTTGGTTTAAGAAAGAAGAGGCTCAGTAGATTGAGTGTCAGACTATATGTATTTCACAAGAAAGTTGCTGGGGCCAATGATGAAAAGGCTGGAAAATGCTACTCTTTCATTTTACTGGGGAAAATGAAGAACATAGAGAATGGAGGAAACAATCTAAGAAGAAAGGCAGAAAGTGAAGAAAAAGAATCTTGCCAAGACCAAGAGTCTGGCACAAGGAGGAATGTGATTAACAGGGGGGCAGGGAGGAGGTCCCTGGAGCTGATTTCTTCCCACAAGGGAATATTCTCACTTTCTTAGAAAAGAAGTAATATCCCCTGGACTCCACAATGACTAGAGACTATTAATAAGAACATTTTTTTTAAATGCTGTGATTGGGCTTAGGAAAGGAAAAGACAGGCTTCATAAATGACACCCACACTTCTATGACTTGAATGAAGTGTCAAGTGCCAATATGTGAAACAAACAGATAAGAAATTTCACATGAGAGGATAAAGTCATTGGGATATTTCTGACTCACTGTAGATGCTCATTAACAATGTGGTATTATTGCTTGTGAGAATGCAAAATGGTACAGCCACTTTGGAAGATAATTTAGTGGCTTCTTACAAAACTAAACATACTCTTATCATATGATCCAGCAATTGTGCTCCTTGGTATTTACCTAAGGAGATAAAAACTTACGTCCACACAAAAACTTGCACACAGATATTTATAGCAACTTTTATTCATAATTGCCAAAAGTTGGAAACAAACAAGATATTCTTCAGGAAGTGAATGGATAAATAAACTAAGATGCATCCAGACAATGGAATACTGTTCAGTGCTAAAAAAATAAAATAAAATGAGCTATTAAAAAAAAAAAAAAAACAATGTGGTAATAAATCACATGGAAAGCGATAGTAAGCTTCCTGAGAGCAGAGACTGGATTTTGTTCATTTTTGTGTCCCCCAGGTCTGATGCAGAAGCTGGTACATAGTGGATGCTTAATAGCTTGAATCAATAAGGTATGAATGAAAGGTAAAAAGAAAACAATGTGAGGTTTGTTTTTTTTTTTCAAATTTCATTCCATAAACATACAGAAATCTACTGAGTACAAACTATGAGCAAAACACTGACCTAAGCATTGAAGAGAGCAAATAAAAAACTAGTTTAGACACAGTTATTGCCCTCAGGTTATTCACAAGTTAATAAGCAATACAAATATATTGTAATCAATCTAACACAGGGAAAATGTCATGCGTACAATGATGAAAGAAGTATAGATAAAGCGCTATGGGAATGATAAGGATGCAGTTGTTACTGGGAAAGAGTCTAAAAGAATGCTCAGTTAATATACTAAATTTTAGAGACAGACCTATAAATTTTTATTTATTTCCTGTGTGGGTGTGTGTTGTTGTTGTTGTTTTAATTGCTTTTGGACATACCTCATCTCTATGCATTTTTGTTCCCAAACGTCTTTCTCTCGGGAGCATAAATCCACAAGAAATCAAGTTTCATGGCAAGCATGTCAGCTAAAGGTAGCAAAAGCCAAAAGCAGATGGTTATACATATTTGAGGTTTCTTTTTCTGAATGAGTGGAATCACCCCCTCCTGCCCTACAGGCTTTTGATTCTGGAGTCATAGATGTGCAGTCACCGCCCACAGTCAGGGAAGAGAAATCAGCCACTAACCTGGCAGCAAAACTCTTGCTTCTTGATGAACTTGTGTCTCTGGAGAATGATGTAATTGAAACAAAGAAGAAAAGGAGCTTCTCTGGTTTTGGGTCTCCCCTGGACAGACTCTCGGCTGGCTCTGTCGATCATAAAGGTAAACAGAGGTAAGTGAACTCTTGAAGAAGGAACATTTTTATTTTTTAATCCTGCCGCTCTAACTCCAGAAACAGAATTCCACATAAGAAAAGATGATGAAAACCTTGGAGGTAAACATATTTGTAAACATTAAATGTTTACATTCAGTGTTTTAGCTAAACATTAGCTAAACATTAAATGTTTTAGCTAACTTGTTAGTTTAATAGCATAATTTGGGAAATAACTGTTGAGGAAGTAAAATGACTGCTACAGTATGTATGAATGTTTTTGTCATACTTTCCTAAGGAAGATTTCATTGCATGCACATGTAAAATAGTTATTATAAGACATTACAGGTTTAGGAGGTGAGGGGGGATCTCTGCTACCAGGGGCATCATTTAACACAAAAGTGTTTTGGTGAAATGTTCCCATTGCTTAAAAGATTAAAGAAAACTCCTCAGCAAACCCTGAAAAGAATTTCATCATCTGGCACCCCACTTTTTGATGCACTCATTTCCATGTCCTTTGCTCCTGTCTTACGTGCTTACTTGGAGTTTTAGGATTTGTCGCATTTGTCCATGATTCCGTGACTTTGCTGTGCTCCATGACTCAGCAGACAGGATGCAATTTGCTGGACTTACATTCTGAGAGTCTCAGAACTACATGAAGAAATAAAATCACCACTTGGAGGCTGTAATTTATCCTACTGTACTTAGAAAATAATCCCTCACCTAGGTTTTGAAATCCAGACCCTATTTTAAATAAACAAATATATGGGGCGCCTGGGTGGCTCAGTCGGTTAAGTGTCCGACTTCGGCTCAGGTAACGATCTCGCGGTCCACGAGTTCGAGCCCCGCGTCAGGCTCTGGGCTGATGGCTCAGAGCCTGGGGCTTGCTTCCGACTCTGTGTCTCCCTCTTTCTCTACCCCTCCCCCGTTCATGCTGTGTCTCTCTCTGTCTCAAAAATAAATAAACGTTAAAAAAAATTAAATAAACAAATATAAATTAATTCAACTTATGTCCTAAGCATTGTGTTGGGTTCTGGTGGAAAAGAGGAGGGAAGTATAGTCTTTTCCCTCAGAGAAATCATATACTAATAAGAAATATGAAAATACTTATAATGAATTACAGTGCAAAACAAGAAGAGATATGTTTAGAGACAAATGTATGAAGAAGGCCATGGAAATCCAAGGAATAAGTGAAATTTTAGAGGAGAAAATTTTGTGCCTCTTAATAAATGTTATTTTTTTGATTTCTGGATCTTGCAACATAGTCTAGTAAATAATTGAAAAATCAATATATAGATGTTATATGTAAATATTTAAATATAAATTTATAATAGCATAAACACCATATATACTAAACACATATTGCATCAATACCATAAATACATATAATCCATTTTGAGGCTTCATCCTAACAATATCTTTAGGACGTATTATAAGAGGAGACTATATTGGGAGATATAATCTATCTAACACAGCTCAGCTTGCAAGAAATAAAGGGAGATTGACAAGTATTTAATACCCATTTGAACAGATTTTCACATATAAAGGCTACAAATAAACTATTATAAACATTTAAAAAATTAGGGAATATTGTTTCCATGAGCACTTCTTGGAGAAGGATACTAAGTGAGTTTCTTTGGACATCTGGAATGACTTGAGAGATATCATAAGAATTGGTGGGACCATAACTGTATAATTTAAGAGAAATGAGGGTTGCAAGGAAAAGAGTGCCATGTGCTATGATTATAGTATGACAATATAGATTCATCAAATATCTAACAATTCAGGAAAAGTAGTGAGAGCATATACAATTCAGAATGAATTTTGATTATTTCATGGCTATTAATTGAAAATCAAAGTGATCACTACAAATAGTTACTTGGAAACATGGAGAAAAAGGGGAAAAAAAGGATTTCAAACTAAGTTTAATGAATATTTTACTGAAGAATAAAAGAAAACAACTGAAGAGAGCAAGGACCAAGATTTTCATATTAAAAAATAAGAAAGAAATTAAAACTTTCTTATAAAAAAAAGACAGCATAAAAAATAAGGAGTATTGAAAAACTTTATATAAAATATTGGCATATATAAATACAACATTTACAATATGATAGATTCAAAAAATACTGATTATGTCAATAAATGTCAATAGATGTAACTTTTCTATGAAAATGTGAATGTTTTGGGGGTGCCTGAGCGGCTCAGTTAAGTGTCCAACTCTTGATTTTGGCTCAGGTCATGATCTCACAGTTCATGAGATCCAGCCCCACCTGGTAGTCTGTGCTTGCAGTGTGGAGCCTGCTTGAGATTCTCTCTCTCCCTCTCTCTATGCCCCTCCCATACTCCCACTTGCTAGCATGCACACACTTTCTCTCTCAAAATAAATAAATAAGCATTAAAAATAGTTAAACAAATAAGTAAAATGCAAGTATTTTCAGATTGGCTGATAAAGGGAAATCCAACCCTTTTCTGTATTTAAGATACACAACTAAAAATAAAGATATTTAGAAAGGTTGGCAATAAAAGAATGGAGAAGTTATACCAGGAAAAATTACATTAAAATAAACTAAAATAAAAGAAATAAAAACATAAATAAAGAAATAGATAAAAATTTAAAAAGAGTGTACCAATGTTTATCAAAGATAAACCACAGGGAATGCCAGGAAATAGAAAGAAACATATTAAGAATAGGAGACTTTAATTCATTTCTTAAAATCCAAGGCCGATTATATATTTAAAATTTATAGAAGACATATACAATATAATCCATAAAATGGAATTTGTAGATCTATTTGGAACTCTGAACTTCAATAGAAAATATAGCATCTTCTGAAGTGCATATGGAGTATTCAAAAAATTTACCGTATCTGAGGTGACAAACAAACCCTCTAGGAATTCTAAAAAACAGTATATTAAAAAAAATTCACTGACTGAAACACAGTGTGACTAGAACTTAATAACAAAACTAGAAAACAAGAAGTCATTTTTACCTAAAAGTATAAACCATGTCATTAAATAACTATTGGGCCAAAGAGGAATACAAAATAAAATTATACGCTTTGTTCAAGATAATAATAATGAAAATGTAATATTAGGGGCACATAAAGCAAATATCAGATAAAAATCATCATTATACCAATAAAAATTAAAAGTAGAAGTAAAGCAAAATGACACACAAAAACATCTAGAAAGAACAGCAAAGTAAGTCAAGAAAAGCCATGAGAAAAAAAAGGAGAAGGTCAGAATAACGACAAAAGCTGAAATCGTTTGTAAGCAAACCATAGTGTATAAAAAATAAATGTAAAACTGTGTTTCTTGAGAAAAATACAAGCCACTAGTTAATCTAAGCTAATTAAGAAAAAAGTAGAAAGTAAATTCACAAAATTAGAAGTGACAAGATGGAAACACCAAAACAGAGAATCTTTAAAAAGAGAACTACTTTGCTCAACTGAATACAAATAAACTGAAGACCTGTAAAATGGATAAAATTTTGGAAAAATATGATTTACAAACATTGACCCCAAAAGAGACAAATAATTCAATTACCATGGAGGTTTTTTTTTAATTTTAAAAGAGCTTGCCAAGAGAAAGTAGATCTAGATATTTTCATGTGAGAATTTTATCAAATCCTAAGGTATCAGATAATCCCAAGGTTATCTTACCTTTTCAGATCATAATAAAGTAAACTTTCTAAGTTCATTTCCTGATACAAATATAATATTGATCCTCAAATAATAAACATTACATTCTTAAAAGGAAATTTTAGATTCATGTCATCTATAAATATCAGTACAAAAACCAGAGATATGAAGTTAATAAGTAGAATCCAAAACTTTAAAAATATAATACATCTAAACCAATTGGGCTTATTCCGGGAAAGTGTCACTCAATATTAGGAATTCTTTTAATGTAATCCATCATATAAATAGAGCAATGGAGAAAAGCATATGATTATATCCTTAGATGGCAGAAAAGGCACTTGACAAAATCTAGCATTTATTATATTTTTTAAAGTACAACAAAATGAGAACTGACAGATATTTCCTTAACATGGTGTGTGCATATGTGTGTGTGTATATGTGAGTATTTATGTACACCTCAGCCCAAAGCCTCTATCTTACCTAATGGTGACATGTACGGGAAGTTTTACTAAAGCGAGGAATAGGAAAACCACACCCATCATTTCTACTATAATTTAGAAATGCCTTTAGACAAGAGAAAACATTTAGAGACATAAGAATTGGAAAGAAAAAAGTAAAATTATTTTTATTTACAAATGAGAAGCTGGAAAACAAAGATAATCAATGGAAAAACTACCACAACAAAACCCTTTTGATTAAAATGCAAAGTGCATAAATACAGAAAGCTAATAGTACTTCTATATTACCGGCAGAGGTCAGATAGAAGATAGACCTCATTTATAATTGCATTAAAATAGGAATGTATCTAGGCATACAGTTAGCAAAGAAAGCTCCTTCCTCAGCCATAAAAAAAGAATGAAATCTTGCCATTCGCAATGATGTGGATGGAGCTAGAGAGTATTATGCTGAGCAAAATAAATCAGAGAAAGATAAATACCATTTGATATCACCCATATGTGGAATTTAAGAAACAAAACAAATGAATGTAGGGGGAAAAAGAGAGAGGGAGAGAAACCAAGAAACAGACTCTTGACTGTAGAGAACAAATTGGTGGTTACCAGGGAGGGGGAAAGCAGTGGGGGGATGGGTGAAATAGGTGATGGGGATGAAGGAGTATACTTGTTTTGATAAGAACCCGGTGTTGTATGGAAGTGCTGAATCACTATATTGTACGCTTGAGACTAATAATCCCCTATATTTCCACTAACTGGAATTTAAATAAAAATTTTAAAAATGTTCATATACGAGCACATATGAGGAAACCTCTGAGAATAATGCTGAAATGCAAACAGTGGATTGAACAAATGGAGGCTCGCACTGTGTTCCTGGCATCAAAAGACACAAGAGCAGAAAAGATGGCAGCTCTTCTTAAGTTAAATTGTAAACTTAACCTAACTGCAATAAAAAATACCATCAGGGTTCTTTTTGGATCTAAAGAAATTGATTACAAAATTAATTAGAAAAAAATTAGAAACTAGCATAGACAGAAAAATCCCAAAGAAAGAGGAAAGAAGAGCCCACTAAATATTTTAATATTTTCCTTTCTTTACAGTAGTATAATAATAGCCCATGGATAGACCAAAGATAAAACCACCACCAAAACAACAAAAACAGAACAGAAATTCAAGAAATAGACACTAACTTTATTTAAAAAGCAGCCTCACATATTACTGAGTGAAAGGATAGATTCTGAATAAATGACTTGGAGATATGGAAAAAAGAGATAAAACTGATCCCTTCTCAAACCATACATTATGATAAATTCTAAATGAATCAGAAATTTAAGTGAGAAAACAGATGAATCCATATAAGTACTGGAAGCAAACATTGGTGAGTTCTGTTCAGAGATAAAGCGTTCCAAATTCTGATGCAAAATCCAGAAAATCTCAGGAAAAAAATAAGGAAAAACTAGATACATTTGATGTTTACATTTTTTTAAGTTTCCATGGCTACAGGTATCATAAAGCAAAGTAAAAAGAAAAATAATAAATTAGAGAAATGCTTATAAGTTACATCAAAGTGTTAACAACTTTATTATATATAAAGAACTTTTAAAAATTGAGAGGAAAAAGAACAATGCTCAAGAATGAGGTAAAAATAGTTCATGAAAAAACAGATGTAAATGATGCAAATCACATGAAAAGATGCCACCCATTATCATAAGAAAAAGGCATATTAAAACTTTACTGGTATACTCTTCTTGTGCGTATTAAATTGGCAAAAATTCACTGAAGAGACAGAATAGTTTTGCTTCTAGATCCTCCTAGTAGGTAGATTTTCAGGAAATATGAAAGACAGAGGAATCACTTCAGACACACAACAGGGATGAAAACAGCAAAAGTCAGATTATAGGAAACTGCAAGACAATCCAGTTTCTCTGGTAAATAAATTACATGGTTTTGAAGAAAAAAAAAAAGAGACAGAGGTGAAAGAGGATCCTAAAGATTAAAGCAGAATAAAACATTTATTAACCAGTCTCAATTTGGGGGAGTACTGATTCAAATAAATGATTTGTTTAAAAAATAATTTATGTGAGAAACAATTGTGAATGTGAGCAGGCACTACTTGATGATTTTAAGTAATTATTGCAAAGTTTTCAATATGAAAATGGTACTGCAGTAACATTAAAAGTGAGAGAGATTCTCATTTAAAAATTTGATTGAAAGTATTTATCTTAGAATCACTAAATTCTATTCCTGAAACCAATATTACACTATAAAAAAAAGTACTTATTTTGGATTTGCTTCAAAATAGTACAGGAATGAGAACCGAACAGATGAAACGAGATTTGCCTAATTGCTGATTGTTGATTTAGACTGAGAGATACTTGGGAACTTACTATACTATTCTATTTGGCCAATGTCTAAAATATCCCATGATAAATTGAAGGAAAAAAGACTACACAGTGCAAGAAATAGCAGATTATATCTGGCAAAAGAATAAATAAATTCATCATATGAGAAGACTAAGGAAATGACTTCAGAATGTCAAAAGAGATAGATAACAGAATGAGAAATTGTAACCTATAAATTAACCTAATGGGAGTGTAGGGGGACAAAATAGAACAGAAACAATCACTATTTAAGGAGACGGTGGGTGTTTTTCAAGAATTATCCAGAAATGCTAAAAAAAAAAGATTTTTCATATTTAGCAATAATAACAAACTTTGACTGAAATAACTAGTACTGCTGTTGAAAGATTAATTGGATTAAGAACAATTATTCTGTTAAGAGAGATTCATGTACGATATGGTTTACAGGCTTGAACATTCAGAGCATGTTCTTGGGAGGGTTCAATAGCATGGTGTGGGCTCAATATCAGATAGAGATAAGGAAGAGGATAAGAAATGAAATTGGGAAAGAGATTTGGGGCTACTCAGGGATGCTGTGTTCAAAATGTAATGCAAAACCCATATAAACTTATAAGGTATCTCTGAAGCTAGATTGTGAAGGTCTTATCCACTGAAAGCCAGAAAGGATTTTAGCAACTGATGATCTTATGTGGTCAAAAATCATAATTATCTATTTTCTTTTTTTCTACCTTTCTCTTCACTTCTAACTACTTCCAGATGTTGGAAATGGGTTAAGTAGAACTAATACATTTGCACGAGAGTTTCCCCATGAACTTGAAAAGTTGAGAATCTCCCTTAATCTAGACATTTTACCTTGTTTCATATCTGGAATTAAAATCGGAGACAAGACTTTTCTCTACTCTATGGCATAGCAACAAAGGTGACCTTCAATGTCAGGAGTGTTTTATGTAGAATTTATTTAGGGGGCGCCTGGGTGGCTCAGTCGGTTAAGTGTCCGCCTGACTTCCACTCAAGTCATGATCTCCTAGTTCACGAGTTCAAGTTCCACATCGGGCTCTGTACTGACAGCTTGGGTCCTGGAGCCTGCTTCAGATTCTGTGTCTCCCTCTCTCTCTACCCCACCCCCGCTCATGCTCTCTTTCTCTCTCTCAAAAATAAACATTAGAAAATTTACAAAAATTATTTAGAATGACCTATACACATTAACAATTTTCCTATAGATGTAATTTATTTATGCATTTTATAATTTTTTTCAATAGTTGATGTCTTAGTCTTTCAAATGAAATTCAAAAGGCACATCTTGTGAGGTTTTTTCAGGATTTATTTTTTTAGTAGGAATTCCTGCTCTTAGTCTCAAAGTAAATATTAAATTTGTCTTGTATATTAGAACGGTGGAAAATAATGGGAAATAAGTAATAGCTCACGCATAAAATATTTATCTACACCTTCTTAAATTTTAAAAGAAAAATAATTTTAGATTTTTTCAAAGTGTAATGATAACTGAAGATTAAAGATTAAAATTTTCAATCATCTGGGGTGCCTGGGTGGTTCAGTCAGTTAAGTGTCTAACTTTGGCTCAGGTCATGATCTCACGCTTGGTTCATGAGTTCAAGCCCCATGTGGGGCTTTCTGCTGTCAGCACAGCACTACTTGAAATGATTGTTTCCCCCTCTTTTGCCCCTCCTCTGCTCGTGCTCTCACTCTCGAAAATAAATAAGCATTTAAAAAGTAAAATAAAATAAATTTTTCAATCATCCATTACAAAAATCATTGTTATCATTGAAATATGTATAATAAAGTTACAGGGAAAAATGAATATTTTCACATATGTAGTATAAAAAGACACAGTTCAGAGTTTTGCAACTATTTTATAAAAAGAAAATCCATAAAAATTATAGTAATTTTGCTTGGGAGGCCACATATAAGGTTAATTGCTGGTCTTTTGTTGTGTTTGATACAATAGCTTTGGTCCATTAATCCAAGTAGCTTTAACCGCTTCCTTATTTATTTTTGAAGCTTTCACAAAATTGTGAATTAGCATATTATTTTAACACACTTTCTTGTTGCTTATAAACCCCTGTGGTTTTCATGTGTATGCTATCAAGATTCTTTCCTCTCAAGCATGCATTCTCTACCTTCTCATGTTCACCCAGAGAAGGACATAGGTATGAGATCTATTTTCATACGGTAGCCCCAAGATTTCATTCATCACTTAATCCAGAGATTCATAAACTTTTTTGGATGGTGGGCCACTTTGGTAGTTTGGTGAAACCTATGGACTCCTTCTCAGAATATTGTTTTTAAGTGGATAGTATTTGTAAGAGTTCAAAGGTTACCATACATAGAAACAGAATAACCAGGGGCGCCTGGGTGGCGCAGTCGGTTAAGCGTTCGACTTCAGCCAGGTCACGATCTCGCGGTCCGTGAGTTCGAGCCCCGCGTCAGGCTCTGGGCTGATGGCTCGGAGCCTGGAGCCTGTTTCCGATTCTGTGTCTCCCTCTCTCTCTGCCCCTCCCCCGTTCATGCTCTGTCTCTCTCTGTCCCAAAAATAAATTAAAAAAAAAATGTTAAAAAAAAAAGAAACAGAATAACCAGAAAAATGTAAAAGTAATTAGTAATATAACAACATATAGGCTTATTTGTTAACATATAAAATAAGTTGCTTTAGAGACAAGTCTAAAAAACAACAATCATTTCAAGTAGTGCTGAACATAAAAGCAATTTCAAAGTTTCTACAATGGCTGAAGTATGATCTGAACGTATCTGTGATTTCTATTTGTGACAAAGGTCTAGGTATTGTGATTTGTTCCCTGCATTCTTATTCATATTTTAACAAGAGGGTAACGAAACTGAAGATGTAACATTTTCCAACATCTATGGATCCCTGAATTATATTGGTGTATGACTCCATATTTAAAAACTGACTTTCAGGCATATGACATGTATTTATTCTCAATTATTGTAAAATATTTATAAAAGAAAAGTTTTAAATTCTGCTTATGAAAAACTTCATAAGAGATGGAAATGGAAGGATAAATGAATGATTGGGGGGAAACAAAAACAATCAGGAAAAGTCAAACAGAACAATGTCTATGTCAGATCATATTAAAATGAAGCAAAGAAACTATTGGTTCTATTTTGTATGATGCTTAACTTTTTTTCCACCTCAACTTGACACCAGCTTCATTTTCAGATGGATGTGCAAATTACTTTAATTCTCAGGGCAAAGTTAATTATGCTTTGAAGACCAAAGTATTTTCCTAATTCAGTTCATTTGTTTAAAGCCTGAAGTTAATGAATGGTTTTCTCATTTATGCAAGTAAAACAAAGCAGCTATGATTATATCCCTGGCAAAATAGCATCTACTGTCTGACCCTTTAATAGAAGATATACTAAAATTGGCCTGGAATTTCTCTAAATTCCTCACTCCTTCACACAATGCTGAGAATACCTTGTAGGAAAAAAAAAAAACAATACTAATACTCTGCATTTACTTATTATAAACATTTTTACAACTGTTATTGCTTGAATTCTCTCATTAATATTTTGAGGTCAGCAAAGCAAATAATGTTATTGGGTCAGTCAGGGTTTCTGGAGGAAACAGGCAGCATATGTAAAGTAGGAAAATTGAAGAAGGGTTTGCTCACAAGACTTTTTACAAAAGACTGAGTATAGGGGAATCATAATGGATTTATACACTGGTCTGAAGACCATACAAGAAGAGTTGAAAGAATCAGTGACCTTCAGTCAGAGGGAAGTGAACTTGCAAGGCAGGGGAAATTATCCTGACCTCACTTTCAGTCTCTTTACAACACTACCCATTGCCTACCCCAAACCAAACCCAGAGAGCAAAGGAATTTTTATGTGATCCAAAGAGGTTAACCTCCCAGACTGGATGTCAAACGAGACAAGGCAGAGATTGACTCTGGCAAACAGACAGAAGATACCCAGCATAATTATACACACTGTACAGATCCAGGTCAATAAACTTTGCTCCAGTACACTGCTATTATAACCACTTAATTCAAAGAGAAGGACTCCATGGGACAAACTCAGAAAAAACACTTTAATTCCCACCCACATGCACCCACCACCCATTCAGTAGGAGTTGTTTCGTACCACTTGGATAAAAACAAAGGCAGTGCTACAACTCTACTGGTCCCAATGAAATAATAAAAACCCCCCTGGTTACTTTTATTAGAAAAACAACCATATTTCAGTCATTTAAATAACTATTCTTATGTCTTAGCCTGAATTATAAATATGATTGAAGTTTCTCCTGTCCCCAGCTTAGGCCCCATTCATGCTGTAAAGCTGCAGTGGGAAGGGGGTTGCTCGTCATCAGTTTATCCTCACCCCTTCCCCTACTACAGTGGACTGCCTTCTGCCTCCCCAGTCTTAGGGATGGCAATGCAGAGAGATAAAGAAAAATCTGATGTGACTGATACTATCATGACCTGGCTTTATTACTCTCTGGCCTCGGTAAATGCTCAAAGTTGATTTTTGTTAGGTCATCACTTGACTCCCTCTGGGAACATTGATATAGACACCCTTGCTTCCTGCAATGTCTCTCCCCAGGCAGGTCAGTTTGCCCCTCATCCTCATCGTCCTTTTTCAGCCTCTTCATTTAACACCACCACCAGCCTCCTACTGAGGTCGCCTGACAGATCACCTCTGGCAGCAAGCCCCTCAGGGAAGATGCCTCTTATAATTAACCTTGGCCAACTCTACCCACTACTTTCTCTGCGTCTCCACCACAGAAAACCCATGCCCTTGATTCCGGTCACTGAAACTGAAGCTGTCCTTATAGAAACATCTCTTCATTTCTGCCTAGAGCAAACTGTCACAGATTCTTGCTCTTTAGATTTCATTGACATCGTTCTCTCAGGCCTGCCCTCTTCCACGGGCTTATGTCAAGCTAAGTTGCTTTCTTGAAGCCTTCCCTCTATAAGAGGAGGTAAAAAAACACTGTTCTCCAATAACTCACTCCACAGAAATTCTCCTTCCTCACCTGTTCTATCTCAGTCCTTTTATTGGATTCAAGTTGGGAAAATCAGTTTGTAGGAAACCCCTTTACAAATACTGCATGAGTCTAGCATTTCACTTTGGAATGCAAGAGGAAATACTTGCCACCTACTTCTGTTTTTCCCTCAGCTTTTTGAGGTCACTTCTGAAACTGAGATAGAAAAAAAAATTTAACATTCTGGTATATGTTGGGTTTTTTTCCAACCCCTATAATACCCTAAGAAGATATTATTATCCCCATTTTCTTTGCATATTTTCAGGGAGACAAAATGATTTTCCTGAGATTACCAGCTGGAACACTAGATTGTTTAACACCAAGTCTAATGAATTTCTAGGTAAGAAGCAGCTTCTGATGAAGAAATTGAATTTCTGCATGAAAAAGGCACATTTACAAGGCCCAGAACAGCAAAGTTCACTTACAATGTACACATTAAATAAATAGTTTTAGAAAAATTTTGCCAATGATATATGAGTTTCTATCCTGAGCCAGACATAAAATCAGACTATGGTTGAGAATAGCAACTGTGGTTTCATTTTGTCAGATACGGTTGCCCTTCTTGATGATAGTCCCAAAGATTAAAGATAAAAATCCCAACACTTCATTTTCCTTCCTAATTAATTGCAAAACAGTACTACAGACCTAGGCCAACCTAGATCTCATAATTTTTGCTATTTCTTTCCAGCTCTTATTTGGTGATGCCCAAAGAAGGTAATTCAAGATGGGCTCCATTTCAGAGTGAGAAACACAGGAAAATGATGCAGAGTATGGTGCCCTATTTGCATGCTTCCTTCCTCCTAATTGAAAAGCCTGGCTATACAATAGGAAATGCTCTTATCAAAATGATCTGGGGCCATTTTCCTCATAACTGTTATATCACTGCAGCTCAACACCACAGATTGAGATAGTCCCTTTGGCCTTTGCTCCCTAGTCTAACTCATATATTTAAAATATTTTCTCCAAAGTGCCAATAATTGATTCTATGTATAGATTTTGATATGTATATCACCCACTCCCCTCAAGAAAGAGAATCCTAGAACACATTTTTGTGTAAACCTATTTGCTGGGTTGAAGTTCCAAAAGCTTCATTAGACCCTCAGAGAGGTTCGTTAGCCAAGCAAATGAAGGTCCTCTCTGCCTTGGCCTAGTACTTTACAGCAGTTTCCAAATCAAGCATGCCTGTGTTACTTTACAGTGACTTCAGTCTTATTTATTCCAGTGCTCATGGTGTGTTTCCGAACACCGCTTCATACACCCATTCCCTGGGATAATACTTCGAAGGTGACATTATGTGTAGTCAGCGCCATCATCATAAATTTAACGGAATCCATTTAAAATTGAGTTACCACTTTGAAATAGAATTCCAAAAGTCATACATCAACTTTCTGCTAAGCAAAGTAGCACCTTCTTCCATCCTCCTAAACATATCCCATTTCTTAAGCCTCAGATTTCCATGTAGAGGACTCTAGTTAAGGAAACACTGGCTTCTTGTCCCCCGCCCCCCATTGATCCACAGCTTCCAGAAGAGAAAGTAGCCATTTACCTAATAGGCCAATTTTTGAGGAGGAGTTGAGAATGTTCAGTTAATCCCCTTTCTTCCTGTTTTAACTAGATAACCATGACTAGTTATATAAATGTGTCGGATCCAAGGAGGAAATAAATATAAAGAAGCCCTTTCACAAGCAGGTATAAAGGCACATCCTATATTCAGCTTGATCACTGGTACAAATGACATTTTGAAATCCATGCATTGATCATATCTTTTTTCTCTATTATTTCTGAATGTGGACTCTGGATGTTATGTATTAGCCCCTAAAAGCTACATCATCATTCACTGGTTGTGGTCCTTCATCCTAATATTCTGGAATCTGAATTTAAAAGACCAATTGCCTGTTTTAAACATGACCCTGTGGACGTTGATGATTTCCCTTTTCATTCTTTACAAGGCTTTGCCGAGTCCTTCATTTCAGTCTGTCCTCCCACATCAGGCCTTCCAAGTTTGTATAGTTGTATATGTCCCCCTATAATCATTTCTATTTATGTATGTACATATGTAATTTCTAACCCCAATGTAGGGCTCAGACTCATGACCTTGAGATCAAGAGTGGCATGCTTTTCTGACTGAGTCAGCCAGGCACCCCCTCCTATAGTAATTTATTAATCCTATACCTTAATTTTAAATTGTGATAGCCAAGATTGCAGAATTCAGGGGCCACCGTTTGTTTACTGTTTCCACATGCTCTGTAAATTGTCCTGGAACCCCTAAATTGGATGTGATCTCTTGTAGAATGTCAGAGCACTTTAAATCTCACTGTAAGATTTCTGTTGCTATACAGACAAGTTGCCCAAAACATAGCAGCTTAAGACATTCATAAACATTTATGTTCTTGCATAGTTTCTGTGCATCAGAAATATAGAAAAATTTGCCTGAATGCATCTGGTTCAAGGTCTCTCCAAAGGTTACAGTGAAGAAGTTGGCCAGGGCTGCAGTCATCTGGAGGCTATACCACGGCTGGATTATCCATTTCCAAAAGGACCCACTCAAGATGGCTGGTGGCAGGAAGTCTTAGTTCCTCACTGGTGGTTGGCAGGAGGCTTTAGTTCATTGCCACATAAACCTTTCTATAGGGCTGAGTGTCCTTAGGAAATGGCAGATGACTTCCCTAGTGTGAGAGCCAACAAAGCAGGGCAGAAGCTATAATATTTTTATGATGTAGCTTTGGATGTCACACATTAATCACAATATGCTGTTGGTTACAGAAGTCAACCCTTCTCAGTATGGAAGGAGATGACATTATGGTAGTATTATTGGGGTTCATGTTGGAGCTTGGCTACTATATTCACCTGAACTTTATAATGTAGTAATTTCATTCTATGTTTTACTAATCTAAATTACTGAACTATTTAAAAGAACATCCCCTGTTAGCCACTACTATATCCTTCCTTTTTGCATATTACTCAAAGTTGCTGGAGTGGCATGTACTTCTTTATAGGGCCTAGCATTTTGTTTTGCTTTTAAGATGTACCAGTTAATCAGGGGCACCTGGGTGGCTCAGTCAGTTAAGCATCCAACTTCAGGTCAAGTCATGATCTCGCAGTTAGTGAGTTTGAGCTCTGCGTTGGGCTCTGTGGTGACAACTCACATCCTGGAGCCTGCTTCAGCTTCTTTGCCTCCCTCTCCCTCTCTCTCCCTCTCTCCCAGTCTCTCTTTCTTTCTGCCCCTTCCCCTCTCACATTCTGTCTCTGCCTCTCTCTCTCTTTCTCACTCTCTCACAAATAAACATATAAAAAATAAAAAAATAAATAAAAAGATATATCAGCAAATCAGACTGTTGTTTTTAGGGATCATTCTCCACACTCTGATTCTTGTTTCTTTTCTTGAGACTCAAAATCATAAGCAGGATCAGTAAATGCTGTCAACAATTGGGGGGAAATGTTTAAGTTCACATGAAACAACTATTAAAGTCAATGAAGTTCCAGTTCACAAAATAAGCCTTAAAATTTTAAAGCCTTGGTTATCAAATGGAACACACTTTCCTACCATGATGTAATTAAATAACAATAGGATAACCAAAAATGAAGGTGCAAACCTGTTGCTATGAGAATAGCCTTATCTGATCACCAATTTCATGAGAATAGCATTATCTGATCACCAATACAGATATGGAGAGAACAAGAAAAAATTATAGTACAACCTCATTAATGACTGTAGATACAAATTTCTACCAAAAAATTCAGCAAAACAATCCCAGTAATGTATTAAAAAGACAATACAGCATTGTCATGTTGGGTTCATCATAAAAATACAATGTAAGATTGATTTGCTTTGGAAAGACAATTAACACAGTTAATAGGGGTGCCTTGGTGGCTCAGTTAGTTCAGTGACTGCCTCTTGATTTCAGCTCAGGTCATGATCCTGGAGCCATGGGATCAAGCCCCATGTTGGGTTCCACACTGAACATGGAGCCTGCTTAAGATTCATTCTCTTTCTCTTTCTCTCTCTCTCTCTCTCTCTCAAAACAAACAAACAAACAATAGTTAACAGATTGAAGAGGGAAAGCCACATCACCCAATAGATGCATGAAAACGCTTAATGAAAGTAAACATCTATTCATGATCAAAATCACTGGTAAACTGATAATAGAAATAGAAGGAAACTTTTTAACCAAGTAAGGGACACCTGTTGAAAAACCTATAGCACATATTTTTATATGGTGTCACAACAACAATTCCAATAAACTATGAAACGTCTTTATAGAGAAAATTAAAAAATTATTGAGAAGGCATGAAAGATAACCTTAGTAAAAGATTTTAGATAGTAAGATTCAATATCATAAAAATTTTAATTCTCTCCAAACTTATTTATACCTTGGATGCAATAAAATTCTAGGTAAAACTGCAAAAGAAATTTCCATGAAACTTAAGCTGAATCTAACACTTATAAATAATTGGTCATGAATAAAAAAAAAAAATGACCTTTGTTTCCTTCCATAAATAAAAAATAATTTCAAAAACATTAAAAACATAAATGTGAAAGAACTACAAAAAGATTGTAGGACGAAATAGGAGAATACCTTCATAACATTAGAGTGGAGTCATTAATAAAAAGTAAAAATCTTGATAAATTTAAAAACAACATTAAAGATTTTCATAAAAGACACAATAAAGACTAACCACAATTGAGAAAGGATATTTGCATCTGACAAAATCTAATATTCTGAGTAGTTGTAACCCTCCTACAAATCAGTATTTAAAAGAAAAACTAACCAATAGGAAACAGGCAACAGACTTGAACAGACACTTCCAAGAGAAGAAATCCAAATAGCCAATAAACAAATGAAAAGGCAAGAAACTTATTCAAAGGAAGCAAATTAAAACCACAATGAGATATAATTACAAATACATCAGAATGGCAAAACTGAAAGTCTGACAATGCAAGGGTTGGCCTAGATTTGAAACAATAGGAACTGTCATACATGGCTCTTAGGTATGTAAATTGCTATAACAACTTTGGAACAGTCTGGTACTATGTAATATAATTAAGTACAGGCACAGCTTCTAAAAATATACTTAGAGAAATCTTTAAGTGTACATTAAAGTCATCTATAAGAAAATTTTCAGCTGACTAGTACATAATGACAAAAAAGAACATAACTCAATTTTCTGTCTATGATAGAATATCTAAATAAACTGTTTTATATATTAATTAGTATAATAAAATATTATACAATAGTGAAAATAAACTGCATGTATCAACATGGACAAATATTAAAACACAAAATATTTGCTGAAAGAAGAAGAATTCATATGTTATTTCTTTAAATAAAATTTTAGAACCATCCTCACTAAACAAGAGAGTTTTGAATAATACATACAGATTATAAGGAAAAGCAAGAGAATTATTAGACCAAAATTCAGTCTATAGATTACCTCTGGGACTGAACCATGAAAGATATTCAGTGTGGAAGCAGGAACACTGGGGAATTCAAGGGCCGGTTATATTGTTTCTTAATTTGGTGCCAACAAGAATGTTCATTTTATTTTTCTTTAAACTGAACATAGATAAATTTATAGACTATTTTGTATGTGTGAAGTGATTCGCAATAAAAAGTTTAAATACAAGTTTTCTAACTGCTGTTTTAGAGTGTAAAAAATTTTTCAGAAAGTGAATTATCAAAGAATGTAAATGTTTAAAAAATCCTATTTTATACAGGAAGTATATTTCAATGTGAAGTTTAGGTTGTATTTAAAATGACCAATCCATTCTCTTTGTATTAGTTTGGTAGGTATTTTGTATCCTTAAACTATTTCAGAATCTTTTAGAATGGAAAAAGGTAGATTAGATAAACCATGTCATACCATTATTTTGTCACAAGAGGGACTAGGTAGTCAGAAAGTACAGTTTCCCCTTTGGTCTTAAGAACACTTATTTCACTATCTTACTATTTGTGTTTTACACACTGTTCCTGTAAGTGTATGTGTCATAAAGTGTAGTACTTGGACATATTTTTCCTATCAGCAAAAATGTTAAGATAAATACTAGCTTGCCATTTTACTTCTAAATGGATGGAGACTGTGTAGAAATTACTTAACTTACTGAGCTATGATCATGTTGTTGGTTTATCTGCTTTATGGGAATAATTGTTTTCATTTGTATTATTGCTAAAAACTGTAACTACTGCATGGTTTTTCATATATATTTCTTTTATTTATTTTTCTTATTTGATTTCAAGGTACATGTGAGCATTTGAAACATATCCCAAATTTTAGAAAATGAATCAAAGTAATACAGATCTATGGCTAGAACAAAAACATTCTTATACTCTTGGCCAGGGGTTTTCAAACTCTGCTCTAAGCAGCCTTACGTGGTTCTGGAAGCTCTTTCAGGGGCCACCATATATGGAGAAGGGGCACTTCTTTACTGAGAGTGTTCTTCACCTAACATTCTAGGCATTGATCTCTTTTATAAAGCTTTTATTTGTAGAAATGGTAAACTACAAATTGTTTGAAAACCAGTGGGCAGGACTTATGGGAAAGAATAGTAGAATCACTTAAAATGTGTAAAATGATTTCAGGTGTGTTACCTCATTAGCTTTTTTCAAGTAAAATGTGAGCTTTAACAGCTAATGCATGTCATATTCACCACTCTATCCCCAGTGCAGAGAACAAATACATATGGTTGTGCATAAATCAATAAAATATTATTTAACAAATAAGTATGTTAAATAAATAACCAGGCTGGGAAGATAGACAGAGCAAGAAGTATCTAAATTTTATCAAAAAGGAAAGACAAGCTCAGAATGACAACAGTCTTACAAATGCTCACACCATCAATAAGTAGAAGAATCAAATAGAATCTGAGTCTTTCATGTCCTGGTTGCTAATCAAATCTTGAGAAAAGGATGGAAGGAAAGCATAGGGAATGAGGAAAGAAGGAAGGAAAAAAAATATTTTGCTTTCCACCATTCTACAGCTGCCTCCTATTTGCTTGAGCAGAAAAAGATCAACTGTGGTAAAGAAAGAAAAAAAATCCTCTTTACATTTATTGGACCTTTATTTTTGAAAAAAAAATGCATTGGTACTATGAACCAATAAATGTTCTGTTCTAATTTATAATGATGCATAGATTGTCATGTTTTCTTTTAAAAAAGCAGAAGCAGGGGTGCCTGGGTGGCTCAGTCAGTTAAGCTTCCAGACCTTGATTTCCACTCAGGTCATGATCTCACTCTTCTTAAGATAGAGCCCCACAATGGACTCCTCTCCCTGCTCATGTGTGACTCTCTCTCTCTCTCTCTTTCAAAATAAATAAATTTTTAAAAATAAATTAAAAAATTAAAAAGCAGAAGTGTTACTTTTCCTGCCACCATCCATCCCACAGGTGCTCTGGGAGGTCAGTTCACATGTGTGGCACTACTCTTTTTCCCAGCTGTCATTTCCTTCCCCTTCTCAACCAGTCCTTTAAACACCTGGAAGGGGTTGGTTTCTCACTTCCTCTTCTTATTTGTCTGGGACTTCTGACCACTCTCCTTGACCCTGAGATGGCTTCTCTCTTACCCTTTTCCTGGAGTTATGGTGGGGTAGTCAGTAAAAGAACTGAAGGGTTCAAAGAGTAAAAATTGCATCAGTCTAATTGTTTTATATATATATAAACAAATTGCCCTTAGACATAACTCTAAATCAGACAAACATATTCCTATTTTATTGCTATGGTAATGACTTACCTTAAACTTCTGGACTTAAAACAACACAAATTTATTATCTTATAATTCTATAGGTCAGAAGTCCTATACAACAGTCCCCATATGTCATTCTATACCACTTTTCTCTGTCTCCTTTTCAGTTAAGTGTAGCCATATGATTGATTGCTAGCCACTGTGTAGCCTCTCAATCTCTCCCTGATAGCTGCTCTGTGCTCTCTTTTGCCCAATCTGCCAGCTGGATACAGAAGTCAAGAGGTCAGCAGTCCACACTCCTTGGAGACGATAGTGGAGAATTCATTTCCTGCTTATTCAGGTTGTTGGCAGAATTCAGTTCATTTTGGTTGTAGGACTGAGGTTCTCATTTTCTTCTGAGAACTTCTAAAGGTCACAGCATTCCTCGATTCTTGATCCTTTCCTTCATCATCAATGCCAGGAGTGGTGGGTTAAGTCCTTCTCAGTTTGCAGCCCTCTGACCCACTCTTCTTCAATCATCTTCCACTTTTAAGGAGGCTAGACCACATTGGGCCTACCCAGAAAATCCAGAATAATTCTCTCATCTCAAGGTCCTTATTAATCATATCTGCAAAGTCTCTGTTGCTATGTAAGGGACATAGATTCTGTGGGTTATGGTGTGAACATCTTTGAGGAGGCCTTGTTCTTACTACCACAAGGAAAATAATTGCTTAAAATAAAAGTCTATAAATTTACTTATATGAATAAAACAAAATAGAAAAGAGACATTTTCTTTTTTCAACAGTAATTATTTATAATCACATCAGAATACCTAAAGTACAACTGATATACATAATTTCCCTATGATGCTTTATCATTAATTTTATGCTAATTTGACAGATAACATGTTTCCTCATTGATTATCAAGTCAAAAAATACGTAGCCAATGTAGTGTCAAGAAATCCAGAAGTACAAATGATAGACACCTCTTAAGAAGGTATGTTTAAAAATATTTTTTAATGTTTATTATTTTTGAGAGAGAGAATGAGTGGGGAGGAGGCAGAGGGAGGGAGACACAGAATCTGAAGCAGGCTCCAGGCTCTGAGCTGCCAGCACAGATCCTGACGTGGGGTTGGAACTCACGAACTGTGAGATCATAACGTGATCTGAAGTCGAACACTAAACCAACTGAGCCACCCAGGAGTCCCTTAAGAAGGTATTTTTTTTAGAAATCTGAAGAATAGAGGCAGAGGTATGTCTAGGTTAAGGATAAGCACTAAATATGTTTTTTTCAGCTTTCTCCCCACTGAGCAAACTGTTGTTTAGCAGACAGCCTTATAAAGATCATACAAACAATGCTACCTGCATTGACTAGCAAAACTAAGGGCCAACTTGGAAATGAAGATGAATGTTAATCAACAGAAAAGAAGGCTGAATTAGGTAAAAACAAAACAAAAAAAACCCATAACATGGCCTCATTCTTACAATATCATTTGAGAATAGGGCCATATCAGGTTCAATGTCCATTTTTATCATCTTTGTCTACACAGTACAAAGCATAGTACCTGGCTTCTACAAAGCATTAGGTAAATATTAATTACCACCAAATTTATTGTTTTAATTACAATCAAGCAGTGTTTATACAATGTTTTATATGTAAGACACAGCAATAAAAATCCCCTGTGTTTCCATTATTCTCTATACTTTTCAGAGTTTTTAAATAAATTATTTACTTAATAGTGATATGAGGAATGCTGATAAGGTAAAAATTTGGCATCAATAAAAATGAGAGATTTTTCTTCTGCTTATTTTTATTAAATCATTACCCATCTGTGAGTACTTAGTTATAGGTTTTCGAAAGCAAAGGCTGTGTCTGATTTATCAATCCCAAGACAGCCACAAAAATAACCTTATATATAGTAGTTACATGATCAATGATAATAGGAAAAAATAATAGATATTGAAATTTTCATTAATTTTTGGTGTTTAAATTGTGTAGTATATACTGACAATATAATGCAAATAATTAGAATAGAAGCTGTTCAAAATGTTCTAAACAAATCTTTTTAACTCTTTAAGCTGTTGAAAATTGGTTAAGTTGTCTCTATCTTCATTAGGAAAACTTCTCACAGCTCCATGGCCAGTGAAAGTCATGTACTGAGCATTCTGAGACCTCCCCATTAGGATTTTGATTTGATAGAACTAAAGCATGGCAATAACAAATCAAATTAAGATGTTTCTTCTTTCTAAAGAGAGAATTGATAGAACGTACAAGCTAGAAGCTCTCTTGTAGGATTTTTAAACTTTATTTTAAATTTTTTATCTATTTATTTATTTATATTAATATGTATTTTTGGAGAGACAGAGTGTGAGTGGGGAAGGGACAGAGAGAGGGAGAGGGAGACACAGAATCTGAAACAGGCTCCAGGCTCTGAGCTGTCAGCACAGAGCCCGATACAGGGCTCAAACTTGGGAACGGCAAGATCATGCCCTAGGCTGAAGTCGGACACTTAAGCAACTGAGCCACCCAGGTGCCCCTAAACTTTATTGTAATAATGAAGCTTTTTTTTTTTTTCAAAGAGTATTTGGCACAGAGACTATGTAACAGACATAGACCATTGTGTACCAAGTGTCTCTGGGTAAAATCTGAGGGAAGACAACAGAGATGCACTTCACATTCAATGTTGGCATCAGCGCTTTTTCCTCTCCCACTACCATTTTTCCCTTGAAGAGCCATTTTGAGGCAGAGATTGGGGAAAACCACTGACAAGACTTCAATCTTCTTCTATTATCAAATGAATACTCCAAGATTTGAAGAGAGGAAGGGACTTACCCAAGCTAAACACCTAGCAAATTGATATGCTAATAAGACCCAACTCTCAACTGCACTGTTTGGTTTGGATAAGTCATTTAATTTCTCTAAGCTTCTGATTCCTCAGATGTGACATGGAGGTAGTTATACCCACTTTAACAGATGTTGAAAGGATAAGAGATAGTGTCTGGCATATAGTGGGCACTCATGAAAGGTAACTATTATATGTATGCCCACTCCCAAAGACAGTGCCCAGATCTGCAAGAAATAAAGGAGCAAAAGTCATTAATTAATAACTTGGACTTCAGCTTAGAAATGTTCTACGTGGTTTATTACAGGAAAGTAGTAGATCATCCAAAAAGGCGATTTGGTATCCCTGTGGATCGGATTGGTGGAAACCGTCTCTCAAATTCCAGGGGCTAATTGATTCCAACTGTGAGTACCATTTGACAAAGTAACAATATATGCAGGCTTCTGATTAATGTTTTGCCATGGGCTAACTGATTCAGTTGATTTATAAATTGCCCTTTTGATTTCCTAGGTTATAAAATAACTTTTTCAACATTTCTGTACTCAATAATATATTGATGCTAAATAACTTAAATGACATTAAAGAAGCAAAAGAATGTCCGAGATATATTTCACCATAAAAAAGATTCAGTTATTCTCCCAGATTCTTATATAACTATTGAGTATTAATATGTGAACAATGGTTAAAATTCTAATTGATGTAATAAATCACCTTCACGTGTACATAACTGTGTGCTAATCCCTCTATTATGAAGAAGACACATTTCAGTGACACACACCATTTTGTTGCCGATAACTACATTCCCAGGATTATGATAACATGGAACATAGGAGAGCGAATGATGTAGCAGAAAGAGTATAGGCACGGAGTCAGAACACCTAATCAAAATCCTGGTTCTGTCACTCATTCATTATCTTGTTTCCATGAAAATACCTTATTTCTCTATGTCTTGTACACTTAGATAATAACACGGTGATTGTATTGTGATACATAGTGTGGTATTGTGAATGTTAAATCAGATGCATATAGTAGTCTAGAATGTATTGGACACATAGTACATGCAAGTGATAACATCTTAGATTATAGTTCTGAAAATTTACTCTGCACTAGACCCTATACTTAGTGCTGTCCACACATAGCTTCATTTAATCATCATGTTCCATAAAGTAGGTCCTATTACTCTCTCCAGTGCCTTGATAAACAGTACAATATAAGGGGTAAAACTGCCAGCTCGAGAGGTCAGTTTTGTAGTCAAATCCTAATTCATCTATCTGTTAGCTGTGGGATCTTGTTGAAATTCTGAAATCCCCCTCTGTAAAATGAGGATAATAATAAGTTCTATCACATTACATAGTGCAGAGGACTAAATCTGATATACAATATACATTTAGAATAGTGTCTGACATGTAGTAGTCAATAATAATAATAATTATTATTATTATTTTATTATACAAATAAGTAAAAAGCTTAGATATATTAATTAATTCACAGTGCCGTATAGCTAGTAAGCGATGTAAGTAGAATTCAAATCCAGAAAATTTAAATTCTAAGCTTATATTTTACTAAGTATATTTAGCCATACATATTATATGTTTTAAACAGTAAATGTTAAACATAAAATCTAGGCAATATGTTTTTTCCCAGGAAAGGCTACAGAGAATGCATCCTCTCTCCCAAGCAGGTAAGACAACCTGGAACTGTTTTGACAATTTCAAGCTACAGAAGAGAAAACTCTGCTTTTTATTTCTCTCAAGATGATGCTTAAACCAAATCTGCAAAGTCCCCAAGAGCATCACATTAGCCCTGAACCTCTCAACTTGAATCATGCCTGTTTTTTCTCTTTGTCAAATGCCCTAAACCACAATGAGAAGTAAATATTTTACTTCAACTTTCTTATTCTCAGAATGACTTAGTTAAAAGAATCTTTTTTTGTCCACAAAGCTCTTGATCAATGAAGTTATGAAGTTACTGAATGTCCACAAATACTGGGGGGGGGGGGTGCTTAATGAATACTGTGACGAACAGTGCGTTTTGAGCAGTAGCATCTTCAAAACATAGATCAGACTTTCTTTACATCTAGAGATATACCAAGTATGGTCACTCTTTAAGATTGTTAAAAATCACCACCTTATATCTGAGAAAGATCTAACTAATTGCTATTACAAACCAAGTAACTCCTTGAAGTCAGGATCACAATCCTCTAGTTTCTTGGTGTATTGATAACATTTTGACACTGAGATTAAAACTTTGATCAGTTTCCACCTGTTCTCTATCACCTTGGACATCCCATTTGGTATCTCTGAATTAAGCCAAAACAGGTTATGATAAGAAAAAAATCATTCAGGAAACTCATTTCCATATAATTTCATATGAAGTTTTAGACCATATAAACTCCAGAGAGCTACTAAACTATCAAAAGGTAGTTGAATTAATATAATGTCTCCCGAATCACTATGGGTGAAATCCAAATTAATATATTATGTCCTTCATTTAATAGGCTTTGTTGAGTATCATGAAAATCACTGTCCTTGTTATTAAAGTTTCACGATGGTATATCACAGAAGAATAGGTTTAGAATAAAACTTAACATCATATATTTTCTTTTTCTCTTTTGTCAATCATTGCAAGTGCACCTGCTCAACCATTAGGTTTCTATTTATTATTTCCTGCCACGATCACCAGGATTTCTCAGATGCTTTTTTACTTCCTCATGTGAAGTTTTATGTTTTATGGTTTATGAATAATAAAAAACATAAAAATAGATTTCTAATTTCCATTTAACTTTTCAAAACAATTTTTGGTATACTATTTCTTATTGGTACAATATTTTTTTGGATTAAGTACTAAGAGATTCAAGAATATAAGGTCTATTTTAATCCAATCCTTTTGTTTTGTTTTGTTTTTAACAAATGAGGACATTGGGTCTGTGAGAGGAAATTGATTTGCTCAAAATTGTACAGGCTCTCAGAGCAAGGTCCAGGACTCAGGTCTCTAGACTTCTAGACCAAAGTTCTCCTCATCACCTATAAGGTCCTCAGGGTATAATTGTCATTGTTGGATGCAATTTCTCTGGTTATACATTTCTAAAACAAACAGAAGCAGTATGTCTGACTGTGAAAATCTTTGTTCTGCTTCTGTAGGAGTTAATGTAGGCTCTTTTAGACCAGGTTTATTTGTGGGTTTTCACCTTCTGGGTTTCACTGTAAGTGTTCACACTAAAAGTGAAACTGGTTCTAATTGTGGAAGTTTTGCTTATTATTTTGAGTTTAGGTCTAGATACAGCTGCTTTATGTTACCTAGTTTGCAGAACAAATGCTAACATCTTCTCTGCTATATTTTGGAAAGGAAGATAATCTGGTATTTGCACAATGTCTTCCTCAAGTCATTAACATATTGGACCAAAATTTTGAGTTTTGAGTTTTTTATAGCCTTCTGCTCTAAACAACTTAAATTCAGAGAGGTGTTTTTTCTAAATGCAGTTAGCAAGTTCTAGGCCATTGAAATCAGGATGCCTTCCTGATCAAATTTGGTAGAAATAAGACTATTGATTATGCTACCCCTTGCTGCCATATGCACTAAGACTTTTAAGAATGTAAGGCACATGTTGCTTTATTATACTGACAATTTTTTTTATTTTAAAACAATTTTGACACACTATCATTCAAATACACGGACAGAACTCTCAAAGAGCAGAAATGCCGTGTTTAAATTCCAGTATTATGATTGTTCCCCTTTGAGCAAAATATACAACAATTATCAATATGTTATCATAGCAATAAACAGGAAGTAGTAGTCAGATTTTCTTTATCTTTCTTATATATGTCATGGCAACATCCTTGAACCAAGACTGAAAATGGAAAAGAAATAGAATAGAGCAGGTACCCAAAGAAAGGAACTGTGGCTTGAGAATAAGCACCTAGTTTATACGTTGAAGATATTCTTAATGCATTTTGATCTGTAATTATAATTTTGTGTTATTGTCTTTGCAATAAAAATATGTCCTAGAAATAAAAGGTATAATGAAACATCATGTAGTTTTAGTTCTTCTCAAGCGAAGTTGATGGTATTCCCCTTATCTATGGAGTTCTCGTAGCTTTAACAATTTCAACTTTTGTTTTTGCAGACACAACTTCCCTGGGTGAAATCACAGAAACATGGAAGATGCTTCAGTGAAGTTCTTTACACTCCTTAATGATTAAACTTTTAAGGAACTGATCTTCTGCAAATCCTTTCCACAGTTTGAACTTCAGTCCATCACATCACAGTATTGTTACAGCTTTAATTAAATTATGCAGACCACTTCAATGTATGGATATTTTTTAAATATACATTTTAGCTAACGGGAATGGTTACCTAGCCCCAAACTTTACTTTTCTAAGAAACAATGAAAAAACACAATACAGTGAAATACTTTCTATATTCCCACTTACATTTATCCAGTTGAAGAATAATAACTGAAGACTGATTTGTTTCTGTAAAACTTAGGTAGGATCTATTTGTTCATTATTGAGGAACATGAAAAGACAATATTGTATATGTTCTGTTAAATATTTTTTCTTCTCTTTTATCCTTTTCCTGGGAGCCTCTTTGGAAATGATAATGAGATTAGGCTTCTCTTAATGTATTCAAATTACAGTCAGGTTCAACCAAATAAAGCACAGCCTCAGTTCCAGAAATAAAAGAAGATGTGTAAGCAAGGAAAAAAAACAAAAAAACAAAAAAACAGTAATTAAGCCCATCAATTTTATTATTCCAAAGAACTGAAAAAAAAATACCTGCAGGTCAGGGCATATTGACAGAATTAGGAAGTGAAGGATATTAATCATTTATCAGGTTTGGACATCTCATGGTGCCTAACCACTTTCTCTAAATTACAACTGGTAGGAGGCGCCTGGGTGGCTCAGTCGGTTAAGCGTCAGACTTTGGCTCAGGTCATGATCTTGCGGTCTGGGAGGTCATGATCTCGTGGTCTGTGAGTTCCAGCCCCACACTGGGCTCTGTGCTGATAGCTCAGAGCCTGGAGCCTGCTGTGGATTCTGTGTCTCCCTCTCTCTCTTCCCTACCCCACTCATGCTCTCTCGGTTTCTCAAAAATAAATAAACATTAAAAAACTGTTTAGTTACAACTGGTAGTTAATTAAGAGTAGCAGTGGCTGATTATGAGGAGAACAACCACACAGGAGTAACAGAGGAAGAAAGTATGGAAGAAGACTAGGAATCATCAAAAAGTAAACCACTGGACCAGTCTGGGGCTTATTAAGTACACATAATTTTAACACAGTACAATAAACAATCTTTTTGATGCTACTGACTTGCCTAAGAAACTGTTTGACTGGTTTCATATACTGTGTTTAAAAAGGCATTGAAAAGTATAATGTGTTTAAGAATGATTTTTTTTAATGATTCAAATTATTTTTAATTGATCTATCGAAGTATAAAGTTTGATACTCTGGAACGCTCAGTTCTCAACAATAGCTACAATATTACTACAACTTAGGTACATAAGCCAGTGGTACATTGGGTATGCTTTTAAAACACAAAGACAACTTATTTCTTGAACCAGAGAGTAGCAGAAGTTTGTAAAACCTCTGGAAAACTTCTTTAAACCCTAGCAATCACTGTCAGATGGACATGATATATGGGAGGAGAAAAGTTTGATGAATAGGGCAGAGTTTTATTTTAGAATATAAAGGAAGAATGTTATGAGAAGGTGTATTCATATTACAAGAGGTGAGAAATGGATAGCTGTTAATTTTAACTAAAATTGAATAAACATATGATCCAAAGAATACAATCAAAGACACACAGAAATGAACATATGCACTTAGAACATGGATGGCTTTGTATTCTTAGTTTAGGGAAAATTTCTTCAACTGCTGAAAGTCTTCAAATTTTAGAAAAATACAGTAAATGAATGATTTTGTTAATTGTGATAGATGGGCTATAGCAAGGAGAAATGAATTTTGAGAGAGCTAACCGATTCTGTTTTCAGAAGCTTGCATTAGAAAGTTAGCAGTGGTACATGGAAAATATCCTGTAGGACTTTCTATTTGAAATAATTATTGAAGAAGAAGTTAAAATGTTTCTTGCCAGCTTTCTTCAACCTTCTGTTCAATTTTAGGAATGTGTTCTATTCCTTGGAGGTTCTTTCTTCCCTTTTTCTCCCATTTGGTTATCTGTAAGCTTCTAATCCACTTGGATGCTGCTGCTTCATGCATTGACAAAAGGTATTAAAGCCTACTTTAGCCTAAAATTTTCTCATGGTGAAGGTTTAAAGTCGAAATAAACAAATTGATTTCCTATCACCTATATTTTTTAATGAAAAGTTATGCTTATGGCATTCCATTTAATTAAAGTCAGAGGTCACAATGTATGAATTTATACTCTATTCTGATGTGTAATAATGCATTTATCTCATAATATAATATATATACAAGACTTTAATGAACAAAAAGAGAAAAATGTTTTCTCCACTTACAACTATTTTATTTCATGTTATTTCCACCACTACTTTATACAAAGTAGAAAATAAATCAACAGTACACCAGTTCGAAATAGGGCATTCTTTTAACATAGCAGGAAATTAAAACATGATTTCTGTTCAGAATACGATGAGTCATCTCATTCATTTGTGAAGCTTCATAGAGCAAACTGTGAATATGGATTTCTGTGTTCTGTCATCAATTACATAAACAATTTTTTATGAGGGATGTTTTATGATGCCGCATCATCTTAAAATTTACTCACACTACAGAAAGTCTAACAAATTCCACCTTTAATCTACAGATAGCTTTAGGGATTAAATTTCTTAAAGCAAACTATTAAAATATAACTTAATGGATTCTCCTAAAAGGAAGAAGTAGCAAAAAACCTTTCTGTGTGACCTTACTCCTAAAGATTCAAACTGCCTGCATATTGTTTAACTGTTCCAAAGGTAATAAACATGAGATGATGAAAGCGGGAATTTTTGTCTTTCTTCATAACAATATTATGTTTCTGTTTACTACTGGTGTAAATATGTAGGAATAATCAGGCATGATTGAGCAACTAATATTTATGTACATTTGAGTGGTTCCTAACAAGTATATATATGGCACTTTAGATATGTCACTCAACTTGGGTTTGTTTTATGGTTTTTTCAACTTAAGCAATATTGTTCATACTCTGCAATAATTTTCTCTTTAAGCACCACAAAATTGATATCATGTAGGTAAACTGCATTTCCCCCATATTGTGAAGTAAGGGAATGTGAGCAGGCTGGCCTTGCCATCTAGTCTAGTCCTTAATGTTATTTTAAGTTATGTTGACAATGTTTTGGGGCTAGAACAGGTGACACACAATATTGAAGTTGAATTCCCAGCCTTGAATTGACTAAATAAATAAGCTTGTTCATATGTAAGCAAGAGCAAGTTTGATATATGGATGTGAAAAGGAAAAAAAAAGAATCAAAAGAAAGCCAATGAGTTCTTTTGTTCTGTTTATTCTTTTGGCACAACGAAGCTAATCTCTTATAGACATTCTGAGTCTCAAATAGTTCATGATGCTGTGGAGGAGGCATAGATGAGAATTAAGAAACCAAAAGGCAAATTGTTTTATAAGAAAGTTTTCTATCTCTGATACATCTAATAGTACTTTCTTCCAGAGTCTAATAAACCATATATTTCTGCTCCCCGTAATGTATTCATTTGGTTGTAGTAGTTTCAGTGACAATTGTCCAAATGAACAGAAAAGAGATAGTAGTTAGCACAATCATAAGAAAGAGAAAGGACAATGATGCATATTTTTTCCATAAGTTGATACAATTAAATTTATTTTAATTTCCAAGATGATTTTAAAATACTTTTTTAAAAAATTTTTTAATGTTTATTTAATTTTGAGAGAGAGACACAGAGCGTGAGAGGGGAGAGGCAGAGAGAGAGAAAGGCAAAAAACCTGAAGCAGGTTCCAGGCTCTGAGTTATCAGCACAGAGCCCAATGTGGGGCTTGAACTCAGAAACCCTGAAATCATAACCTCAACTGAAGTTGGATGTTTAACTGACTAAGCCACCCAGGCACCCTTAAAATATTTTTTTATCTTAGTGTTTATTTATTTTTGAGATAGCACGAACGGGGTAGGGATAGAGAGAGAGGGAGACAGAGGATCTGAAGCAGGCTCCATGCTGACAGTCCTGACAGCAGTGAGCCCCATACAGAGCTAGAACTCACGAACCGTAAGATCATGACCTGAGCCGAAGTCGGAGGCTCAACCGACTGAGCCAACTGGGTGCCCCACTTTTTAAAATATTTTGACAGCTCAAAATCAGAGTCATCACCAGGCAAAATTATATGTAGAAAATGAATCTACGGAAAGCATACAATAGATACAGCACTGTAAATTTTAGCACTACAAGGCCATTTGATAACCCATGCCATGCAAAAGTGCACCTGATTTGTCATCATTCACAACTTAAACCTTAAGCATACAGTATGCAGAATAAACGCCATCCTTTCTTTATGCTCAAATAGCTAGAATCTTTAAGTAGTGGTGAGTAGATGTGTATCTTTTTCTAATGTTCTTATCTTTTTGTATCCAGAGAAAAACCTTCAGACACAGTATTTCCAAAAGCAGGCTAAAAAAGAAAGCAAAACAAATTCTTTATTAGGAGGATATTTGATGAAATATTACATTTGAATAAAATAGTTTATGTGTGCCAGTATGAGAGAGTTTTGTGAAAGGAATGTTCAATATGGAGTTCTTAGCCTCATGTGCATCTATAAATTAATTAAAATTAATGGGTGATGGGCCTTAAGGAGGGCATTTGTTGAGATGAGCACTGGCTGTTATATGTTAGTGATAAATCACTAAATTCTACTCCTGAAACCATTATTACACTATGTTAACTAACTTGGACTTAAATAAAATTAGAAAACCAAAACAAAAAACAAAACAGAAAAGAAAAGAAAATTCAGCTTCTTCATCCCACTAGCCACATTTCTAGCGCTCAGTAATAAGTTGTATCTAGTGACTACCATAATGGGCAATGCATTAGAGAACGCTCACATCATCACAGAAAGTTCTATTGGACAGCACTGTTCTACATTATAATGTATATAATACTATAAAGAGAATACAGTAGGTCATCCTATTAGATATGCCCCTTTGTTTTATATTTGGGGTAACTGAAATCCCAAAGAGGAAGTAGCATAAGCAAAAAGTATGATAAATATGTTTCTATTTGCTGGGGGGAAATGAAGGAAGAGAGTTTAAGGCTCACTTTGAAAACCATCAAATGTTATTTAAGTAATTTCATTATCACATCGAGTCTTCACATTCTGATCATTAAAATTATGCTTCAGAAAAATCAAACCAATTCTATCAGTATTTTAATCTTCAAATGCACAAATGAGTCCTTTTAAATGTTCTGTAGGCTGTTCCCAATCAATCAGGCTTGTCGTAGCTTCATAGAACACATTATAAATTTCTCTAATTTCCTTCCATCTAAGTGGTTTCTAAAATTATGACCCCAAGAAGATGGATCTTTGATTCTCTATTGATTAATGGGGAGCACAATGAAAAATGTTTTTAAAAAACTCAGTACTGTTAAGATACTCTTTGAAATAAATGCTAAGTATATCTACTCTCCAAGTTTCCCTCCCTCTCTTCTCACTGTGTAAACTGTAATCCTCAAGCTCATTACCACCTACACACACAGTGTTATGATAGCACTGAGTCTACTTTTCATTTCTACAGGAGTCACATCCTCCTTTAAGCGAAACTACATTCAAATCCTATGAAAGAGGTTTATTTTCCATTCCCATCTTCTTTTTATAGTGTGCTTCAGAAAGTTATCATCACTGCCCTTTCCGGCCCTTCAGATATCACTGAATATCTCAGTCTTCCAGGAAATAAATCTACATATATCCAAAAATTACATCACATGAGTGGCTCGATGAAGTATGCAATGGAGCATAGTTGGAAAATTTTTGGACCCGAATTAAAGGAAGTGTCATAAAAGATATTCCCCGTAGGGCAGCCAAACTCCTTAGTGTTTATCCATCATTTACCATCTAGGTGAAGAAAAACTCTAGCCGGTATTCTGGTGTTTCTTGATCTCTGTCCGGTTCACTCTTGTAATCCCTGTTTTTAGGAGGATATTATGTGCTAGGCAGCTATATATTTATTTTTCATCTCCCAACCCCAGGTTTCTTCAAATGTGCTGCTTCTATCCTACTTCAGTTTATGCACCCACAAAGCTCAAGTTATTAGGAGTGCAACTAAGTGAATAGATTGGAGTGAAAGCTAAGGAGAGTTTTTTTCTTCTCTTTTTTTTATTTAATAAATTTCACAGTACAGTTTTTAAATTTAAGGTGTATAAAGTGTTACTTTGATAAATTTATATATTGCAAATATGGTTGCCATTGAAGTAGTATTTGTCATATTACATCATTATAGTGCAATATTATCGTCCACACTCATTACACTGTGTATTAGATTTATGTGGTTTATTTCTACACGGTAGAAGTTTATATACTTAAACACCATCAACCTGAACCAATCCCTTTCCCTCTATAATCTCCTAGTTGCCACTGTTTTACTTGCTACTTTCTTCCACAGGTTTGACTTTAGATTCTACATATGAGTGATATCATACAACACCTGTCTTTCTTTGACTTATTTGCTTAGCAAAATGTGCTCAATGTTCACCCATGTCATTATAAATGGCAGGATATCTTCCTTTCTTATGGCTGAATAATATTCCATTGTGTATATGTACCCCATTTTCTTTTTTATCCACTCATCTGTTGTAATACACCCAGAAGTTGAATTGCTGGATCATGCGGTAAATCTGTTTTTAATTTCTTGAGGAATTTCCATATTGTTTGCCATAGTGACTGCACTAATTTACATTCCTACCAACAGTGTATGAGTTCCCTTTCACCACATCCTCACCAGCACTTGCTGTCTCTTGTCATCTTAATGATAGCCATTCTAACAAGTGTAAGGTGATATTTCATTGTGGTTTTGATTTGCATTTTCCTGATAATTAGTGAAGCTGAGCATCTTTTGTGTGCCCATTGGCTATTTTGATGTCCTCTTTGAGAAAAAAAAAATATATTTAGTTCTTCTGCCCATGTTTTATGTCAGATACTCTTGGGGGTTTTGTTATTATTAAGTGCTATCTTTTATGTTTTTTTTGATATTAACCTCTTGTCCAACATATGCTTTGCAAAAATTTTATTCCATTTTGTTAGTTGTTTCTTTTGCTGTGAAGAATTTTTTAAATTTGATGTGGTCCCACTTGTTAATTTTTGCTTTTGTTGCTTGTGCTTTTGGTGTCATGTCCGAAGAGTCATTACCAAGACCAGTATTGATAAGCTACTACCCTATATTTTCTTGTAGGTGTTTTATATTATCTGGTCTAATGTGTAAGTCTTTCATCCATTTCAAGTGAATTTCTGTTTGTGGTGTGACATAAAGGTCCAATTTCATGTATTCAATTCTGCATGTATTCCTCCAGTTTTCCCAGCATCATTTGTTGAAGAGACTATCCTTTCCCTGCCAGGTGTTCTTGGCCCTGTGTTGAATATTAGTTGACTCTATATGCCTGCATTTAATCCTGGGTTTTCTGTTTTATTGGTCTATATGTCTATTTTTGTGCCAGTACTATACTGTTTTTACTACTATGGTTTTGAAATCTAGTTTAAAATAAGGTGTTGTTCTTTTATCCTCAAGATATCTTTGGCTATTTGGGGTCTTTTGTGGTACCATATAAATTTTAATATTATTTCTTTTATTTATGTGAAACATAAATTTGTGTGGTTTCTTTGAAATAGTGTTTTCTGTGTAATAGTATTTTGACATTGCACTGAATCTGTAGATAGCTATGCAGAATACAGCTGTTTAACAATACTTATAAACACAAGTTTATAATGTTTATGTTCCAATCCACAAACACACATTTCTTCCATCTGTTTGCGTCTTCTTTTTGATTTCTTTCAGAAAAGACTTATAGTTTTCATTGTGCAGATTTTTCAGTTCCTTGGTTAAATTTATTCCTAAGTAAATGAGTAAAAGACCTGAGTAAACATTTCTCCAAAGACATACAAGTGGCCAACAGACACATGAAAGGATGCTAAATATCACAAATCATCAGATAAATGCAAATCAAACCACAATGAGCTATCACACCATACCTGTAAGAATGGCTATTAAATAAATAAATAAATAAATAAATAAAGCAAGCAAGCTAGCAAGAAAGCAAGCAAGCAAGAATGGGCAAAGATGTGAAGAAAAGGGAACCTGCATGCATTTTGGGTGGGAAGGCAAAATGGTGCAGCCACTATGGAAAACAGTACAGAGGTTCCTCAAAAATTAAATACAAAACTACCAAATAATCAGCAGTTCTACTTCTGGATATTTAGCTGCAGAAAATGAAAGCTTTAATTTGAAAAGATACATGTGTCCCTATGTTCATTGCAGCATTATCTACAATAGCCAAGATATAGAAACAACCTAAGTGTCCATCATTAGATGAATGGATAAAGAAGATTGATTACACACACACACACACACACACACACACAATGGAATATCCATTTAAAAATTAAATTTTGCCATTTGTGACAACATGGATGGACCCAGAGGGTATTATGCTAAATAAAATAAGACGAAGACTATATGTAGTCTTTCACTTATATGTAGAATCTAAAAAATAAATGAACAAACAAAACAGAAACAGACTCTTAGATACAGAGAATAATCTGGCAGTTGCCAGAGGAGAGGGTGTAAAATAGGGGAAGGGGATTAAAAGGTACAGGCTTCCAGATATAAAATAAATCAGACATGGGAATTCAATGTACAGCATAGGGAATATAGTTAATAATATTGAAAAACTTTATATGGTAACAGATGGTGGCTAGATTTATCCTGGTGATCACTTTCTATTGTGTCACTATGCTGTATACCTGAAACTAACATAATATTTTACATCAAATACAATTCAATAAAAAAATTGTTCCTAAGTATTTTATTATTTTTTATGCTATTGTGATGGGATAGTTTTTTCTTCTTATGCTTCATCATTAGTATAAAGGAATGCCACTGATTTTTGTAAGCTGATTTTTTAATCTGCCACCTACTGAAATCACCAACTAATTTCAACAGTTTTTTACTAAGTCTTTGAGATTCTGTATATATAAGATTATATCATCAGCAAAAAGTGAGTTTTACATCTTCTTTCCTTATTTGGATGCCTTTTATTTCTTTGTCTTTCCTAATTGCATAGCTAGGAATTCTAGCACTATATTTAATAGAAGTGATGTTCCCAACCTCAGGGAAATCTCTTTCAATTTTTCTCCATTGAATATGATATTACCTGTGGGCTTGTTATATATGGCCTTTATTGGGTTGAAGTATGTTCCTTCTATACCCAATCTGTTAAGGATTTTTATAAATGGAAAGATGTTGTATTTTATCATATTTTATCATAAATTCTGAATGAAGTTAGCAGGTATCTATCAACTATAAAATAAATTATTAAAGCAAACTATAATATTTCCCAGTAAGCATAAGTTACTATTGCATTAGCTGGATCTCTAGGTCCATTTTACTTTCATGTAATGTTATTCATACTTTTGCAATAGAACCACACTTTAAGTATAATGTGGGTTGTTTTTGTCACCTAACCTGGGCATCTAATTCATATGTTTTACTTTGTTCCTACTATATACAAATATGTTTTAATATCTACTTGCATAAATACAACTAAAAAGTTTCTTTGACACTCCCCCAAAATGTTCTAGCTAATACCCCAATTTTTCTACCCTTTAAAACAAAATTTTTCAAAAGTGATGTATATTGTCAGTGTTTCCTGACAAATGATAAAAATATTGTTTTATCATTTTCTCCTTCAACAAAAGTCCACCAAACAATTCTTGGCCAAGCCATTAATAATCTTTCTATTGCTGTTCAGAAGGAAAGTTGGAGTTATCCAACTTCAAATATAGTTTCACTACCTCTTCCTGGAAGGAGTGGGACATTCTTTGTCACTTCCTTCCTTGGTAGCTGCTCCTACCCAGCCTCCTTTGCTGATTCTCTCATCTGCCCCATCTCTAACCTTGGAATCACTTAGGCTTCAGGCCTGGCTGTCTTCTCTTTAATATCTAGAGTCATTCCTTAGATGGTTTCATCACAATGCCAAGCAATATTGATATGTTTATAACTGTCAAATGAATAACTCCAATATGAGCTGTTTCCCTAAACCTCGAATTTATATATTCAATGGTCTACTCAGATCACTACAGGAAGTCCCCCCTTATCTGTGTGGGATGTGTTCCAAGACCATCAGTGGATGCCTGAAACTGCAGATAGTTCTGAATGCTATAAATACATGTTTTTCCTATACATACATACTGATGATAAAGTTTAGTTTATAAATTAGGCACAGAAAGAAATTAACAACAATAAATAATAAACTAGAACAATTATAACCATATACTACAATACAAGTTATGTGAATGTGGCTTCTTCACAATGTCTTATTATACTATAATCACCCTTCTTATGATGATGATGTAAGATGATAAAATGCCTATATGAGGACATGAAATGAGGTGAATGACGTAGGCTCTGTGATGTAGCATGAAGGTACTATTGACTTTCTCATGGTATGTCAGAAGGAAGATCATTTGCTTCTGGACTATGGTTGACCACAAGTAACTGAAACCCAAAAATGTACATAAGAAAGCCTGCTATACTGGAATGATATTGCTATGCATAACATAAGCCCAAAACATCTGTGGTAGGGATGTGACTGTCCAAATATTCCTTGTGCTTTTTTTACATTTCCAAGGTGCTTCCCCGACCCCAGTAAGTTAGGTTAAGATCATGAGTCTAATTTTGGCAGATAAGAATGTGTTTACCTCCATTTCTTTCCTGTCCCACTACAGGGACACATAGTGTGGATACAGAGTAAAGGAAAGTGACCAACATACACAAGGCTTCGTGTAAATAAAAAATAAATATTAAAGCAAGTTACATCACTGAGATAGTAAGGTTACTTTGCTAGTGTAGTTTGCCTAATTCATCCCCAAATGCAATGTGACAGCAAATACAAAGGGAATAAAGAGTTCAGAAACACAAGCTCTCAAAATGTTCAAAGGGTTAACTTCCTCTAGATCCAAAACACTATAAAATGAGATTTAAAATTACTCCAAGTGACAGAGGCTCCATAAATAACAATTTGAATAAAGAAGTCAGAGTGAGTGCTTAGTCTTTAAGGCATGTTCCAGATACTTGCTTTTTTTTATTTTAATGTTTATTTATTTTTGAGAGAGAGAAAGACCAGGAGTGGGCGAAGGCAGAGAGAAAGGGAGACACAGAAGCTGAAGCAGCCTCTAGGCTCTGAGCTGTTAGCACAGAGCCTGCACGAGGCTTGAACCCACGAACCATGAGATCATGACCTGAGCCAAAGTCAGATGCTTAACTGATTGAGCCACCCAGGTGCCCATGTTCCACATACTTTCAAGACAACTGCTACTAAATTGGGGCTGAGAAGGCAGAACAATTAAAATTGTTTCTTCAAAAGCATTTGCATGTAGCAAGCAGATGAGAAGCTTTCTAAATTTTTGAAAGGACATCATAAATCCTAAAATAAAAATATCTTTGATATTTTAAGACAAAATAAACCTCAGACCTCCAACTTTGCAAGAGTGGGATAAGACCCAAGAAAACTGTACCATCCCAGAGAAGAGAATATTCCCCAAGGAACACATAAGATGTATCCAGGGATGAAAATGAAAAAGCAAAAATCTCAGACAGTGTAGCCACCAGAAATGTTACAATAGGCAAATGACTCCTCCTAGATACTAAAGGCTCCAATCAAGACACCTTTTTCCATCCCCAGGGTAGGAGACCTTTATAATATTTGCCCAGTGGGGTTTCAGAATTCCTGGAGGGTAGCATTCTGTGTATCTCTTGTTTGTTTCCTTTATGGATTGATTTCTGATTGTGGTTATCCTGTCCCTGTTCCTCTGCCAATTATTGGAATTGTCCTTTTAGCCAACAGGTCTGTGAATGAAGAGGAAGAAGCCACACTGTATCTAATGAAGACTAGTATCTCCTGAAAAGCCTGTTCTTTGTTCTGGGTTCAGTCAGTGAAAGAGATCTGGGATTGTCTCTAATGGGAATGGGATAAGTATAGTCTATGTGGTTAAGGAGAGATGAAAGGACTGACTGTAGTAGAGGCAGTGGTCCCCAGGTATTATATGTACTTCCTAAAATTTATCAGCCTATCTTGCCAGTATTTTGGTGGCAGCCCACATGACTAATTCTAGCCAGTGGACTTCAGAAGTGACACTTCTCACTGAACCAAGTTCTGAACTGAGGCAGTTTAGACCTGGGATGTGTCCTCTATTCCTTTCCTATGTCTTGGCAATATTAGAGGCAGTCAAGCTATAACAACCTTTCAAACGATATAGTCAGAAAATCAAAGAGGGTTATACTACATGTATTGGACTTTATTATATGATAGTCCTCTGAGATTTGGATTAAAACTGGTAACACATCATAGCCTAAGCTACGCTAATTATGAGAAGGCCCAACAAATCTCTATTTCAACCCTCTACACTACCAAACTTTCTCCTCTTCCAGCTATCTCTGGTTCAATAAGTAGAATTTGCCCTCTTTTTCCTAGTTGCTTGGAACAAAATCTTTGGAGTCACTCTTGACACCTTCCGTCATTTTTTAATACAACCTACGTGTAATCCTACAAGAAATTTTGTTGGCTTCTTTGTTGAAAATATAGCCAAAGAATAAGATCCCTCCTTATCAATTCACTATTGCCAAACCGAATCCAAGCTGCTACCACTAAATTATTTTTATTAAAGTTTTCTCTGCTTCTACTTTTGCCCATCTTTTGCAGTGTGTTCTCCACAAAGCATCAAGAGTGGTTGTACTAAAAATTATCTCGTATCACTCTTGAGCTCAAACTTTCCAGTGATGTCCCACATGATACCTAGTAAAAGCCAAAGTCCTTAAAACTCTGGAAGGTTCTACTACCATCTCCTTCAGGTTCACTGGCTGAGTCACTTAGCAGTGGGGTTATTTTCAGCATATAATTTAATCCCTCTGAGATGTAATTTCCTCATCTATAAAATAGGCATAGTAATAGCTACCTGATGTTTATGAAGAGAATAAAATAATAATTATAGCATTGATCAAAACCATAAAAAACAAGTTAAGTTTACATAGTACTTACTATTTGCTAGGCATTATTCTAAATTCCTTTCATATATTACTCATCAAGTCCTCCCAACAATCTCATAAAGATACTTAGGATTATAATTTGCATTTGGGGGCAAAGAAAATAAGGCACAGGAAGTTAGATAATTGCACAAGTTCAAGCAGGTAGAAAATGTCAATATTAACTTGAACCCAGGCAGTGTAGCTCTAGTGCTTACGTATTAACCACAATATTTTGAGATATGAAAATATAAAATATAATATGCTAAGTGTTTAAATAATACCAGTGTCTCCTTTTCCCCCTTAGTAGCAATTGTGACATAGGTTTATGTACAAGTTAAAGACAAATCTGGGAAGAAAGACAAGTGTAAATAAAACAAGTTTTAGGAAGGCTCACATCACTCTATGAATGGAAAAACATACATACAAGTTTTTCAAATATAAGAACTAATTCAGCAAGAAACAAGAATTTCCCAAGAAATATTATAAATAGTAAGAGGAATCCAAAAGACAAATCCTCCTAAAATTAAATGTTATGAATCAAGCCTTGAACCAAACGTTAGAGCAATGACTTTAATAAAGATGTTCTAAAATTCTGGATTAACTTGAAACTTGATTGTTCCCTTTTGTGATTCTCCTATCTCTACTGTTTAAGCAAAACAGCAAAGGTAAGTCACAATTTTAAACAATAAGGGCCTATTTTACTTAAACCTAGAACATATGACCTTGCGACACACTGCTATAAACACCACAGAACTCAGATACATTCATATGGGAACGTTTTCACTGGAATCTTTTTTAAAAATATGAGCCTCGGAGGTGCCTGGGCGGCTCAGTAGGAGAAGTGTCTGACTTCGGCTTAGGTCATGATCTCATTGTCTGTGAGTTTGAGCTCCATATCAGGCTCTGCACTGCTAGTGCTGAGAATCCAGATTTTATCTCAAGATCATTTCAGCTTTAGTTTTGGTTTGGTTTTCTTTTCTTTCTTGTTTTTTTTTTTTTTTTCCCAAGTGGAATTTGACTATTTGGGATTCTCATTCTCCTCTCTCTCTTCCCCTCCCCCACTCTTGCTTTCCCTCTCTCAAAATAAATAAACTTAAAAAATAAAATAAAATAAAATAGGGGCGCCTGGGTGTTTCAGTTAGTTGAGAACCCAACTTCAGCTCAGGTCATGATCTACAGTTCATGGGTTCAAGTTCTGGGTAGGACTCTGTCCTGACAGCTCAGAACCTGGAGCCTGCTTTAGAGTCTGTGTCTCCCTCTCTCTCGGCCCCTTCCCCCACTCCTGTTCTGTCTCTGTCTCTCTCTCTCTCTCTCTCTCTCTCCCTCTCTCAAAAATAAATAAACATTAAATTTGTTTAAAAATAAATAAAATAAAAAATAAAGATATGAGCCTTGATTTTGAGCACCACCATAGGATTAAGAAATATCAAGTTACTCTCTTTCTTCTTAGTAATAATTGCAAAACTAATCTTTCAGATGTCAATTTTAAAAATTTGAAATGAAAATTTACCTCGCTTATTGGGATGGGAAGAAGATAGACCACCTATAGCATAGGATATCTCCGAATCTTTTGCCTCTGCGAGCTGCTCTTTTAGATTTTCCAGCTGTTAAAAATCAAACATAAAAATTATTCATCTTTAATTAGAATGATGCTATTTTCTGTTGAAGAAGAGAAAGTATTTGAATAAAACAGGGAAAAGAGTAAGAAAAACAGAAGAAAGGGAGAAAGGAGAAACAAGGAATTGAAAAGGAGAAAAAGTAATGAAGAACGTAAACAAAAAGAAACAGGAAGAGTACAAGGAAACTAGTATTTAGAGACTGACTGAGAAAGGTACATGACTCAACAGGACATGAGGAAAAAACAGGTTTATGGTTAAGGAAGTCCACTCTGGGTGTTAATTAATGGGGAGCCTGGAAACACAGCCTGTGTTCCTGGACTCGATTCCATGTCACCTATAATGAGCAGTGCTTTTCAAGGAGCTCCACAGAGTTATGTAAATGTTTGGATTTCCTGAAATATTTCTCCTTTCCAGCAGGAAGGGAGAAGTATTTTGAGGCCTTAGGGTTTTTACCCAGAATTCAACCCATGTTCATTTTTAGCAAGCTTTCTGATTGTCTACACCCTGAAGATCTAACTCTACCAAAGTAGAGTTCAGCCTGGCTACTGAGAGTGTCCATGTCTGACCCGCCTAGAATGATGGGACACAATTCTCTCTCCCAAAGAGCCACATGGTTTGCATAATAATGGATTTGCATGCATGTTTGTGAAAAAGTTTTGAAATCATTGAATCTGGTGATTTTCACATTTTCTTTACAGCATGTCAAGGAGTTGGGGAAAAGGCTGCTAAGGGTCTCCCTCTGAGGAGGCTGAGAGCGGGTTCAAAGAGGTGACCCTTCAGGCGCCCAACCAGGTGCTTTAAACAGAACAGCTCCGGGGCGCCTGGGTGGCGCAGTCGGTTAAGCGTCCGACTTCGGCCAGGTCACGATCTCGCGGTCCGTGAGTTCGAGCCCCGCGTCCGGCTCTGGGCTGATGGCTCGGAGCCTGGAGCCTGTTTCCGATTCTGTGTCTCCCTCTCTCTCTGCCCCTCCCCTATTCATGCTCTGTCTCTCTCTGTCCCAAAAATAAATAAAAACGTTGAAAAAAAAATTTAAAAAATAAACAGAACAGCTCCACCTTCGTATGCAACCGAATGAATTGGATATGAGACCGTATCCAATTTATTTGGGAAAAAATATTTCCACTTTTAAAAATAATAATACATTCTGAAAATCACCAATCTAGGTATAGCCTCCTATTTTATAGTGAGGAGATTTAGATCCAGAGAATTTTAATTTGTTTCTGGTCTCATAACAATTGGAGAGCTGGGACGAGAATCCAGATTTTATCTCAAGATCATTTCAGCTTTAGTTTTGTTTTGGTTTTCTTTTCTTTCTTGTTTTTTTTTTTTTTTCCCAAGTGGAATTTGACTTTTTTTCTAATGAATTACTTTACTTTTTCTCTAGCAGGAATAAAAAAATTTTACGGTATCATACTGTAAAATTCAAACTGTGCCCAAAGATAAATGCCTTCTAATTATTATTAAAAATAAAATGTAAGTATTTCACACTCTCACCTGGTTAAGTTCTTCCAATTTGCCAGTCAGTTCTGTATCTGCAAGACACATTCGTTACATGAAAACTTTCGTGGCAAATAATAGATTCATCCCGATTCACACATTTGGGATCTTATGTGGAAGGCAAAGGTCTTTTCCATAAGATTTGAGACCACCCACCATCCCTAATATAAGACCCAAATATTTTCTCAATGCCTGACATATTGAATTTCAACCAGTTATGTCATGAGAAAATACCTGATTTCTTGTAATAAGCACAAAGCTTTCTAAAACAGACCATAGTTCTAAGAAGGACTATTATTTAGAAGTAAATTATTCTACTAACATGAGGAAATTTTATGAAACAATAGTAAGTGAAAAAAAGTGGGACACAAACATCTATGCAATTCATTCATGAAAGAAATTCCCAGAATATTGATATTAGCTCTCTCTGGGTTTTACAGTTTGAGTATGAATTTTTCTTTTTTATAATTTCATACATTTTCTTCAATGAGAATATCTTATTTCTAATTTTAAAACCCTGTATTTTTAAAGTATTCATTAAGATGTTGTTATAGTCAGCACATTGTCCCATGACTAGATTTTTTTTTTTAGAGGATCAGATGTTTTTGGAGAGTGTAACACATTGACATATTCTCACATTTTCTCTTAGGCTAGACTTGCTAAGTTTCTGACAGTGTCATTTCTTGGAGAAAACTCTAATGCATAATTGTAAATTAGATTCTGCTGATCTTCAAAGAAAAAAATGTCAGTCGGTGTGCCTAAATTTCCCAGTGGTCTCTACTCCAATTGTTTCCCACATGGAGAGAATTTCATTGCAAATGTGCTAACTTAGCTGCCATTAAAATGCAGTTAATTTGTGAAATTTCTAATGAAAACCTGGGAACAGATTTGAAGCATTTAGTAAAAGAAAATATTAACTGTATGAGTGAGGAGTTGCAGAGATGAGAATATGACTAAAGATAACTATTTTGTAAATAGATGGTTACTGATCCCATTAGGACCCTCTAATTGAAGAAAATAGGATTTTAATATTTTTTAATAATGCCATTGCTTTATCATGAATATGAAATAATAAGATACACTTAAGCTGTCAGTGCAGCATGAAAAGGAGTAGTTATTACTTTACTACAAATTAAACTTGAGAAAGAACAGGTCAGAAGACAGAATAAATTCCTAACTTACCAATGCTAGAAGGTCTTTGGAAATCAAAATTTTTATTCAGTAGAGCCAGCAATAGTTCTTCGTGGTTTGCATCTTCTTTATCTGGAAACAACTCATTTCCTGTAATAATCATCCCAATGTAATGAAGCCTCCATTTTCGATCTGTGTCACCGAAAGCACTTTTAATTAAATACATTTTATAGCTAACTATCAATGCATATACTCACCAAAAAAAGCGCTGTGGACAAAGGTGTGTAACCCAAAAAGAGGAGCTGTTTCAAAAATCATTGAATGTATAGGAGCAAAGAGAGATTATGAGAGAGGGAGAGAGAAGAGGAGAGACAGTATGTCTGAAAGGTGACACCCTAAAATTTACCTGCTAAATTTGGGTAGTAGGTAAATTTGGGTAGTAGAATCGCAGGTAAATTTCTTATTTTTTATCTGTGTTGTTGAAATTTTCTACTCTTGTGTTTAATATGAAAAATATAAAAGTTATTTTTTTAAGTTTATTTATTTATTTTGAGAGAAAGAGGAAGAAAGAGAGGGCAGGGGAGGGGCAGAGAGAGACAGAAAGAGAATCCCAAGCAGGCTCCATGCTGTCAGTGCAGAGCCTGATGGGGGCTTGAACTCACAAACTGTGAGATCATGACCTGAGCCGAGATCACGAGTTGGATCCTTAACCAACTGAGCCACCCAGGTGCCCCAAAAATTTTTTAAAGAAAAAAATAAACAATATTTGATTTTAAGATTCTATGTGCTATGTATGCACATTTAAATATGAGCCATTTTGTGTTCTGGAGATTGCCTTTAAACCATTCAAGGAAATATTATGGAAAAGGTGATATGAAGTCTCCTTTCTCCACGTTGACATCTTTCCATCTTTACCAATTTACCTCCCAGCCCATTCATTGATCAGATGCTCAACTCTTTCAACACCTTAAAAGCAAAATATCACCCAATTTTTGTAAATATTTTTATTCTGGAGTATAAATCAGGATAATAACCTTTACTCAAGCTATAAGACATGAAGACTCAACAAGATATCTATCAACAAGTAATGCAATTGAAGTAACAACTAGTATATTACGAACAAAATGAACTTTTGTGATGTGGCCTGAAAAGCCAAGCTTTTATCCAGAACTTCTGTGGGATCATGCTCCCACTTGCTAGCTCCTCATTCTAGCTGACAGCTTGAACAGAAGCTAGATTCATTGAGTCTGAAGTTTAGAAGTGAGAATATTGTGGTTTTAGCTACAAAAATGGCCCATAATTTAACTATATTATTCTGTTTAATCATCTGTCTTTTTTATGTCTACAAAATGTTAATTGATTAACTCAAACAATTAAGAGGTTAATAAAACGAATGAGAGAGACTTGATGAAGAAGCAAATGGATGACGTGGGAGAGGTGACAGCATCATTTCTACATTGACCAAACATAGTTTATGGATGCTCAGCTCTTCAATTTCCTTTACTTCATAAACATAGAAATTATCTGTAACATTTTTTTCTACTGATTAATTAAAACATTAATACAGTATCAATGGAAATTTGCTTAACATCACTTATACGAAGACCCTCAGAGATAGTTTAGTTTAAGATGTGACCATGCAATAACGTCATTGTTATTACAGTTGTTCATCAAAATGTTAAATTACAATCTACAATCTTTAAAATATTTTTCTTAGAAAAAGAAATAGGGTACATATTATAGCCAGATGACAATGACTACTTATTTTAGAACTGTGATAAGAGAAACCAATTCATTGCCTTAAACTTAGAGAATGTATAAGACCAGAAGGAAGTAACAAGGAAAGTGTAGAGCTGAAGCTTTTAGGAACTTAATTACTAATCCACTTCTGCATATTTAAGTGGGACATTTTTCACAAAAGAAATTGAATCAATTTGCCTCTCTTTACTACTTTTGTTTCCAGTGGTTACACTTGCATAACTCTCCTCAGAAATTCTTGTCAGTACCTTTAAAGACAACCATGGTTTACAGGAATCCCTGAAGAAAAAGTTTTTTCAAGAAATTTTTTAAAAATATTTTTTATATTTCTAAAGTTAAGATATTGTCTTAGAAATATAATTGAAAATAAGTCTTTTTTCTTTTTTTCATTTTTAGTTTTAAAACAGATACAGCTTTAAAAGAAAACAATTACACATACTTTTAATATGCTTTTGACTTTGAACTAAAAGTTAGTATGACAAGGGAAATGCTTGAATAAAAAATACCTGAGTGTAGGTGAACCCTTAGCACAAAGGATGACAAAGTTATCCAGACATGACAGAGTGAAGGCTTTTGCAAATACACAGATAATACTGGTTCATTGCTACTTAAGATACTGAATTTTTTTAAATTTTTTTAATATTTATTCATTTTTGAGAGACAGAGAGAGAGCATGAGCAGGGGAACGGCAAAGAGAGAGGGAGACACAGAATCCAAAAATGGCTCCAGGCTCAGAGCTGTCAGCACAGAGCCCAATGCGGGGCTGGAACTCATGAACCATGAGATCAAGACCTGACCCAAAGTTGGGTGCTTCAATGACTGAGCCACCCAGGCACCCTTTAAAGATACTGAATCTTAAAGGTTTCATTGTCTCCTCACTTTTCACTCAAATTTGAAGCTTCTCACTACATATAGACAAGAAATTTTACCAGAAAGAAATCTGGAAGTCCCCAAAATGATAAAATACAAAACAATAAATTTTCCAGTATTCTTGGTCTTGATATTCACTCTTCATCATTTTGTGGCAGGCAGTTTGCCCCATGTCAGGTTTATCTATTGAACCATGCATTTCTATAGCTCCAACCAAATGACAGCTGGCAGATTGTGTCATTTGTCTTGGACATTGTCTAACACAGAAAGAGCGGGATGGTAACCCCCAAAAATGCTTATTTGAACAATGTGTTCAAGGACATAAGTCAAACCTTTGGCTGCTTTGAAATACGTGTATATGGAGAGAGACTCACTCTAATCATAGACAATTTAGATCAGAAAATAACCCTACTAGTAACGTAATCTTCTCTGTTTATATACAATAAAATAAATCCAAGGGAGTACCAGAGAGAAAAACCTTTCCAATATGCTGCCAGTGATATATGCATATCACTGTGTGGTATTCTGGGGTCAGAGGTGTTATTTAACTTTAACCTAGCAAAATACTTTAGAGTTCGATTTTTCTGTATTCCACATCCACATGAAATCAGAAGTTACATTTACCACCAACATCCTAATTTTGCAAAGTCCTCAGTGAATGGTCTCATTTTTCCTCATTTACATTGTGTTAAGAACATTGAAAATACCATCATTTCACAGGAAGAACAAAGGAGGCCTATCATGTGCAATGATTTTGATTGGCCAAAGACTAAATGTGAGCTATGGATAAAATCCAGACTCTTTTGATTCCCAACCTTATATCTAGGTCTCTAAGACAACTTATTTTTCATGGGAAAATCCCAATAAATAAATAACAAGGATTTATACAATTTTATTTTCACTGCCAAAAGAACTGCTCTCTCATTGACTTTTAAAACCACATTGGAAGCAACATGGTCTAGTAAAATTGAATTTGATCCCAAAGGGAGAAACTTGATCCCTCTTCTCAACCAAGTATCATGTAAATAAAATGTATTCTATCCTGTTTTGGTTCCCCTATGTAAGACAAAGTTAAAGGCTCTTTCCTTCCCAGCAAGGAGTTCAGTTAGACGATAGATAATCTCAAAATTTCAAGCTGGAAGGAAAATTAGAGAGCACTATTTTAAATTACTATTTTCCAAACATAAAGAAATATATAAAAGTTTCAATGAGGTTGTTTGCCTAATAAATCAACATTAAATTTAGCCCTACTGATTCTCAGATGAAGAGCTATTTCCAGTACAAAATGCATTGAAAATTTTAAAGAAAGATCAATACAATTTACAATATTACAAGAGCAAAAATTTATTTTCTCCAACTTCCTCATGGTACAAATTTTAGATGTCATAGATTAAATTATTTCATTTAATATAAGTACTCTATGTTAGAAATCTGATAAATACAGTCAATGCATAATGTGGATTTAGCATCTTCTTCCTGAAAATACTATGTAGATTTCCCCATGCATTATTATTTCCAAATCTCTGCAAACACAAATTTCCATCCTAATGTGTTTTTATCTAAGTCATTCTCCTTTCATTAGTAACTTACTTATAATCTCATAGGTTAAAAATATTATTTTGCTTTCCCCAGATACACTTTAAAATATGCACATATTAAAACATAAAATAAAATATGCACATATTAGGTAATTGATTGTATTACTACTTACACGTTCACTATCTTTGGTCATAGAACAGAAGTGAGAAAAAAGGTGCCCCGTGATTAGATAAAAAATTAGGTGTAGTCAAAATAAATTTAGTACAATGTTGGTTAAAATTAATTTACTTGAGAAGAACAGCATCACGGATTACATGTAATTTAAAACAGCAACTTCTGAAAAGATGTTTGATGATTAATAATACTAATGCCTTAACACATTATTTTGATAATGGCAGAGAAATCAAGGCAATGCAAACAGAAAGATAAGGATTATTTACCCATCTGTAGGATTTTAGATTCATGTGTACATACCTTGGGTAAGATATGGCCGTCCATGCACCAATTCGAAAAATATCATTACAGATAACAAAGTTAGGAGTCCAAAGCAAAGAGTGGTTGAAAGGATCTTGTTCATGTTAAAAAATCTTCTTTGTGCTAGCAGAGAAACTGACTATCCAGGTCAAGATGAATACTTCAGTGGCTCTGGAATGCTGCAGAGATCACTTTTAAAAGGTGGCAAGTGTGCTTCAACTACAGATGATCTGGACAAAGAAAAAAAACTTATAAAATGTAATGCATTCTGTCAACATGATTCACTACTTGGAGAAGTGACAGGTTTGCTACTCAGTCAATGACAGGAAGAACCCAATCGATATATCTCATACCTGCCCATTTCACTAAAAGCAGGCATTCCTATGCATGCCCACGCACTTCAGACACAGGCACAAGCATAGAGCGAAAATTGGCAATTGAACCTGTTGTTTCAATTTTCATAACAATCAAATGGGAACAATGCCTTTCATTTGACCAAATTAGAGCCCCCCCACCCTTCTTTCCCCCCACCCCCCCACCCCAGGTCTCCCTGATAGCCCATGTTATTTGCAACCATCACTTCATTTTTAACCAACCAAATAGATTTGAGTTGGGAAGAGCTCAAATTGGAAATGAATCATAATGGGAACATTAATGTCTTACTGCACTAAAGAAGGATGGTTTCATTTTGCTGCAACCAGCACTTCTAAAGATTAAAGCTAAATCTAATTAATTCAAAGTTGGCAAATGTCCCGTCAATTACACTCTTTAATACTTGCTTTAATTGCAATGGTTTTCTTTTTAAGTCGAAGTCTTTCAGTACATCCACAATTCCAGTTTTATGGCTCCAAAGATGTGCTAATGACCTCTGGCCTTGACACTTACTTCTTCTGTCAAGAGAACTCTAGATGCATTAGCTCTAAAACTGACTCCGTTCCCTATGCACAAATGGCAGCATGAGATGATGTGAAAGAAGGCAATGGCAATGGCCCATCTTTTCACTAACCCATTGCCTTAATAAATTCCCTAAATAAAGTCTCAACTACTTAGTTTGATATTCAGCCTTGTTTTTCTTTCACAGGCTCATTTCCACCAAATGTCTGGGCACCAGTCACAGTAAGTTTTCAATCCCTGAACACACTTCGCACTTCCTCACTTCAGAGTTTGCTGACAAATTTCTATCTACCTGGACTCCTTCATTCCACTGCCATTTTACCTGTTCATTCCTTAAGTATCCGATCAAATGCCACCAGCTCTATTCAGTCTTTTGGGTCTGTCTCTCTCTTTTGCTTTCAGACATAGATTTTGGTTTTTTGTTTGTTTTGTTTGTTTTGTTTTGTTTTGTTTTTACCTCCTTTGGACTTTCATAAGACTTTTTAGATATCTATCATCACTCCAAATCCATTCTTCATTTCATTACAGTTACATCTTTTGTGTCTGCCTCCACTATTAAATTGTGACTACTTTGAGAGCAGTTATGGTCATAGATGTTTCTGTCCTGATTTGCAAATATTGGAGTGATTCAAAGGAAAAATAAGTGAAAACATATTTCATTTGTGAGTAAACAGCAACTGAAATATATGGAAATTTAAAGGCAAAATTGGATAATGCTCTTAAACTTTATATCTAGGTATAAAGCTAAGTGACAGAATACAATACTTGCAGCTCCTTAAGTTTCTATTCTCTCTTTAGCCTAAAAATTCAAGAACAATGTCTTTGAAACTTGATCCTTAAAGTTTTTCATACCATAGTGTTTCAAAACCTGTCATTCAAATATACCTTGATGCCATTTACCATTATTTATTTACTAGGTTATTTGGATTAGCTTTTTAAGCTCTAATTGAAAAAAAAAAAAGTACATCAGTATAGAAAACGTAAAATCGGTATTACTTAATGGACAAAAAAATATACAACTATGATGAAAAATAGTATAATTGCAAGAAATTATTACAGAAAAGAATAAAGAGGCACCTGCAAGGCTCAGTCAGTTAAGCATCCGACTCTTGGTTTCAGTTCAAGTCATGATCTCATGGTTCGTGGGTTCAAGCCCATCAAGCTCTGTGCTGACAGTGTGGAGCCTGCTTGGGATTCTGTTTCCTTCTCTCCCTGCCTCTCTCTCTCTCTCTCTCTCTCTCTCCAAAAATAAATAAATAAATATTTTTTTAAAAAAAGAAAAGAGTAAAAAAATATACAATATACTGATAATAAACCTGATCATTCCTATATAATATATTGATAATAAATTTCATAATCCAAAATGAAGACCCGACAATAAATAACAAATGAAATGGCAAGTTAAATATGAGTCAATATTAAAGACATGTTCAGTTCATGGTTCCTTAATTTAAAAAAATGTTTTTAAATGTAAATAAAATTTTTGGATTTTTAAAAATTTTGATGTTAAACAGCAGGTCAAGGAACCCCAATTCCTATGGGGTTTGCCTACTTAAAAGAAGCAAATTAACTGCCTTCTCTGATAAGGTTGGGTACTGATGACTCATTTCTAAACAAAATGTTATGTATTACTTTTGTTCTACAAACATTTGTTTCGGGAAATCCGAGGCAATCTCCTGAATCTTCTGTCATATTTTAGCTGATGTTGGCAAAGTGATGAAAAATAAGTGACTTATCCATGACCCTTCCATCTACTTTGGGGAAAAAGCTCACAAAGACCAAAATATTTTACTAAATTCTTTTTGTGATTATATATATATATGTGTGTGTGTGTGTGTATATATATAAATATATATATATATATATATATATATATAGTGTATAATCTAATTAATTGTTCAAATAAAAACAAATTTTCACTAGTGATTGTATTAAACAAATAAATGAAGTTAGATTATTTGTTTCTGGAGCTGTTAGTATATACACAATAATAATACATAACAAGGTTATTGTTGCCACTTACTGAGTAATCACCCCATGACAGGCCCTATTCTAAACGTTTCACATATAGTATCTTATTTAATTCCTACATCAGTCCCTCAAAAATTATAAAGTTGTTTTGATTTTTCACCTTTTACAACAAAGGAAAAGTTATGGAGCCAAAAGGAAACCTAAATCCACTGCAGAGCCCCACTCTTAACCCACATTGTCTCTTGTCCTCAATTAGGAAAACAGAAATGTAAAATGATCGGTTGTTCCAATAAGAGAGATCCCAATTTTAAGGGACACTTACAACATTTTGCTTCAAATTTTCAAGAGCAATTTTATTTTGATCAATTAGTCTGTATTTCAGTTATAGCTTCTAAATAACATTTCAATTCTGTCAATGAAGACATTGTCGAATTATATTATAATTTATAGATAACTCTAAGAATCATTTACATCTTAACTATTTCTCATAATGAGTGACAGGAAAAGCACAGATAATCAAGGTCCATATGGTGACTCAAACACATTTGAATAATTACTTTCTGACTCTATTAAACAATTGGGCTTTTTTTCCAGTAAGTAAAAAATTTAAGCAATTTTATTTGGACTTCCCTCTGACCCTGTGATTTCTTAGTAGAATTTTCTTAATGTTTTCTTTTTTTTTTTTAACTTTTATTTATTTTTGAGAAACAGAGAGAGACAGAGCTCAAGCAAGGGAGGGGCAGAGAGTGAGGGAGACACAGAATCTGAAGAAGGCTCCAGGCTCCGAGCTGTCAGCACAGAGACTGACACAGATCTGGAACCCATGAACTGTAGATCATGACCTGAGCCAAAGTCATATGCTTAACCGACTATGCCACCCAGGAGCCCCTCTTAGTAGAACTTTTTAACACGAAGTTAAATGAGTGGAAAAAAAGCAGCAGACAAAAAGGAGAAGGCAAAAGTAGAAGCTCTGGCATTCTGGCAAGAGTGTGCATGGATTTTTTTTTTTCATTTAAAAGAGTTCAGAAAGTCTTTATTTTTTCAGAATAAAGTAGAAATGTTTATTCAAATACCTTGGCAACTTTTAAAATTGGGTTGTCTTTATATTACAATATTATTAACTTATTACCATTATTAATTTATTATTCTTATAATAAATTATTTAGGATTAAATAAGAGTTCTTAAATAAGAGTTCTTTATGTTGTGGATGTCAGTCCCTTATCCAATATATAATTTGCAAATATATTTCCTCTTTTTGTGGATTGTTTTTTCACTTTCTTGATAATGTCCTTTGAAGCACAGTTTTTATTTGGATAAAGCCCAGTTTGTTTATTTTTTCTGTGTGTGTGTGTGTGTGTGTGTGTGTGTGTGTATTTTTAGTATATTTAAGAAAATGTGGCCTAATCCAAAGTCATGAAGACTCATGCCCATGTTTTCTTTTAGAGTTTTATGGTTTTAGCTCTAAAATGTAGGCCTTTGACCCCATTTTGCTTTAAATTTTGTATATGGTATGAGGTAGGGGTTCAACTTTATTCTTTTATATATATAGATACCTAGTTGTCCCAGCACCATTTGTTGATATGTGGTTTTATTTATCGTCTCTCAATTTTATTCTATTGATCGGTTTTTCTAACCTTAAATCACCACGATACTATCTTTTTTTTTGGTAAGATTTTATTTTTAAATAATCTCTACACCCAACGTGGGGCTCAAACTTACAACCCTGAGATCAAGAGTTGTATGCTTTAACCAACTGAGTCAGCCAGGTGCCCCCACATATTAGTTTGTTTAATGTAGCTTTGTAGTAAGTTTCGAAATGAAGAAGTATGAGATTTCCAACTGTGTCCTTTTTCTGGATCTCTTTCATTTTCACATAAATTTTAGAATTAGCTTGCCAATTTCTATAAAAAGGGCAATTGGGATTTTGATAAGAATTACATTGAATTGGTGGATCAATTTGAGAAATTTCACCATTTTTAAAATATTAAGTCTTCCATATGGTCTCTCTGACTGTTGAGGTCTTTCATGTCTTTCAAAGCTGTCTTGTAGTTTTCAGGGAACACGTCTTACACTAATTTTGTTCAATTTACTCCTAAATGTTTTCTCTTCTTGATGCTATAATAAATGGAATTGTTTTCTTAATTTAACTTTCACATTGTTCATTGCCAGGGTATGAAAATACAATTGATTTTTGTACATTGATCTTGTTTTTTGAAACCTTCCTGACTTCATTTATTAGCTTTAACCTTTTGTTTGTTTTTGTTTTTGTTTTTTTTAAGATTCCTTATATATAGAAGATCATGTCATCCTTAAATATAGTTTTATTCTCTCCTGTCCACTCTAGGTTGCTTTTATTTCTTTTTTGTGTCAATCGTTCTGGCTATAGCCTCCAGAGCAATGTTTAGTAGAAATGGTGAGAGTAGACCTACTTACCTTGTTCCTGATCTGAGGGAGGATGGATTTCAAACTTTTACCTTAAGTACAATATTATTTCTAGATGTTTTTTTGCAGATGCCCTTTACAAGATTAAGGAAATTCCTTCAATTCGTAGCTTGTTGAATATTTTTATTATAAAAGGGTATTGGATTTTGTCAATTTTTTTTCCTCATTTATTGAGATGATCATGTGATTTTGTCCTTTATGCATGATGTATTGCACTGATTGACTTATAAGTTAAATAAACCTTGTATTTCTGGGATAAATCCAATTTTGTGTATGATCCTTAGTAAATGTTACTAGATTCAGTTTGCTAGTATTTTATTGAAAGCTTTTGCATCTGTATTTATAAGGGATATTGTTCTGTAATTTTCTTGTTATTTCATTGTCTAGCTTTGGTATCAGGATAATACTGGCATCATAGAATCAACTGATTCTCTCCTCTTTTATTTTTTGAAGAGTTTGTAAGGATTGGTATTTATTCTCCTTTAAATGTTTTGTAGAATTTAACAGTGAAATCATTTGGTTTTTGCCTTTTATTTGTGGGAAGTTATTGAAGTACTAATTCAATCTTATTTGTATAGGTCTATTCTACTTGATTTTATTTTGGTAGTTTGTGTCTTCCTAGGAATTTGTCCATTTCATGTAGATAATCTAATTTTTGGCATATAATTGTTCATAGTATTCCTTTATACACCTTTTAAATTTTTTTAATGTTTATTATTTATTTTTGAGAGAGATAGACAGAGTACAAGCAGGAGAGGGGCAGAGAGAGAGGGAGACACAGAATCTAAAGCAGGTTCCAGGCTCCGAGCTGCCAGCACAGAGCCCAACGTGGGGCTCAAACCCATGAGCCATGAGATCATGACGTGAGCCAAAGTCAGACGCCCAACTGACTGAACCCCTCAGGCGCCCCATATACACCATTTTATTTCCATAGGTTTGCAGTAATATCCCCAAGCTGTTAAATGTGATTATTTATCTTTTAATATAGAAATAAAACATTGAGATTTTGTCGCTTCTTTATTAAGAAGAACTATGAGATATAGAGACATCTCTGGCAGAATCCAGGGGAAAGTAATAGTAATAAAACATACACACCTAACATTGAACACCAGCAAGAAGTAACATCCAGAAAGGGCTTTAAACCAATAGACAGGCAAGGCAGCAGAAATTTCCAGAATAGATACACTGTAATATGGGAGCTTAATGTTTTTAAGTAGCACTTTTGATAACTGTTGAAAAGCATGGAAGGTGTCTGAGTAGAAGTAAATAGGGGACTAGATTCTGGTCAGACTGAGGACTTAAAATCAAGGGTCAAATATATGGTTCTTTCCTTGTAGCACATGATGCAAAACAAAACATCATTCAAAAATGTAAGTGAGGTAAATCACTGGGCAAGAAATCATACAAAACACAGTCTACGGAAATAGAAAGAGAAAAAACTGGATTAAAAAATCCAGTGTAAGAAAAAAGATTCTCTAAGCCTATAAATGAAAGCAGTAGGAAACCAGACTCTTAGAATTGAGACCAGAGGAAGCAACTGTCAAGAAAAGGGTTTGGGCCTCAGTTTAAAATGTAGACTCCTTGGCCATCAGGGGTCCTGGGCTATGACAAATGTCTCTAACCTCACCTTCTTCCTTCAGCTACCATGGAGATGGTAGTTGTAAAGATGGTTTATCAGTTGTAAAGTGGTCCATTGGCCACTATCATTTAAATAAACCTTTCTCTCTCTTATCTTAACAACAAATAAACTTTACTAGACTATTCACAACTTCCAACTACTTCCCTAGTAATCCATCAAGGCCAAACTTCTGGAAATAATTTCCTTCCTCTGGTTCTTTCCCACATATTTACTTCAGTCTGTTTCAATCTTGCTTCTACCCTCCTGTTCCCAGCTCCACGAAATCGCCCTTTCCAAGAACATCATTGCTGCCAAACCCAAGAGCCGTTTCTGGATGTCCTCTCCCTGTGTATCTTTTTCAGAATCTTCTTGGTTGACCACAGCCTTCTCATTGAAAAACTCCCTGGTTTTCTCCTACTTTCCTAGTCATTCCTTTTCAGTTTCTTTTAACATTTCCTCCTCCTGTGACTTTTGAAAGATGAACTTTGTCAGGGTTTTGTTCTAGATTCTCTTCCCTTATCATGCTTCAATCTCTTCTATGAAATGCATAACTTTAATCACTACCTACATGTCCGTGACTCCAAAATGTATACCTCTCTCCTTACCTCTCTTTTGAGTACCATACCTGGATTTTTTACAAGGTTCTCAACCATGTCCAAAAGCAAGCCCCTCATTTTCACTCCAATGTTTCATGTCTCTTCTAATGTTCACTAACTAAGCAGCATGGCGTTTACCCAGTTATTCATTCAAGAACCCCATTGCTCTCCCTTCCTCCCCGTCTTTTTCAGCAAATTGCAAAGTTCTGTCATTAAACCACTTAAGTATTTTTCATATCTTTCCATATCTGTCTTTGTTGGCACCTCCCTAGACTAGGAAGCGATCATCTCATTCCTACACTACTAAAATACCATTAATACTAAGTCTCCTTGTACCACTCTTGCTCCCCTTTAATCCATTTCCCACAAAGCTTTTAATCTTTGGAAATGCAAATACCAGTCTGTAATATTCATACTTAAAACCTTTCAACCCTTTTTTGTTACACTTAGGATAAAAATTGAATGTCATGACATAGTCTATAAAGTCCTGCATTATCTGCCTTTACTTACACCTTCAATTTGTCCAGACTCATCTTTCCCTTACCATAGTTCAGCCACTATGATCTTTTAGTTCTTCAGAAATGTCAAGCTACTTTTGCTACAAGGACTTTGTACCTTCAGGGAGGCACACTTCCTTCTCCCCACTTACATACACACACACACACACACACACACACACTCCATTTTAAGCCTCAGTTAAAATTGTCACTTCCTCAGAAAAATCTCTCTGATTTTTCCCCACTAGGTAGTTCTGCCTGTCATAGCCTTTCACTGTATATTTCCTGACTAGCCCATGTTTCAACTCTAAAGAAATTACTATGTATGTTTTTGTGCAGTCTGTCCTTATTGCCATGTTCATAACCATATCCTCAGCAACCACAAAAGGTCTGGGTACATAAAAATCCCCAGCAAAATGTCTAATGATTAAACAAATGAATAAGTAAGTAGAATAAGAGTCCGTTTGTAGTTCTGTTTGTGCTTGGGTGCCTCCCATTAGTTTGACTACTTCAAATCAACCTACTAAAGGAAAGAAGGCTCCTGACTATTCTAGACACAGAATATTTCAAGGAAGATGGAAGGACAAAATGTTTCCAAAACAAGGCAGGGCTGAGATTTCCAAAATCAGAGTCTCAGTGCTCAGAGGAAAAGAGGGCAAAAGAGGGCAAAGACTGTCATACTTCTGTTGTTGTTGTTTTTCTCCCAAATAGAGGAAGTAGGTGGCATTGAGCAAGTGAGGTGAAGGGGAACCAAACATGACTTTGATTTAATAGGCAAGTTAACTCATATGTGAACACCTCAATGTTTGTATAGGTCATGCAATGAAGTAATGATGCTTGCTATGCTTGAGAAAGAAAGTCAATATCTATGAGAAAGAACAGTGTTGAAGCCAAGAGATGTCAGAAAAGGAAACTGTCAGGCATCCTGCAGATTTATTTAAGATCTGAATCAAGGCTCTTCCAGAGGAGGATGGGAGAAAAGAACATTTTTCTAGGAGAATCTCTTCAAATGCAACTTCTGTGCCTTTTCTCCTTGTGTGTGACTCTTGGATTTGAACTGCAGATTGAAGGTTTGTCCCTTAGTAGCATCTAACTCATAAAGGTATACATCTGTGTTTGGCCACATTCCTGACTTTACTCTTGTTAGGAACTAATCTTGGGTTTCCTGTTCGCTCCTCGCTGTCCCTGATTTCAGCTTTCTCCTTTCTCGTACTCTGAGAGCTGGTTAGAGCTTGCCTCACTATGTAGTGGAGATAGGAGAATACTTTCAAGAGACCATTCTTTTGTTCACACAATTCCCATTGTCTAGAAGATACTTATCCTTCATTATTCTACTTGGGAAACTCATTAAAAAAGAAAAAGTCTGAGGCCCAAGATTATATTTTCCAATTAAGAATTCCTCCATCTTCTTAGGGCAGAATTAATTGCTTCTTCTTCTGTATACTGAAAGCATAATACAACTTGCATTATGTCACTTATTGCATTCTGTTTGTTACTAAGTAGGTCTGTGTGTCTAGAGTCTCTCTCTAAATCTGAGTTGCTTGAGCATCGGGATAATAATTACTTTATCGCTCCTTGTAACATATACCTTCTAGCTTGTGGTAGGGGTTAAATGAAAAAAATAGATGGAAATATTTAGCATGGGTCCTGGAACACAGTTTGCGATTGCAAATGCAAATGCATTGCAAATGCTGATTAAAGGGAATAGTAATTCCACCATTGATTATCCTAATTTAAATAGTCTCTACCAAGAAAATTAATTTTAAGAAAACATTATCATAATAATGCACATAAGGAAATATTTACATTGACATCTAGCCAGGCAAAATGTTCTTTGGTCACCTAGTTTAAAAAAAAAAAAAGTTGACACCTTCTGCCTCTCAATGTAACATTGGTACTTCCAAGCTCTGGGCTTCAGGCTCTCATGTAAAATGTTGAGGTTAATTACATCCGTGATCTCTTCTCCTTGAATATTCTGTGGCAATATTCTGCTGCACACTTTCTCATAACCTATAGTTCTCTATTTATAGCATGTATAACCATCATTATGTTTTTAAGAAAAAAAGGTAATTCAAGATGATTTTTGTATATTTGCACACCCAACATAGTATCTAGCATGATAATAGATCTCACAAAAAATCCATTGATGAATTATGAAAAAGTCACTGCTTTAACTCAGAATGACTACTCTTTTTCCTCAGTAAATCTATTTTTTGTGTGCATTCGAGTGTATCACTTCCTTTTCTTTCATTTATAGTAGTGACTTCCTGCTTACCCACAATATATAACCTTTCTCTCCTGGATTGAGCCATCTCCTCTTTTTTTAGGTGAATTCCAGCAAGTCATTTTGGGTGGCCAAACATATTTATGAATTTACATAAGCCTTAGTCAAACCAGCAGGAGAATTTGTCTCATTCTAGCTGATGGCCTGAACATTTGAGTGGAAAACAACAAAGTAATTCAAACATCCTTGGCTTTGCATAATCCATTTTGCTCAGTCCTAGATGATTCACAATGCTACCTTACCCTCCACAAATTTCCTTTCATTTCTCACCACAATATATTTCAAGATTTCACTCTGAGAAACCTTCAATGTTATTAATACATTAAATAATGAATGAAGATAGATATTGAACAATTCAGTTTTATTAACTAAATTCTTGGTGATATTAATACATTTACAGAACTTCAGTCCATAGAGCAGTGCTTTAGGGAGAAGATGCTATTATCATAATGAGATTTCTTCCTCTGACACAAACCATTAGGTGGAGTCAATATTTATGAAGCTTTTATCCTGACTTGTGTAATTTGTAACTCCTGCCTGGGTATGACTTTTCAGCTCAGTTGTTCTTAAGTCCATTAACTACTATAACAGGATGAACTCAGATTTATTGCCACTACTAGGAGCTTTGCGAAGAGGTGTGGGTTGAGAGGAAAAAAGAGTCCTTGGAAATCAGAAGACACAGAAACAATCAATTTTGTTGGCTGCTGAGATTCAGCTCCATAGATAGTTTTAGTATAAGATACCTCCATCAGGCACAACTTACATCCCTTGAACAGATATCCATTCCCTGGAATTTAAGAGGGAAGAATTTAAGACAAGATTTGGATAGTAGTATCTAGGAACACATTCCTTAAAAATAAACAAGCAAACAAACAAACCTCACAGTTAATAACCAAGTACCTGTTTATCCCAAATATTATTACTGTCAGTGAGCTAAGTGATATGAGGGATACAGTCATTCAAGAAGCTGTGTTCCATAATGGAAAGGGCCCATCAATAAGATTCATAATACCTAAATTCAATCTATGATGCACTACTCATGAATGTCACGACAATTGGCGAGTCCCAATTTCTTTTTCTTTTTCCACATCCAGCATTCTTTTTAGTACTTCAGGCTGATGATACCTCTCAGTACTTCAGTGAGCAGTTGCCTATGGAGTATTATGTACATGACCTAGACCCACACCCAAGCCATTATAGTTCTAATTTTCACTGTAGCAAGACATAGACTAGGATGCACACACTTGTTTAGATGCAGGTTGGTACCGGACCCTTCACTGGAAAAGGATGTATTGAAGAAGAAAGACATGACTGATGGCTTTAAAAGGAAATCTAGGGGTGCCTGGGTGGCTCAGTTGGTTAAACATCCAAATTCAGCTCACGTCATGATCTCACGGCTCATGGGTTTGAGCCCCATGTTGGCTCTGTGCTGGCAGTTCAGAACTTGGAGCCTGTTTTGGATTCTGTGTCTCCCTCTCTCTCTGCCCCTCTTCCATTATTATTCTCTAGTTGCCCACAGTGGTAACTTGTTTGATACCATACTGTTTTGGTTTTCTTTCTTTCCCAGCCTCACTGGGTATGGTATCCTCACCAGATATCTTCTGATAAATCTGCCCCAATAAACTACTTGCATTTGAAACCTTGTCTCAAGGTATACCTCAGCAGAAATAAAGTTAAGAAAACCACTGACACAATGTGAATATAATATTTCACACTTCATTTTAACCTCAATATAGAAATTTGCCAAACATAAGGTATGTTTATCGCATTTATCTTTTCCCTCACTTACCTTGTAAGAAAAAGAACTACAATGCTTTCCAAACATAAAGAGTATAAGTTAACTTCAGAGATAAAATTAACCTACTCACTGATTTCACTGTTTGTAAATTAGACGTAATGATGATGGAACCCTAGCACATTTTACATTTTGCAAACCATCTATTTGTCATGTATTTTGTTAGTTTATATCTATTCTTGTTTTACCCCCCAAAAACTTAAGTCAGAAATATCAACAGCAACCAGTTTCCATATTAGCTTCAGAAATTGCCCAAAGCATCATAGAGATATTGATAATAATACAGAAGGTGTGCCTGGGGGTTCTTCAGCTGCTTGAGCACTGGTCTCCACTGGTAAGGAGGGGAAATTTTCATGCTTGAGGTTGCTGCAGATTTCCTATTAACTAATTCCCTAAAGAAGCTCTGGTTCACCTCTGGAAGACCTTTCTTCCTCAGCACATGAGGGATGGGCTGCTGACAGGAAGCAGAGTGCACCCCACATAATTAAACGAAGGAGAGATTCCTAGGAATTACGTGACTAGAAAGAATCAGCTATCTCTGCTCCTCAGTTTAATTAGCTAATGAATGCCTGGACAGGCACTAAGTCACTTTACTGATGCAGAATTCTGTTCCTACCACTCTGTGTGAATACAGAATTAAATTCTTGGAACCTGAGCTTCCTTTGAATCCTTCGCTTGACTTTGAAGGTGCTCCATGGACTGGCCTCAACCTACTTCTACAGTCCCCTCACTGACTACAGTTCCATATGCCCTCCATGCTTTTTTTTTTTTTAAGTTTATTTCTTTATTTGGAAAGAGAGTGAGTGAGCATGAGCAGGGGAGGGGCAGAGAGAGAGGGAGAGAGAGAATCACAACCAGGCTCCATGCTTAGCACAGAGCTCGATTCAGGCTTGATCTCATGAACTGTGAGATCATGACCTGAGCTGAGATCAAAAGTCAAACGCTCAAAAGACAAAGCCACCCAGGTACCACATGCCATCCATATTTCTAATACACTGTGTTTTAGCTCAAGTTTTCAAAAAGAAACCCTGAGACAAAATTACATGCTGATACTTTACTGGAGGTTACTAAAGGGTGGCGGAATATGCCACTTCATGATATTCCATTTTGACATAAGGATTATTTAGAGCTAAAAGACACTTGAAAAACAACAGGTGCAAGAGGGATGCTGTGACTCCTCCTCCTACCTGAAAGCAGGAGATAAAACCCTGAATGGAAGATATCCTTTGGATATCAGGAGAAAACAAACATTCTTATCACTGAGATAAATCTACAAAAACAAACCTTGTTAAACTAACACTTATCTTTCTAATCACTTCTCTACCCAATTAACTACCCTAAGCCCAAGCCCATCTGTGTTGTCATATTTTCACAATTTACCACTCGTTGCCCAATTCAGTGTAGATAAGCACTCAAATCTAACTGCTTCTTTGAGTCTTCATTTACTTATGAGGGCTGTCTCTCATGCAAAACTTATGTCAAATACATTTTTTGCTTTTCTCCTATTAATCTGTCTATGCTGATTACAACTCAGTCACAGTCAAAAACCCTGAGAGGGTTAGAGGTACCATTTTGCTTCCCCTACAGCACAAAGAATCACAAGATGAAAAAGAAAAGCAAGGCATGGAAAGAAGGGAACCAAACACAGGGTAATGTGTTTCTGTGCTTGCTATAGTTTCACCTGAACACATGTGTTTAATTGCTGAGACCTGCTGGATAAATCTAGACTGACATTGGGGAGTCACTGCACCTTAAAACAGTCCATAGTGAATTGGAAGGGCAAGGAGATTCTCTGTTGCCTCCATCTCATCTCTTGCATCTTTGGTCTACCCCATAGAGGGCTAACACCCCTGCACTCACTCACAGTTTCTATTATTTCCCTCTCTGCCCCAAGGCATCCAGTCGGGATGCTAGAACCTCCTCAACTTCATTGCACCAATAAGCCATTGCACTGGTCTATCCTTGCCTATCAGTACATTATGTAGGTTCTTCTTTTGTTTTTGTTGTGGTTGGATGAACAGAAAGATTTGGGGCCTCATCACCATGGTAATATCAAGAGCTATTGCTAAAATGTCTATGGCTTAGAAGGAAAGCAAGTGCTAGGCCAGGGATAGAAGTAGAGCTGAGCCACGTGGGTGTGTTCCAAGTGGCAGGGCAGCTGGCAATACAATACGGACCTAACTGTGGAACCCCCTCTTGTACAGGGCTACACTAAAAATGTGAAGCCTCTAAGTTACTTAATTAAAGGGTCTCAGTAGTATTACCAGTTGCTGTAAATGTTGGCTCTAAAATTCGGGGGGACCAACATGTACAATATTGTTTTCTCTTATGTAGAAGTTGCAAAGGGCAACATCAGATTTATTACTTTAAACCAGAGTTTCTCAATCTTGGTATTACTAAGATTTGGGGTTAGAGAATTCCCTAATTGTGAGGGGGCTTTCCTGTGCTTGGTAGGATGTTTAGTTGCTTCCTTTGCCTCTACCCACATCTGTTGTCACCCTGGCTTCAGCCCTGGTTTATGGCCCATTTAATGCAACCCTCTCTCACCGATTTTTGAATACCAAAAAATGTCTCCAGACATTGCCAAATGTCTTTTGAAGGCAAAATCATTCCCAGTTAATATTCATTGCTTTTAGGCATGACTTAGTATGCCCCAGATCACCAGACCCTAAGAATATTACCCCTAAATTTTTGTGGGTTTTCTTTCCATTCTCTGACATATATGTCTTACCAGAGTATTGAGCACACTCATCACCTCTTGCTTATCAAACCAATCAGAATGATGCCATCTATAGAATTGACCACCGGGAAATTCTGCAGAATGTGAGAATGATCACCATGGTCAGGATACCTGAGAATTGAGGTACAGCCGAGGGCGATATTGCAAAAAAAAGTAGGACAGTAAACATAGCCATGAAAAGGCAAGCTGTATTTGATCCTCTCTGGTAAATGGATCACTAATTTTTAATAACACACCAAATGTCAGTGGCTGGTTAATGTGCTTCAATAAAGATAATGCATCTGCTATTGAGAGTCAATTCTCAGTGGGCATCCCACATTTTTGCATATTGTGTGAGCAGAGGCACTGATTTTCTTCATTCTAGACTACCTTTCAAGGTATGTTTCATACCAAATAGCTTTGGAGGAGGAGGACAGAAAAAGCATCTCCTTTCAGAGCAAATGGTAGGTCCTAGTATAAGAAAAATAATATTTTCCATCAAGGTAAATAAAGGATAGTCTCACTTCCCACTATAAAAGATTACTAGGGTGCCTGGGTGGCTCAGTCGGTTAGGCGTCCAACTTCGGCTCAGGTCATGATCTCAGAGTTTGTGAGTTCGAGCCCCGCACTGGGCTCTGTGCTGGAAGCTTAGAGCCTGGAGCCTGCTTCAAATTCTATGTCTCCCTCTCTCTCTGCTCCTCCCCTGCTCATGCTGTCCTTCAAAAATAAGTAAAAACATTATAAATTTTTTTTTTTTAATAAAAGATTCAAGATCAGAAAGCTTGAGAGTCCTCTCTTGTAACACACCCCACTGAGTGTGAAAAAACCACCCGGCCCTCTGTGCACCACCCTATGTGAGTTAGGGCCTAAGGAACTGATGTTAAGTGCTGATGTTCTGCCTACTGCTATTTCTGTGAGTAATAAACTTCATTAGTCTCCAACTCAGGAATCTCATGTTTTCTGCGGCAGGCTAACTTATTAGCTTGCTAGTGGAGTAAAATCTCAGTTCTTGACATCCAGAAAAAAGTAGTGTTTGGAGTTATAATTTGGTTAAGGTTACAGTAGTCTCCATCATCCACTATGATCCAAGTGGGTTTTACAGAGGTCAGAGATAAATTGATGAGGAACATTCTGGTAACTAACTTTGCAGCTTAAGTCTTTGATGGTGGCTCCAATCCCTTCAATTACTTTTGAATGTTCTATTGCTTCTTATTTTCCATTTTGAGGTAGGGGGAGGGCAGTTGCAAACGCTTCCAGTTGGCACCTCCAGTTGGCTCTTATTCCAAAGGTCAGAGAATCAATGTAAGAGTTCTGTCACCTGTTAAGTGTATCCATCCTTAGTATACATTTGTTGACTCTGGAAATAACCATAGGGTTAGCCTATAGACCCAGTTGGTCAGCTGAGAGACAGACTTGTATCAGAACTGTACTTAAAATTAAATGTTTAAGTAAAGTTAAAAAAACAAAAAGCTGCACTTAACACCTGTCCTCTATAAGATCCCTCTCTCATTAGGGGTCTAATATGGCATTTCAGGCTTCCTACCAGTCAGTTCAAATTGCATATATGTCTTTTAAAAATCACCCGGGACAAAGTGCCTGGGTGGCTCAGTCAGGGAAGCATCTGACTCTTGATTTCCATTCAGGTCATGATCTCATGGTTTGTGAGATCGAGCTCTGCATTGGGCTCTGTGCTGACAGTGTGGAGCTTGCTTGGAATTCTCTCTCTCCCTCTCTCTGCTTCTCTCTCTCTCTCTCTCTCTAAAAATAAATAAATAAACATTAAAAAAAATCACCCATGACAAGTTGTCTTGTCAAATAGCTGCAAGTCCCTATGGAGAAGATTGGAGGACATTTACCATATATGGTTACAGGGTTCCAGACTCTCTTTCACTCGATAGGACCTAGCTCTGTGAGTAGACTTAGATATGGAAACTGAAAGAAGGACTGTAATTCTCCAATGTGGCACTGGATGTCAGACATCCCCCACCCACTTTATATCTCTCCATTATGTATACAAAACAACTGTCTATCTTTGTTAACCCTAGGAAAACCATAAACTATTAGTCATCACCATCCTTCTTTGATGGTCAAGCTCCTCTTACCACCACTCCAGAATTTCTGCATATTTACTTTGCATTTGGCCATTCCAGAATCCCATTCTCTTCATGTGTATTTAATTAGACTAATTTCATAGCATCCTCTCCTACTGACAAAGGAAGTTACCACTGAGCTTTTCAAAGATGCCAATACCTTTCTCAACTGTGCATTTAATATTACCTTAGCAAAGGTAGCATTCTTTGGGCTTTACGTGGTAATTCTCAAGTGTTGTCATTCCAACATCTCCACTTCCCTGAGCTTTCTGAGAAATTCCTCAGTAATAAAGCATGGACATTTTGGCATCTTGACTTCATTTAACCTAGGCATTATCATTGGCAGGCTTCAAGAAACCACACCAACAAACTTTCATGCTTTTACTTCCCTACTCAGGTTGTACTAAAGGCTGATTCTGGGTTTCATTCCTGGAGACCATGAGGAATGGTAAGGCATGAATTCTGAGGACACCAGTGGTCATATTACCCAGTCACTTTTTTGCATAGTTTATTACATAGTCTTTAGATAATGCTGTTTTCCTCTGGAAACAGAGGACTGTTTCTGCTAGCCCTGAGAGATCAGAGAATTTAGGAGGTTCAGAGTCCCAAATATCCTAATTTCTGGCCTCAGGGATCCCCATTTCTTACATTTGTCTTAAGAGACCTATCAAGTCTGCATTTACTTCTTTTTTGCAGCTCTTGCAACTTTATAATTAGAAATGCCTCTGTACCAATGAAGTGTAATAGCCACTTGACCTCTTAATGCCTTTTCTTATAACTACACTTCATTCCACTTAACCAAAGGTGAAAGCTTGAATAATTGTAATTCCATTGTAGGCCAGAAAGTTTTGCCACTCCACTTAACAATAGCAAGGGAATAAGTTGCTTTGGTTCCAGAACATGAGTTATCTAACCCCAAAATCTCATCTTGAGGATTGGCTTTTCTTTTATTGTTTGTTTGTTTGTTTATTTAGAAAGAGAGAGGGAGAGAGAGAATCCCAAGCAGGTTCAATGCTGTCATCATAGAGCCTGATGCCGGGCCTGATCTCAGGAACGGTGAGATCATGACCTGAGCTGAAATCAAGTCTGATGCTCAACTGACTGAGCCACTGAGGTATCCCAGAGGATTGGCTTTTGAAGGCCACTTTTTCTATCCATTATGTTTGCCTGGGGCCATTAGGAAACAGAACTTTTGACAAAACTTACTATACAACACTTTTTCAGGAAGTGTGAGGGCATCAAGAGTAAAGAGAAAAGGAAAATGAAGCAGAAATAAGATAAAACAAATACAAGGTGTTTTCTTTGCATGTCACATTTTAATAGAAAGTGAAAGGTCATAGGTTACCTGTGTATTTAACATTAAAAACTGTCAGTATTCTAAAATGCTTATAAAATTTCATACAGAACTAATGTATGAGTTCCAGATCCTTCAGTTGTTGAGAAGACTGAACTATTTTTATAGAAAAATCAATTAAATGCATATACAGTATATATGTTTCTTCCTGTAGTCTCTATTCCATTGAATTATTTCCTTATGCCAATACTACACTGTCTTGATTACTGCAGTTTTATACTAAGAGTTTGAAAGTGTGAGTCCACAAATGATGCTCAGTTTCAAAACTGTTTTCACTAGTGTAACCATTTTCATTTCTATATGAGATTTAGAAACACAGCTTGTCAATTTCTATGAAAAAAAAGTTGGGATTTCAGATAGAATTTCATGACATCTGTACATCAATTTTGAGAAAAATGGCCTCTTCATATATTAATTCTTCTAATCCATGAACACGGAACCATTCTCTACTATAGATCATCCTCCATTTCTATGAGCAATGGTTTCTGCTATTCAGACTGGAAGTCTCACATATAGTTGTTAAACTCATTTCTAAGAATTTTATATATCTTGATGCTATCGTAAATGGATTTTAAAAATTTGTATTCTCCAATTGTTGCTAATATATAGAAATGCAATAGATTTTTATGTATTGACCTTATACTCTGTACCTTTGCTAATTTTATAATTTCAAATAGTTGCTTTGAATATCTTAGGGTTTTCTATTTAGACAATCATATAACATATAAAATTACTTCTTTTCCAGCCTAAGTACACTTAGGCTTCTTATTGTCTTGTGGAATTTTCCTTCTTATTGCCTTGTGGAATATTGCACAGTAAGATGTTGAATAAAAGTAAAGAGAGCTCATATCCTATCATTGTTCCCAATCTTGGAAGGAAACAGTACAATATTTCACCAATCTGCGTGTTTTTTGTGATACATTTTATGATATTGAGGAATACTCCTTCAATTTCTGGTCTTCTGAGAGTTGTTTTTTTTTATTATAAATCAATGCTGCATTTTGTCAAAACTCTTTTTGATATCTATTGAGATGATTAAGATGTTGAATCCATTGACTGATTGTTGAATGCTAAATTGATTTTGCATTCACAGTCTTAGGAATAACTTCAATTGGTGTTCATGTGTTATTCCTTTTGTATATTTCTGATTTTGATTTACTAATATCTTGTGTAGGATTTTTGCATCCATTTTCATAAGGGATGTTGGTCTATACTGTTCTTTTCATATCTCTGTCAGGTTTTGTATTTGGGGCTGCACTGTACACATAAATAAATTGGGTCATGTTCTTTCTTAATTTATCTGTGTCTTTCACATGTCAACTTTACAGCGATTTAATTTCATTTATCTACCCATTTGTACTTTTGTTGTCATGAATTTTACTTCTGCATACTTTCTAAACACTAACTTACAATTTTACTTTTTATTTTAAACAAATTATCTTTTAGGAAAATAAAGTGAAAAGATAAAAAGCTAGACATTTGAAAACTTATCCTTATATTTAGACTTTTCTGTCTTTAAGTCTGAAATTCCATTTGCTACCCTTTCCTTCAGCCTCTTGAACTTCCTTTCGTATTTCTCATAATTTAGGTTTGGTGGTTACAAATTTTCTGAGTGTTCATTTATTAGAAAATAACTTTGTTTTATTTTTATTTTTGCAGGACTATTTTGTTACATATTGAATACTGATTTGATTGATTATTCTCTCAAGTATTTCCTTCTCATTCTCCCTCTGCTGCATCTCTAAGTCCATGTATTATAAACAGAATGATATACCCAAAGTACCTGAGGATCTTCTTCTAAAAATCTATTTTTTGGGGCACCTGGGTGGCTCAGTCAGTTGAGCGTCTGACTTTGGCTTATCATGATCTCACAGTTCACGGTTCATGAGTTCAAGCCCCTTGTTGGGCTCTGTGCTGACAGCTCAGAGCCTAGAGCCTGCTTCGGATTCTGTGTCTCCCTCTCTCTCTGCCCCCTCTCCATCTTGTACTCTGTCTCTGTCTCTGTCTCTGTCTCTCTCTCTCTCAAAAATAAATATTTAAAAACATTTTTTTAAAATAAAAATCTATTTTCTGGGGGCAATTAAGCATCATTAAAATTAAGCTCAATTAAGCATCCGACTCTTGATATCAGCTCAGGTCGTGGTCTCATGAACTGTGAGATGGAGCCCCGAATGGGTCTCTGCACTGACAGCATGGAGCTAGCTTGGAATTTTCTTTGTCCCTCTCTCTCTCTGCCCCTCCCCAGTTCGTGCTCTCTCTGGCTCTCAAAATAAATCCATAAACTTAAAAATAATCTATTTTCTGGGTTTTTTTTCAGATTAAATCATTTTTATTGATCAGTCCTCAAGTTCAGAGTCTTTATTCTACCATCTTCATTCTATTAGTAAGCCTATCCAGTGTTTTCTTTTTCACTTCAGATATTATATATTTTACTTTTAGAATTTTGACTTATTTTCAGGTCTTACCTGTTAAATTTCTACATTTTTTCACTGATTTTTGTACAGTTTCTACTATCTCCTGAGATTCTTCAGCTATTCATCCTTATGACCATACATTTTGCTTTAAATCCTTGAAAACACTTATAATGATTGATACTAAGAGCTTCATTGTATCCTGGCCTATTCCAATATCTGGGCCATTTTGGTGTCTGTGACCACTGATGGCTTTTGTTCTTAATTATTCACCACATTTTCCTACTCTTTTTCAGGTCTAGTAACTTAAAAAATGTTTATTTTTTTAATGTTTATTTTTGAGAAACAGAGTGCAAGCAGGGAAGGAACAGAGAGAGAGGGAGACACAGAATCTGAAGCAGTCTCCAGGCTATGAGCTGTCAGCACAAAGCCTGACGTGGAGCTCGAACTCACCAACGGTGGGATCATGACCTGAGCCGAAGTCAGATGTTTAACTGACTGAGACACCCAGGTGCCCCTCAGGTCTAGTCATTTTTGGTAGATAATTTTTTTCTGGACACTTTTAAAGACACATTTTACATTTATTTATTTTTGAGAAACAGAGTGAGACAAAGCGTGAGCGGGAGAGGGGCAGAGAGAGAAGGAGACACAGAATCCGAAGCAGTCTCCAGGCTCTGACCTGTCAGCACAGAGCCCAACATGGGGCTCGAACCCACAAACCGTGAGATCGTGACCTGAGCCAAAGTCGGATGCTCAACCGACTGAGCCACCAAGGTACCCCTAAAGACATATTTTAAATCTAATTTGGTTAGATTGCTTTTTTTTTTTTTTCTATCAATTGTTAACTTTTGCCCTGGCAGACAGTTATTTACTAGAAACTCTGTTTCCTTCTGTCAAGGGTTGGTTTCAGACTTTGTTAGATAAGCTAAAGAGTAGCCTTTCCAAGTAGGCTATCCTTTTAACTTATGGCCTCTTCAGTATCTTATCCGAACAGTAGAGGTGTTAATGAGGTCTCAAGCTAAGTGGGTCTTTAATCAGACATTTCCAGGATCTAGTGACCTCTTGACTTGCCATTCCATTCTCTATTCTATGAATGCTGCTCTCTGTTAGGTCTCATAGAGTTTCATCTTGCATATGTGCAGGCTTTGGCCAAGCGCTTGGGAACTCGTATGTGAAGCGACCTCTTCAGTACCCTCCCCCACACGTTTTAACTATGTCAGCAGCCCTGTGCTCAATTCCGTGCCTCCCCAGAGAGACTCTGCTTGGATTATACCTCCTTTATAAATGTTAGAAAATTGTACCAAAATACAGAGTTGGCTAGAGACTGGGAGCCTCACTTCATGTGTCTATCTTTCCTTAGGGATCATACTACCTACTGCCCAGTATTTGACAAGTTGCCACATAGGTTTTCTTTAGCTGTATAGTTGTTTATGGAAGGAGATGTGTTTAGAACTGTTCATTCTATCCTAACCAGAAATGCAAGCCTAAATAGGTTTTTAAATTTTGAGTTATGAAATACATATTTCTTATATAAAGAAAAAAGGGGGCAAATAAGAATATAGTCACCAATGTACCATACCCAGATCCAAGGTCAAATTTTTCCATATTTGTCTCAGATATATGGCCTTTTCTCAAAGTATTGAATCTTCACAGATATAGTTGAAGCACACTCTTTTGGCTATCTTTGAATACATAATATACCACACTATAGCTTATTAGCTTTAACCAAGAAGATTCATTTTTTTTAATATCCTTTTTTTTTTAATGTTTATTTTGAGGGAGAGAGGCAGAGAATGAGTGGGGGATGGGCAGAGACAGAGAGAGCTGAGCTGTCAGCACAGAGCCCAACGCAGGGCTCAAACTCCTGAACTGTGAGATCATGACCTGAGCCGAAGTCAGATACTTAACTGACTGAGCCACCCAGCTGCCCCACATTTGTTTAATATTCTAAAAACTGGGCAAGATCAGTGAGGACGTGGTCCACATGCCTTTAACTTAAATGTCTCAACTGGGTTTTGAAGAAGATGCTTGGCTATCATCTTGGTGTTGGCTGTCAGTTGGGAGCTCCACTTGAGATGTTGGCTGAGAGTCTCTGTTCCCTTTCACATAGTAACTAGTGAGCTTCTCACAACATGGAGATATTAAGACAGTCAGATTTCTTACAAGTCTGCTGGCCTCTTTCAGAGAATAAAAGCAGAAGTTGCCTAGTCTATTTAGTGCCAGGGCTTACAAGTCTCAGAATGTTACTTCTGTTGCATTTTATTGATCAATGTCATGACAAGTCCAGCCCAGATTCAATAGGAGGAGAATTAGACTCCACACTCTGATGGTGGATTACAATGTCATTTTGCAGGAAGGTGTATGTGGTAGGAAAGGATGTTGTGGTCAGTCTTGCAGATATAACATATGGCACATTTTCCTGACATCCCCTAGTTCTTTCCCTCAGGGGTAGTCACTGTAATTGATATGTATTCTTCTCATTCGTATTTTTACACTGTTTGTACAGCTCTCTGAAGCACTGAATGCCTTTCATACATCAAGCATTCTCCACATAGAGCCAAGCAAAATATTGAGGAATTTTCACAAATGTGTATAGGACAGGGATTCCCTAGATTTCTTTACCTAAGAATCTACTAAGGCCATCACATTGTCGACAGCTTGAGCTGGACAGATTCATTTTTTTTTTTTTTCCTTCTCGCAATTAGAATTTATGGTCCTGCCCTTCTGGTTACAGGTATCATAGGAAGAATCAAATGTAGAAAAAGTTTCCTAAATTTTGGGTCTCCTACAGGAAAACTGACAGTATGGGTCATCCTATTAAGGTAGATTCCAGTTCTTTCCAGGTTGCAGCTCTCCTTTTAATTAAGACTTTTTTCCATACGTAATCTTTGTTGTTGTTGTTGTTAACCTTTGGTTAAAAAAAAAAAATACCCAGTCAAAAAAAGTTATATTAGTGATTACTTTGTTAACCTTAAAAATAAAATAGCCAGTTATTTTATCAGCAAAATGGGTTTACTCAGGAATGCAGAGAATTACAACTTAGGACATGCAAGCTATGGTAAAGCCATAGGCAAATCCCACATACAAAAGAGGGACATTGTTTTATGGAGAAGCAAGAAATTGGGAGGGGTTGTTTTAAATGAAAGCCTATTGCAGAAAAGCAAAAGAGTTTAGGGTTATGATGGTTTCTCATTGGCTGAGTTCCAAGGGTAGTTAATTTCTTGTGGGAAATGCAATGCACATCTTTCTCTGTCAGGCCTATAACTGATGATTCTTTCTTGTTGACTATGCTTCTGTTGGGGTCTGTAATTGACAATTCTTCCTATAATTGACATTTGAATGATGGGGCTCCCCTTTTTGTGTTCCCCCTTCTGACTTTCCCACTGCATTTTAGTGAGGTTTCTCTTTATTAATTTTCACAATTTGTAAATGCATTTACACAACTGTACTTGTGTTCATTAAAAAACTAGAAATATACTTTATAAGAGAGTTATAGTTTATGCAGTTTGTACTTAATTGATGATGTATATGAGTTTGTACTTCAGTATACTAAGCCCAGAGGTTAGGTACCTTTTACCACAGCCCATACTACTGAATTTTGCTTTCTTGCTGTTGGCTCATGCTTCTCCTTATGCTATGCATTCATCAGTACTTGGGGCAATATGCTTAATATCCCTGCATGTGAAAACTGTCAACATCCTACCCTAGTCCCTGCCAAGTCTTCTGGGTGAGATTCTGTTGCCCTGGCTCCATATAGACTCACTGTCATCATTGTTGCTTGCCTGCACTCTCATGGAAGTCATGGAAACATCTCCTAAATGACAGTCCATAGTTGTTTTTTTTTTTCTTTTTTTTTCCATCTTAGAAATATATTTATCTTTAATAAATAAATTACCTTTAAAAAATAGGCTTCAGGACATGATAGTATAAGCTAAAGCTTCCTCTTGGCAAAGCAAGATTAGTTCTGGTTGTTTCTCTAACAAATTTTTAATTATGTCTACAATGTATTAAGGTCTAGGTTTTTTCTTAAAGTTCATTTCTGAAAAACACATTTTTTCTTAAAAATTTTACTTTTTAAAAGATATTGCTTGATCAGCATAGTCATGATCTGCATTAATAATTCTTTACCAATTGCTTTATCCAAAAATTTATTCAATACACATTTTATGAGCAGACACTGTGTGCCAACACTCTTCTATGTACGAAGGATACAGTAATGATTTATATAGACAAAGTTCCAATTCTCTTGGTAGATTGGACTGACAAAATAAACAAACATTTAAACATATAATATCTGCAGAAATTACTGACTTGGAGAGAGAAAAAGAAGAGAGTGGGCAACATATGGAATGGCAGGGATTAGATGACTATTTTAGATAAAGTCAGGGAAGTCTCTCTGAGAAAATGGCACTTGAGCAGATACCTGAATAAAAATGGAGGAGCACATCATGCAGTTATTTGTCAGGGGGTGGGGCAAGGGTAGGGGGCTTTCCAGGAAAAGAGATCAGTTAAGTGAAAAGGCCCGTGGGAGATAATGAAATAAGCAAAAAACAAAAACGAAAAGAAAAACAAAACAAAACAAAAAAACAACCCCCAAAACAAAACAGAACAAAAACATTTCAAGAAGGAAGGTACAATCATATCTATTAAACAGGAACAACTGGTTTATCGTGAAGGGCTGAAAACTGAATTGAGGATTTGGCAACATGAATGTCATTGTTAACGTGATAAAAAAAATTTTTTTTTTTTGGAGTGACGGGCCTAAAAAGTATGGTTGGAATGGGTTCAAGAAAGTATGGGAAGCAGCAAGAGGAGATCATTGGAATAGATAAGTATTTCAAAGAGGTTTGTTGTGAACAGGTAAGGGAAAACAGTATATAATAGTTGGAATTTTAGGTCAAAGTATATGGGGTTGTTTTGATAATGTCCATCTTTTGATAAATTCCATCTTTTAAAAAAATTGTTATTTATTTTGAGAGAGAGAGAGTATGTGTGAGCGAGGGAGGGGCAGAGAGAGAGAGAGAGAGAGAGAGAGAATCCCAAATAGGCTCTGCACTGTCAGCGCAGAGCCGGACATGGGGCTTGAACCCAGGAACCGTGAGATCACAACCTGAGCCAAAATCAAGAGTTGGACATATAACTGAGCCACCCAGGCACCCTTCCTTTAGCCTTCCTTTAACTTAGGATTCTTATTGACAATACAATTGGATAACTATATTCATTATTTATTTAACAAATATCTATTGAGTGCCTCTTATGTTCCAGGCACTATTCTAGGCATTAGGGAAAGTAGTGAATAAAACAGGTGAAAAATCCCTGCTCTCGTAAAGTTCACCAACTAGTGCCACTTGAGGTTGTCTTTTGAATGTTTTAGTTTTCTGACACGACCAAACTCTCCCCAGTCCAATCCACCTGTTCTGTTATTCCCAAGTCAATGCTCTTCACATAGAAAATGTATCATATAACTCTCCATTTACAACAATCTACTCAATTTGTGGTTTGATACTATCTTATAAGTAAATCCTTATTTCTCCTTTCGGCATTTGAGTTGCAATTCAGCCCTGAATTGCTTGTTTGAGATATTCTTAAAATTAGGGATTTGTACCTCCTCTGGGAAGCCTATCTTTTGGTTCTTTTTACTGCAAAATTGACATTTCAGGACATTAAAATACATCAACTAGCTACACAAACTCACTATACATTCATTTCCTTTTAAATAGTTAAAAGATATTTAGACATTTCAGTCCTGTGTTGGAAGGTGCTGATCCTGTAACCCTGAGCTCTAACTGCTCAGGTTGGGGGTAGATACAGAATAAGGGTGGAGCTGGGGAAGGATAGCCTAACTCTTGGGGGATTTGCAAGGTCATCCGGTCCAGCACCTAAAAGGGGTTTCTGGTCCATTTCTTTGTTGAAAAATCAGGCAGCTGATTTCCTAAACAATAGGCATGACTTTGTATATATGTGTATGTTTTTCTCTATGGCAGAAATATGGATGTTTTCAAGGAAAACAAAGCAGTGACACTTTGGCATATCTTACCATATTATATGGAGTTTAGGCAGAAAACAGAAGCCCCACTCAAAATGGTTTAACTGAAAAGAATATAATGAAGGGACTATGACAGAGTTGTGGGTATGGTTAAGAGGACTAGTAATATGGGAAGCCTTTACAACCCTAGGCAGTTGAAGAAAATGGTATTATTAGAGACCCATGAGAGCTGGAGCCATGGAAAAGAGGCTTTGAGACAGGCATTGTAGACAGAAGGACAGGGTATGGCCAAAACTTTGGCCTAGTACAAGGGGGAGGGGTGTGTAATTCATATGCTGGTATTTTTCTCTTCCCTTCTTTTGATCTTCTGCCAGTGCTTCTCCCATTGGTCCAACTCAACAGGAAGCACAAGGCAAGGAGGTCCTGGTAGTGTATTCAAAAATGTCAGCTCCCAGGGCAGAGCATATCAAAGAAGTAGAGACAATGGATTTGGAGAGGGAAACCAAAAATATCTACTGTAAATATTTTCTATGACCACAAGAATTAAAAAAAAAAGTCAGTAGAAGGCAGGGAACTTAAAAATCACCATAAAAGTAACTTTCCAATATTATCTCCTTCCTATTCAAACATTTAACTTACTAAGTGTTCTTTCTGCCTAGTACCCGATCAGCAAATGTTTCCTGGAAAGGGTCCAATAATAGTAAATATTTTAGACTTTGAGACCTAAGGGGCAAAATTTAAAGTATTACATTGTATTTATGTAACCACTTAAAATATAATCATTTACGGATCTAAATTGCAGTCATTAAAATCCAGTGGGCTGGATTTCTCTTGTAAGCCATAGTTTCCCACTCTCTGGCCTGAAAAGTCTTCTAAATTTTTGCTAGCCTAAATCTGCCTATTTTTTAAATGTCAATTCCAAATAAAACCTCCATATGGCCTGTAATACTGGGACTCTTTGAGTTATGAATGACAGGAAGTCAATTTTTACAAGCTGAAGAGAGTAAAATTACTAGCTTAAATTTGAGAGGATGTTGGAGGTAGATCCCAGAATCCAGGAACTGCCTGAACCCCAGCTACTCCAGGGACCTGGTTTGCTATTGTAGTTATCAGAACAAGCCCGTTTTATCTCTCTTTTATCTTTGCTCAGTCTACAGTTTGGTTTCATTGTTTATTAGTGAGGGCAAGGCTTCCCCATAGGAAACGGAAAGTACCTGTGCCTCTTCAGGCAATAACCCCAGGCAAGTATTCTTGACCTGTATTGGTCACACACCCATCCTTAGAAGAACGTGTGTGGGTGGGTGGGGGGGGAAGGGTGGTGGTGGTAGAGAGGTTCTATGATTGCACAAGCTCAGGAGAGGAGCCCACTGCGGAGGAGGGTTTCCCAAAGGGAGGGAGAATTCTGTTGCCAGGAGATACAGATTTCTATTTTTGGGAGATAAAAATGTCACAATTATAGTACAATATGTGACATGCCATAAGAGAGATAATGTTTGAAACACACTTCATCACCCCCAGTACCTAACATCACATTTGGTAGACATTCATGCGTTTTTGATGAATGGATGACTCAGTTCCCCCAGCTGGTTGTGAACGCCCTCGTCTCTAAACTGGCCTAGATATCAGCTGTTGTCTAGTTCTGTAGGTTGTATTAGAGGTTTTCCGTCTCCGTATGTTATTTTTCGTCTAATCCGGAGGCAAAGCATGCCTGAGACAGAGCCAGGCAACAGGAAATCTCAGCCCAGGAACCAGAGCACAGAATGCTGTATATGCCGGTGACAATACCGATTACGTTCTGGGTGACCCGTGTGGCCTTTTTGGTGAGGCCTTCAGAAGGACACAAAGGCCCCACCGACAGACGCGACCCTCCGTGGGGAGGGAGGCAGGGCCCCGGGGGCGGGGGCACAGCGGGGGCCCCAGCCTCGGGGGCGTCACAAGGCACAAAGGAGACAGCAGGGAGGCGGCCGCGGGCGCCTATCTTCGCTCGCCAGCCACTAGCAGTTGCGGTTACAGACCTGCAGCTCCCCCTCCCCCACCCCCTCACCACCCAGGCCCGCCCGCCTTTCTGTCTCCTCTCTCCCTCCGTACTGGACGGCCCGGGTCCATTTCCGGGCTCCGGATATTTGGTATTGATCGGGGCCGGGGGCGCGGGAGCAGGTGGCTGCGGCGGGGCAGCTGGGCCGCCAGCCTGGGGCGCCGCGACCGGTCTCCCGCCGCCTTTGTCGCCAGCCCTTCCGAGGCAGCCGCTCCTCCCCCAGGTCGGCGCGCGCTGCCGGCCGGACTTTGCGCCGCGTCGGGCGCTGCTGCTGCGCGCGGGGCCGCGCTCGGGGCCGGCGGCGGCGGCGGGGAAGCGGGCGGCGAGGGGCGGCCGGGACCCCGGCCCAACATGGCTGAAGTTGGCATCGACCAGTCCAAGCTGCCGGGAGTCAAGGAAGGTAGGGGCCGGGGTGCGAGTCGCGTGGGGCCCCTCCCCTCTCCCAGCCCCGCTCTCTCCGGGCGGGGACGTCGTCCTTTCGGTCCCCGCGGCCCTCGTCCCTCCTCCCACCGCGGTGCCCTGGCCCTGGTGTCCTGGTAGGGGACAGAATTGAGTTGAGGCTCTACTGTGGTACCTTGGGCAAGTCCTTACGTTCTGAGCCCTCTTTCTCCTCTGCGAGACGGGGGGGAAAGAGGATAGCACCACCCTCAGCAAGTGGTTGTGCAAATTGGTGAACGCTCAAGAGCTGGGTAAATCTGACTTATTTGTGTCCTTAAAAATCAAGGCCCAGCCTAGCTGGCGTGAAGGCTAGGAAGTGGGGAGGGGTTGACATTCAGTTCCTTGTGGAGCCTTTGTTTTGAAACTTGAGTCTTTCCCTCCTTCTGTCTCTCCACTTTTCCTAGTCCAGCGTCTGGCTGGCTGACTTTCCCACCTCCCTCAAGGTTTGAAAGTTTAGTCTTGGCACTGCCCTGCGCGGGCGGACGGATGGGAAGGTCCTATAAGCATTTTCTTACAAAAAGCAGGGGACGAGGAGGAATAGGGGACCAACTAGTGACCTTGATTTTTAAAGGCTCTTTATACTGATGCCCTGAAAAATTATGGCTGATTAGTACTGGACTGGTTTGGTTAGCAGTAGGTAGCCCTTTGACTTCCCTCCCCTGCTCTTGATCGGCTGCTCCAAGATCTAGCATTTTTTGTTGAAATTTTGGGTGCTGGATCACCTTAACCTTTAGTTATCTTTGACTATTCTTTGGCCTTAGGAAGCATGGAAATCCCAGAGTGTTATCTGAGCTTGCAAAGGTTATCTTTGTTGTGAATGTCATCTCATCTGAGCATTGTGACTTGTGGTGTCTTGGGAATGTGGAATTGAAAATAAGAATTTTTGTTTTCTTGGAACTGCATGTTTCATTGACAACTTGATTTGACTCTGATGGTCTTGTGATTGTCCAGGCCCACCAAGTAAGCTTGACTGCTTTCTTTCCCGGAGAGTTCCAAACACAGAGAGAGTCGCTGGTTTTATAAAGAATTTTTAATGAGGCCTAGCCTGTCCTATTGTTCCTGAAGGGTATTAGAGTTTAGGCTGGAGATTTTTCAACCTTTCAGTTTCCTGCAAAGCTTTGGTAAAGATTTAGGCATTCACATGTAAATGTAATTTTCACTGCACTGTCCCGACTGGTGCCTGAGTGATAGGAAAGGCAGAGCTATACTTTGAAAGTCCTAGTCTCTGAGATTGTCTGGTTGTCTTTAGTCTTTTGAGTATGAGTTTTGTGGGTGTGTATGTGTATATATGTCTGTGTGTTGGATGTTTCTAAAGAAAAAGTGACCCTGTGTAGTGTATAGTGCTTCCTTGGGGTGGGTGATGAGTAGAGTGAGCATTGGAGTTCAAACACAACTCCATGTAAAGTGTTAATCCTACTGTGCTGTGATTTTACCCAGCCCGTTGTATATGTTGATGACCTGGGACAAACTTGAAACTCACTTTCTGTATATGCATTTGTATGACTCTTAGGTCTTCTGGTTTCTAACCAAGACATGAATGATTTATTTTAATACATTCTTTCTCAGGGGGTTCAACAAACACTTTCCATCTAAAAATGCAAGATGTTTCCATTCCTACCCCCTGGAATTTTAACGCATTTGAATTGACTTTCATTTTGCATAGTGTGGTGTTTGGCAATCCAGTTTACATTTCATGGGAAAGTGGTAAAGAAATTTGGTGTGGCTCTTTGATTAAGTTAGAATTAAATATTGATTGATTTTGAAGGTGGTTAGAAATTGTTGAGAAGATCGTTGTCTTTGTAAGCATCTGACTTTTCTGGTTCCAAGATTCTCAAAGGAAATGATGTGTTAGGCTAGGAACGTCCTAAATAGTTCTGTACTTTTTGCTCTGGGAAGTATTCAAATATAATAAAGTATATCTCTCTCTAATGTAACTCTTCATTATGGCCTAATAACTCCTTAACAATGTCTTTGAACCCTAATTTAAAGAGAATAAAGCTGGTGCCCATGTTTTGGTAAAGCATACACATTGAGATTGTTCTTAGTACTGAAACTTCCAACTCAGTTTGAAAAGTAAATTTAGTGGTAAATTGTTTAATACTCTGGCATAGGTTTTTAACCTTTGTTTTGAAAAACCTGTCTCTTCCACTTTGTTTCTCATTCTAAATTCTGGTAGGTTTATATGCAATTACAATTTGGGTCATGGACTTGATTTCCAATGTTGTGGGTGCCTGTTGCTTCCCACTGCCTTTTCTTTTGGAGGGGTTCGGGAACCCTGTGACCTTTGTCCTGAACATCTCAACAGAGGTCATGGGTAACAGCTGACATCAGGGAATATTTTAATATTAAAATTTTTTCTTTTCTAGGTTAAAATCCAATGCTTGTTAAAGATATCCATCATTGGACAGACCTTTAAAAAAATAAAAACAAACAAACAAACAAGACTACAGCAGTGTTTTTACCTTGGGAATCTCTTAAAATAGGGACAAAGGGACACATCTGAGTTCATATGTAGGGGAAAAGAATTAAGTCTAGCTAAATGTCAACACACATTATTTCTGGTTTAAAAGCATATTTGTAACATATGTACACTTTTTGTAATGGAAATACTGTTGCCAGTGTTTAGGAATAGTCCTTTATTTCTTCTGAAATATTTGAACTTCTACCCAACAATATTTGGAAATAATTCCCAGCCATTGTTTTTTAAATCAGATGTGTAACTCAAATACATCATGCAATTTGTGGATATTAGACATAGGTTTAGTCAGGTTCCAACAGTATTCTGTAGGTCTCTTAGTTTATATCACAGCTGGGAGTTTGTTTTTCTGAAAAGGAAAGTTGTTCATCAGTTGACAAACTTTGATTTTTGGTCAATTTTAGCTTCTTTGCTGAATTTTCTTTCTGAAACAACAGTCCAGACCCCTCACTTTCTTTTTGCTCTCTCCAGTTAGTTTCCCATACCACTACTTAATTGGAGTTGCTCATTTACCATCATAATCTTGTCCTTTCTCCTATCTAACAAACTTTTGACACATAAAGTGTTGGTTTAAGAGCTAATATTCAAAACCATTTCTAGTCCCTTTTAAACTTTTACCAACTCCTTTGTAATTTTATAGCCTTTAGAGTTTTCCCATTTTTAGCCATTTAGCACTATACACCAACTTCCCATCAATTCCCAGTGCCAACCTTCTTTTTTCTTCTCTTACAGCAGTAAGAAATGTATTATGTGTTATGTGTTTGTACTAGTCTTCAGATGGAAATGGAAAGTTGTACCATCTCCAAAGTTGGTTAACTGTGTGTGCGCGCACATCTGAAAATCAGTGCACCTAGCGAATTACTCCTTGAAGTAAGGTAGCTGCCTATTCTGAGAGAAAATCTTCTTTTGTGAAAGATAAAATTCGGTACATTTTCAGAAATATGTCTGGAAAGCACTGATTCATTTTAGGTCCAGGACATCCCAGTGGCATAATGAGGTGAATCAGAGAAATGGCACAAATCCAGAGTTTTAAGGGGAAAAACACAAAATTAGGTCTGGTGCAATAAGTTAGCCAAATTTTCTCCGGGATCTAAAGCATATCACATGCATACTAGGCAATAACGTGAAGGCAGTGTCTGTGAGATGTACAGCATATGGCTTCAGGGCAAACTGATTTTCTCTTTTCTTCAAAATGCTACAGCACATTTTTTTGTTACTGTTTTTTAATGAGACAATGGCTGGATCTCCTTGAGTTGGGAGGTTTGTGTGGTATTTATCTTTTTTTCCCTTTTTTGGCTTCCGGTCTTTGGCATAGCCAGCAAATATGCAGCACATATTTGCATATGTGAGCGAATGAGTGCATGTATTATTAAATACTCCCTGTTGGTTCAGGAGTCATATCTCTGGCATAATAATTCTTTCATATTCCTTCCCATAGTATAAGCACTGAAAGGGCAGGGATCATGCCTTTTAACAACGAGGATCACAGATTACAATGCCAGAATTAAATTTTTTTTAAATTTTTTTTAACATTTATTCATTTTTGAGAGACAGACAGAGCATGAGTGGGGGAGGGGTAGAGAAAGAGGGACACACACAATCCAAAGCAGGCTCCAGGCTCTGAGCAGGCGGTCAGCACAGAGCCTGACGCGGGGCTCGAACCCACAGACCATGAGATCATGACCTGGGCTGAAGTCAGATGCTCAACTGACTGAGCCACCCAGGTGCTCCTCTTTTTTAAGTTTATTTATTTTGAGAGAGAGAGAGAGAGAGAGCGCGCGCGCGCGCGCACACACACACACACACACACACACACACACACACGGGTTAGGGGCAGAGAGAGGGGGAGACTGAGAATCCCCAGCAGGCTCTTTGCTGTCAGCACAGAGCCCAATGAGGGGCTTGAACTTACCAATTACGAGACCATGACCTAAGGTGAAATCAGGAGTTGAACACTTACTCTACTGAGCCACCCAGGTACCCCTAATCTTTATTTTTGTAACGTTTATTTTTTCATAGGTGCATCTTAAAAATAGAATTCATCCCCAAAAGATAAGTATAACCTAAAAAGAAAAAAAAAAAGAAAAAAGGAATTCTGTGCACTTCTATCCTTGGAGATAATCATTATTAAGAATAAAATTTCAGTGAAAACACCTCTAACAAATGCTCTTTTGTGGGTTTGATTTTTATTTGAGTAATAGTTTTAATTTTTTCCTTACGTGCAAAGCAACATTTCACAATTTGTAAGCTGGAAAGAATCTTTGACACATATTTAAAAAAAATGTTTACTATGTACTACCTATTGTGCAAGGGTAGTTTCACAATAAAACATGCCCTGTAGTGATGCACGTGGTCTTCACTGTGGTGAACAAGCAGTTGTGTAGAGTTTACGGTGTTGTTGTAAAGAACCCTCTAAATGCATATTGTACCCAAAATGCCTCTCATATAAAGGGAAAAAAAGAATCTTCCAGTTAGTTGCTGTATGCAAAAATGCAATCCTTTCTTAAATGAATGATTTTTTTTAAATGGATATAGCTGTCATTTGTAAAATAAAGAGTTTTTTCATAAGCAGTTTTTAAGCACTAACTTTTTTTTTTTTAAGTATCAGTTCTTAAAGGACAACTTCTTCCATGTGTGACACTGTAAAGTTAATTGATATTTAATCAAAGGATCTCAGAGTAGAAAGCATTAAAAACCACTGATCTAAGCCAGCCTTCTCATTTTCCAGATGAAAATCTGAGGGCCAGGACAGGGAAATGAATTGTACCCAAGTGCTGAGGTTAGGTAGGAATTGGCACACTGGGGACTAGAATTTGAAACATTTAAAACTGAACCTTTTCTCCTTTCCCACCCTCTCCTTCCTCTCCCATTTTCTCCCTGACTTTCTCTTTGTTTTCCCCTCCCCATTGTCATCTTTTTCTTTTATTCTGTAGATACATAAGATTATTTTCTAATGTGTTCCTTAATACTGTCTTATATTTAAAACAGAATGAAAACAATGACAAAAATTTCAGAGATGTTTTGAAATTATTTTAGGGATAATGTTTGATATGAATGTTAATGAGCTAACATAGGCTTTATTGTTTTAGTTAAAACTTTTTTTTTGGTTTTATTTTTTATTTGTTAAATGAATTACTGAGGGAACTGTAGGAGGTCACAGTCCTGCCTCAATATTCTATCAAAAAATTGCATGTCTTCTCTGCTATCATCAGCCCAACAGGGCTATAACATTTAGAGGCTTGGACACTTTAAACTTATTAGGGAAATAAACTCAAAGAAAGCCACAGGCCACGTTGTTTCCACAGTCCTTGTCAGGGGTTCAGGAGTTTTTATTGAGATAAATGAATTTTCCTCTGTGACAAAAAGCTATGTGATATTCTGTTCATAAAGAAAGCATTTATAGATACCACAAAACCTTATTAACCTCTGTTTGAAATCCTAGTTTTCTAAGTACAGGAGCATATTTCTAAAATGAACCACTGTGACCTTTGGGGGGAAAAACAAACCTGTCACAGCTGTATTTGCAGTTTCAGAAGTAGCTAGTGGATGGTCAATTGAATTAATATTTTTAACTGATGACCGAGTTAAAGGTGTCCTGTGCTTCAAAATGTAAAATTAGGATACCCTAGATCTTGCATAAGACCTACAAAGGATAATTGGTTTTTATATTCAGGAGGACCTTGGGGGATTAGTTACACCATTTATTCCCAGATGTTTGAATTTAGAAACCAGTGCATAAGGGTTCCCAGATATTATGTTTAGAAGACACGATGGATGGGTGCCTGGGTGGCTCAGTTGGTTAAGTGTCTGACTCTTGATTTCTGCTCAGGTCATGAGCTCACGGTTTGTGAGTTTGAGCCCCTCATCAGGCTCTGCACTAACGGTGTGGAGCCTGCTTGGAATTCTCTCTCCCTCTCTGTCCCTCCCCTGCTTGCACTCTCTCTCTCTCAAAATAAATAAGTAAACTTAAGAATAAAAAGAAAAAGGACAAATGCACACACACAAAAACAACCATTTATTTTCCTATCATTTCATTTACAAAAAACCCCCACATACATTCCTGTATGTATGTATACGTATGGTAGTTGGTAAACATACACTGATATAAAAACAGTGAAAAGTTTCTTATAAACCAGAACTAGGTGTAATCTGTTATTTATATATCAGTATTTTTTTCTTTTTAGTCAAATTCATTGAGGTATAATTTATATACAGTAAAAATTCATCCTTAATTTACAGTTCTGAGTTTTGACAAATATGGTCTTATAATTATTGGAACAATTAAGATCAGAACAGTTACATAACTCCCAAACTTCTCTACCCTTTTACCTGTCTCCCACTAGCCGTTGATTTATTTTCTGCCACTATAGTTTTGCCTTTTCAAAAATATTGTATAATTTAGATCATACAGTAAGTAGTCTTTTGAGTTTGGCTTCTTTCACTTGGCATAATATATCTGATACCGTATTGTATGTATTAGTAATTCTGTTTCTTTTTATTGCTGAGTTCCAGTGTTTGGCTGTACCACCGCATGCTTATCCATTGACTTGTTGAACATTTGAGTTGTTAACCACTTTTGGTGGTTATAAATAAAGACACCATAAATATTTGCATATAGGATTTCTTTGGGAAAGCACCTATGATGGGATTGCTGGGTCATATGGTGAGTGTATGTTTAGTTTTATAAGAAACTGCCAAACTATTCTTCGAAGTGGCTGTACCATTTTGCATTCCCACCAGCAGTGAATGTGAGCTCCAGTAACTCTGCACCTTTCCCCACAGTTTGTATTGTCAGGGTATTTTTTTTTTTTTTTAACTTTTAGCTGTTTTAATAACTGTATAATACCACATGTGGTTTTTAGTTTGCATTTCTCTAATGGCTAATAATGTTAAGTCTCTTTAGTCTTATTTGCTATTCTTACATGTTTGTTGAAGTATATGTTCTAAGCTTTTGCCCCTTTAGAAAAAATCAGACCGTTTTCTTGTAATTGAATTTTGAGAATTCTTTATATATTGTAGCTTCATGTCTTAATGTCAGATATTTTGCAAATGTCGATGGTTTTTAAACATTGGTGCAACATAAGATGTTCATGTTGGGAGTTTTACCATAAACACATTCCTGGTCCTCCTAGATATCAACTGAGTTTCTTGGAGACAGTTCCAGCAATCTGTAGTTCTTATACCCAGATTATATTATACTCTTGGACTTACATAATGGACATTTGTAATATACTGAGAATTCTCTGGCCACCCTAGTGAAGGAATCCTCCCTGCTCCAACCTCTCACATTTTTGTATTGGCAGCACATTTCTCTGTCAGTGTTCAAGAATGAGCATCATCTTTTCCCCCTCTAGTAATTGAAATTTGTTCCTCTAAGGTAGGGATCTGCACACTGTGGCCCATGGGCCAATCCAGCCTACCCACCACTTGATTTCATACAATAGGTAAGCTGAGAATAGGTTTTATATTTTTTAATGATTGAAAAAAAAAAAGAGGAAGAAAGATTGGTGAAATATGAAAATGATATGAAGTTCATATTTCAGTTCCTATAGGTAAAGTTTTGTTGGAACAAAGCTGTATTCATTGTTTACATATTGTCTGTGGCTGCTTTCACACTTTAAAGGTGAGATGAGTAATCGTGGCAGAGACCATATTAACAGCAAAGCTTAAAATTTTTACTATCAGGTACTGTATAGGAAAAAATGGTGGTTTCTTTTGAACTGTTTTTGATGAAAATTTAAAAAACTTCCTTATTTAACCTTTTCTTGATACTTCAGTTATCACCATGAGCATCAATTATAACTTTACTATGTTGGTGCTGTTGGGGACTGTGGCTGATGGAACTCTTAGGATAGTGTATTTTATATTTGTAGTGACTTTTAAAAACTTAGACTTATATCCTGATTTTTTCTTTATTCTTTTAGGAAGAAAAAATGTACACTCCATATATACTTCTGGGTATATCAAAATTGATTGTATAGATAGAAGCCTTATGCAAAATAAGAGTATGTCATATGCCAGCTCTGAGGAAGGATCTGTGAGCTTTCATGAGTAGAGGGCATGAGTAAACAGATTGAACTTTTTAAAAAAAGTTGGCTTATGATTTTTAGCTTTTTACTTATACTGGCTTTCTTCAAAATGTGTTAACTGACATCTGCATGAAGGAAGTGTTACTTTGTCTTCTTAGAAACTTGTATCAGAAGTACCTAGGTTGATTTACCACTAAGCTTTGAAGGCTTAATGTGTGATGAACATTTCTAGTCTCGATACTGCTTCTCAGTTACCAAATACTAGGGGAGTCTCCACTGGACTTTTTTGGCTTTCATTTTTCTAATGAGTCATAAAGGCTGAGTCACTTTCCATTAACTTTACTCCAGGACTTTTAACTGTATATAGTAAAAGTGTGAGTGGTTTATAAGGGTGTCTGTCTTTCCCTCCTCACTGCCTCCCCATCAATGACTTTTTTTTTTTTTTTTTAAACTGGGCTATATAGAGAAGTCCATGATTTACTTTATTACATTTGCCAGCATTTGAGTAGCACCTTTACATCAAATGCTTTAAAATGTTAGTTGGTTTTCTTTACGTCTTTACAATATAGAATGCTAGGATTGGCAAATACTGTCAAAAAGTCCTTATTGTCTACATGGGAGACCTGAAGTAGATAAAGAGAAGAAAGAGACTTGATTAAGGTCTTTGTTCCCCCCATCTGCACTTGTTGAGTTTGCTCTAACATTTGGGCCAACAGCTATTTGAAAAGAACTGTTCATTCTCGGTGTTTGTATTTACAGATCACTTTCTGGCGTTGCCTACAAAAGTTCCAGTTTCCTATCTTTGATTGCTGGATTCTAACTTGACATGATTGCTTCTATTGTTTTCTCAGGTTTCCATGGTCCCACGTTATTATTTCAGATTGGGCTTTAGTGTACCCGCAGAGCATTTCTTCTTTTCTAAAATTTTTATAGTTACCCGATTAAAGCCTCACAGAGCTTATCTTCCAAGGTCATTTTAGCTATGTGTATGTTGGAGGGGAGAAACTAGAGGTTTAGAAAATGGTTAGGGAGCTATGGATAGATGCCAGTTTACCATGCTTTTACTGTGGACACCCCTGAAGTTCCGGAACATGGTTTCAGTGGTTTCTCGAGCTCCCCAAACTAGGATAATTACTAAACTTAAAGACAGGATAGCCAAATAATTTGTAGGCCTAACCCAGATACTTTGTGATTAAAAAGTGCAATTCTGTTAATTTTACGGAATAGATATATACTAGTGATCACATAACTAAAGGAGACATTGCTGAAATGCCCTGAGCAGTTGGATGTGATTACTGAGTGAGGTCTTCGTCACAAGACCTCTTCTGAGTATGTGAAGTTTTCATTGGCACTTAAAACCTAAAGGGTAACTGTCTGTCGTAGACTGTCTTACTCTTAATTTGTTTTCTGTTTTCTAATTGATTACTAAGTAAAACATGAAATCAGCTCTATAGATTATAGAATAGAAATCATGAGGGTGTCATTTAGCTGTTCATATTTGGGTTTATTGAAATTTTATTTTTATTTAGTTAGTTTTCTTTCTGTTCCCTCTTTATGGGTTCTGTCTGTATATTCCTCCCAAAATGTGGAACAGATATTGGAAAGATTTGTGCCAATTCAGAGGAGGTAAGAAATACAGACATTTGATTCCTTTTTACTTGGCAATATGTAATATACTTATCATTTTCTTCTTTCTTTTAAATGGAGTGGGCAAGGTGACATTTTTTACTCTATATACTTCTGCTATGCATCTTTTTAGTAGTTGAGCTCCTCCTAGAATTATTTTGTAGTATTTGATCTAGTTTACTGATACATTAAATAATTCATCCCAATTGAAATCAGACTTGTAGTATACAATTTAATTTAATCTTAATCAGACTGTCTTCTTTCTAAAGGAAAATACCTTGAACCTAGACTTGTAAGACCTGGTTTCACATCTCCTGTTTACCACCCATTAGGTGTAAGGACTCAGAGATAACATTGTGTCTCTAAGTTTTAGTTGCCTTACTTGTTTTTTGGAGAAAATATTTACTGGGTTTGTGATTACGGTTAACTGAAGAAATGGATATGAAAACATTCTGTGAAATGCAGTGGTATACATTCAAGCTCTTGATAATATTATTGTTCAAGTTGCCCTGTAATACTTTTACTTTTAACCTTCTTCCAGACCGTTGTTCCTGTGAGTCCTTATCCCTCTGCCTAGAGTTTCCTTCTACGCTATCCAAATATAGTGTGGTTTTTACAACCCCCACCCCCACCAGGCCTAGGTCAAGTACTCATTCTCTCTTGAGTCTACCCTACTTCATTTCTGTGATTTCTTCAACCCACTTTGAGCTACTTATTTCCTTAAGCAAAATGTTTCATTCTCTGTGTTAATTTACTCATTTTCTCTCAGGAAAAGACTGGTGGCTGACTGATCTCAGTATTTTGGGGGGATCCTTACACATAGGAGATACTCCAGAAAACTTGTCAGACTATCTGACAGCTTGTGCCCAGGGGGCAAACTGACCTAACTGGACTAATGACACTAGAGTAAGAGCTATGATTATTTGCATTCATTCACTGAGGTAGGAATAGAGGACTAGGAATAAGTCAGTTTTACTTTTTGTTGTATGATTTTTTCCCCCCATTTCTCAAATTTTTGTAGGTTGGTGTTAAGGTTAAGTCGAGGCCTGAACATACAATAGTCTCCTTCGGAGGCAGTGATCTTACCTATTTATGAATTAATTTTAGTTATGTAAGACTATGCTAATGTGTGCACATTTTCCAGGAATGTTATATAGTGTCATTTTGTCACTGTTACTAGAAGTGTTGGGTTCTGTTCAGAATTTTTATGTTTACTATTTTCTCTCTAGATTTATTTTGATATAAAGGGAGCAAGGGTCTTATGAAGCTTTACCTAAACAGAGCAAACATAGAATGTATTTTTAAAGTCCTTGATTATAAGGGGAGATAATTGTGAAGAATCTGAAAGTTTTGAGTTGGAGACTAAGATGGATGTACAGATTGCAAACTTGAAATGGTTTATGATCAAAAGAGGGTAGAAAAGCATGAGCAAGAGTCAACTCAAGAGTGTTCTGCTTTGGGCATGGATATACTCTATTGTACTTATTTTGGAATTGTTTTCTAACTTAGGGCACACTGTTTAGTCTCTTTCAGTTTCATATGGTACATAGGAGTTAACACTGCTTTAAAAATAGGCAGTGCTGCAAAAAATAAATTTATACTTGTAGGCAGCCGTTTTTTCAAATGTTTAAAAAATCGCCCAAATAATTTTGACTTCTTAAAAACCCACTGAGGCAAGTGAATCCTCTAGAATGGAAAGGATTTGGATAACTTGTTTTCCTGTTCACAGGTGCAGGCTGTCCCTGATTTTCTTTCAGTTCTCTGCAGGGGAATTGCATGTAGAAGGTCCTGAAGCTAGTTTCAGTAGCATTGCTGAGAGAAATCCAAGGCATTTAGGAACACATTCTAGTTGAACTTAAAACATTTGGTGATTTTTTAAAAAAATTTTTAATCTTGATTTATTTTTGAAAGAGAGAGAGAGAGAGAGAGCAAGTGGGGGAGCAACAGAGAGGGAAGGAGACACAGGATCCAAAGCAGGCCCCAGGCATTGAGCTGTTACACTGAGCCCAATGTGGGGCTCAAACTCACAATCTGTGAGTTCATGACCTGAGCCGAAGTTGGATGCTTAACTGACTGAGCCACCCAGGTGCCCCTGGAACATTTGGTGATCTTTAACAAGCCTTCAGAATATGGAGCATGCTCACTTTTCCAGGCTGTACTGTGGTCATCTGGCCTCACTTAAGCCTTTTAGTAAATGGCACAGTTCACATTTGTATTCATTGGACAGTAAGTGACTGATAACATGGTCTCATTTTACCCTGATACTAAAGGCTCTGAGAGAACTGCTAGTTAAAACAGGAAAAGACTACTTTTTTTTTTATAAGGCACCAGATTGAATGGAAGGTTATTTTAAGATTTATTGGTGGTTGAAGCTACTATACAGATGAATAAAAGCAGATGTTTGCCATTTTGTATGGTAGAAATAGTTAAACAATCAGCAACGTTGAAGAAAGCAGTATTTGGTGCAGGAGAGAACACAACAGTCATCCTATAGGGTAGTCTTTTTTACAGGCTGTGATTTTCACATTTTAGATGATGTGTTGGTGTCCAAGATACAAATGTATATGAGTTACCCTGAATCAACTATATTTTATGCAACCCTATGTCTTAAGTTGGATGCATTCTTAGAGATAATTTGTACTGTTTCCTTACAGGTCAGGACATTGAGGTTCTGATTTGGAAAGTGACTTGTCAGAGGTCATTTGGTGAGTGGGTGACAGAACCAGAACTAAAATTCTGACAGGTATCTGGAATTAAGAACAGAGCTCTTTGTACTTTAATTTGCATGTGCCTTATATGCTACAGTAAAGCCATATTTCTATAAATTGGGCAAGAAATATCCACATTTCTTATAGGAAAGATACCAAAATGGCATGTGGATTTGGCAGAAAGCTTTCACTAGAGCAACTCAAAGAATAGAAATTAGGAAAATCTGTCTAGTTTTAGGCATTCACTGTAATCTACGTGTGAAGGTGTTTATATTTTGACTGGCTATACTTCTATTCAGTGGTCTACCCTCCTATCATTCTTGATGTTGATTAAACTGTAATTACATGACTTTCTCATATAATTCTACTTTGCTTTCTAACTCTGGACATTCAGTTGAAAAGAAAAGTTTGAAGTGATGGAGCTTATTAAACATTTTAGACATACTGATTTTCCTTTAACTTAGGTCCACAATATGTATAGGAAACATATTCTCCCTCAGTTGGACATAAGAGGTTAGAAAGAGCTATAGAAATGTAGTAACTGTTAACAAAAAAGAAATGTAGTAACTGTTGATTACATTTTAATTCTTTGATAGAAGAAGAGGAAGTAGTGTTTGCATATTCTGTTATGGATTCTATACTAGACAAGTGACTAGATCTGTGTTAATCAGTGACTTAGTTAGGGGACCTGACTAGAAGAAATACTTAGTAGAACATAACTAATTGTAATAATTCATTAATTCTGATGATGACAATAATAATAGGTTCCACTTCTTGAATTTCCTTTTATTGAGTGACAGATGTATTCCTTGACCCTTCACTTATCTAATTTATTTCTCAAGAAATCCATTCTCATTTTACAGGGAGGAACCTGAAGCTCAGAGATTAAATAACTTGCCCAAAGTCTTGTAGCTGTTAAGCAAGCAATATTTGAATCCTGATATATATAGCTCCTGTTTGTTTGTTTGTTTTTTTTCTCTCTCTCAAACACTTTTTAAATAGTAGGACAAATCCAAAGCCGGATAATGTTGTCACTTCATATACCCTGTTTATTTTTGTAATTATTGAAGACATCTCAGCTTCCTCCTTATTTGCCTCCAAGCTTTGGTTTGTGCTTCTTTCGTCCTGCACCACTAGCTGAGTTTCCAGCTTTCTTTGGAATAGAGAACCATCCAAAGTTCACATCTAACTTAAATACCACTAAAGTGAATAGAAATTTTTCTCAAAAAAAAAAAGAAAAAAATAGGGGCGTCTGGGTGGCTCAGTCAGTTAAGCGCCAGGCTCAGGTCAGGTCATGATCTCATGGTTCATGGGTTCCAGCCCCATATTGGGCTCTGTGCTGACAGGTCAGAGCCTGGAGCCTGCTTCGGATTCTGTGTCTCCCCCCCTCTCTCTGCCCCTCACTCACTCGTGCTCTGTCTCTGTCTCTGTCTCTCTCTCTCTCAAAAACAAATAAACATTAAAAAAAGATTAAAATAATAACAAAAATAAAACAAAAAAAATAACCTGTATGATGAACTTCATAGAGAGCCAAAGTGGTTGACAGAGTCACTTCTTAAACTCCTTGCACAACTCCCTGCTGTCAACATAGGGGTTCTCCATGTGTGCTTTGAAATATAGGCTAACTTCTTCTAGTTTACTGGTGGATTGCTTCCTTCTTCTGTGTAGACTGTATTTCTAGGAAATCTGATTTTAATGTAAGCTTATATTATAATTAGGAAGATAAATCTCCTCAACTTCTGGGGAGGCATTCTCCTAGATTCTAAGAAAGTACCCATGATCTCAAGATATCTTATAGAAAAACACATTTCTAGTGGGTAAACATGACCAATTATTGAGCATATGGCAGCATATCAGAGTAGAATTCCAAAAATCTCAAGATTTACCCATTTGTTTTTTATTCATACTTTTAGATTTATATAATCCAAGATTACTGGAAATGTTGTAGACTTCTGGCAGATGGTTACCAGAGTGAAAGTGTGAGTAGTACAATTTGCTTTAAGGGAGCAAGATTCTAAGAGAATCTTTTTACCATGTCTACTTAATCCCATGACCACTACTTGAAATAAAGTTTTGGGGGGCAACTTTGAGTATTACTCTTGATTTCTTGAAATTGAAATGTGTTTACTAATCCTAATAGGAAAAAAATGCTAAAGTATCTACTTGCAGAAGAGAAGTTGAAAGTGGAAATATCTGACTCAAGGGTAAACAGAATGTGCAGTAGCTAGTACTTAAGGAAACTCTTCTTGTCATATGAAGCCAATAAACCAAAATGGTTTTCTTTCCTTGGTGTAAACTTGTACTTAAGCTGGGTTGGATGTGATCTTTTGGGTTTTAATGGGCATGACTGGGTTTATCCTACAGGGGTTTAAGGAGATGGGTGGCTTTTCTTTCTAGGCTAAGGCAAACAGAGAAACCAACACCATTTGAGGGCTGCCAAACCATCTGAGGGCTTGTTTAAGTGCCAGGAAAAGTGCCATTCAAATATTGGAACAAGAGAAGGTCGGAGTTTCTTTAGGGATACGTGCAATCAAAATAAAAGCAATAAATTCTTACAGTCTGGATATTCTTACTGGAAATTGGCTTTGAAAAAAAAAATCCTGTCTGCTACTGTTTATCTAAGGGTATTTAAGTATTTTGGGTATTTTGAGGACTGTTTGTGGTTATCAAGGGTCTTTTGTTTTCTACACAGAAAGTCTGACTATCTCCATCAAAATAATTTGTGAATATGTAATTTTTAAATATATACATTTCCTGCAGTACTCAAGTCCTTAACAGTGGTCGTTATCACTCTGTCATTTCAGGTGAGCAAACGTAAGTTATATTACTTTGTTCAGGATTATTCATCTAGTGAGTGTTAGAGCCAGGACTGTAATCAAAGTGAGAGTACTCTTGGTTACACCATACAGTATCCTTATGCAGTGAGTATTCACTGAGTACCAGTGTTCTGTGTAGTGTATTGGAGAAAACACTGTGTAAAGAGTTTCATCGTTTTCTAAGTGTGATTTTGCTAGTCTTTTTATGGTCAAATATGAAATTTTATAAATCCATTTAAAAAGTAAACTGAATCATTTTAAAGCAGGAGTTATTTCTTTTAAATCATTTTTATGATATCAAAAGTAATTATTTATTTAGCTGCTGTGTAAATTCATATATTCCTGAATTGTTCTGAAGTGGAGCACCCATGTAAAATGCAATTGTTCTTTAAGGAATTCACCAAAGATAGTAAACTTAGGAGAATCGTCTCCGTTTTTGATCAGTTTTATTTTCAAGGTCATTTGAGATTCACAGGTACACATTGGCTAATCAGAATGCAGAGTTCTTCAGTAAGTGTTTGGTAAGTAAGTATTAGCGATCTGGTGGGTTTATTCAGTAGCAGGTATATTTCCCAGAATTTAATTGCTTTAACTGTATTTAAAATCAGTTCACTTGCCTTTCTAAGTGGAGCTTTGCTCCTTTGTTTCTGTGACTATATGTGCACAGTTGCTGTAGAGCAACTTTTGATTCTTTCACTCTGGTGAAGTTAGCAAACCTACCATCGCTTTAGGACTAAAGAAAAAGAAACAGGTGAAATACCATACAGCAATTTTGAAGATAAATCAGTGGTTAACACAAAACCAATAATATATTCAAAACCCTTTCTTGTCCATACTGGTAAAGTAAGTTACATCTGTTGGCCTAAAATACTATGTGTGTGTGCCTGTGTGTGCTCATACACACATACACAAATGATTGAAATGGCTTTAAATGCTACTGAGTAGTCTAGTTGTCTAAATTGTCAGTAACCTATCTATCACACTGTGATTATTGTTTAGAGCAGTGCTGTCCAATAGAACTTGTCTGATAGTGGAAATGTTCTATATTCCACACTGTCCAAAATGGTAGGCATCAACCCCATATGGCTATTTAGCCCTGAAAATGTGGCTTGTGAGACTGAGGAACTGAATTTTCAAAATTTAATTTTAGTTAATTTGAAGAAATTGCTACATGTGAGTAATGGCTACCATTTATATTGTGGGGAAAAACAAATTGTGACCCTGGTGGATGGAATAATAATGATGAATCAATAGAACATACAAATTTGGTCTAATTTAAGGCAATCTTTTCTAACATCTGTTCTAATATTGGATGTTGTAGATGTACATCATATGGGGTTTTGAAGGGTCTTACTCGTGGTCACTTGGTAGGACTGCAAGGACAGAAAGAACCCAAGTGCCAGTTTGTTGGGAACTCAGATGAAGTGACCTCTAGGTTGAGCTCATTTTGAGATTAAGGGATGCTTCTGGAGAAGAAAGAAGCTCAGTTTCAGGGATTTGCGTTGGTATCTAGATCTGCATTTTCTGAAAATAGATAAAGTCTGAGTTGTCACTTTTCTAGAGCAACTTTTTTTGTTATTGCCAACACAGAAAAGTTTGGCTTCAGAGTACCAATCCACAAAGTTGATGCCTGCAAACCCAGAAAACTTGTGAGATTGTGTTTGTGGGGTTTTTATCCTTTATGGTAACTTGAGTCAGATACTTCCTTATGGAAAGCTTTATGTGACAGTTCTACCAGGATGAGTCAATACTGTCCTGTTTCTGCCCTGCCACCTCCCCCCTCCCCCCACCCATGTTTTCACTATTCCTCTCACCCTCAATCTTTTGCTCTGTCAAATGGAAATTCCTGACTCAGCCATTTTCACTTTTCCAATAAGTTACCCAGTTACTCTGTGGTCTCTGATAATGATGTAGATGGTTTGTGATATTAAAGTAGTACTTCTGATTTGGTGACTTACATTATCTCAGCATTTTCAGAACCCATTTGCCTGCAATCTAGTGTGTCTGTGGTTAGCTATAATATATCTACTTGCCAAACTAGTGGTTTGGGTTACCGGGCTTTTCATTTAACTTCGAATTTGGGGGATTAGAAAAAAAATAACTCAGGAACCTATTTTAATAAATTGCATCAGAGTGAAATGTTGGAATTATATTAATTGTTTTGTTTTTTAAAATGTCTCCTTACTGTGCTCAGTCTTGTGCTTTTGTTGAAGATGTGTGTGCGTGTAGGCACACGTTTAAAACTCATACTTGAACTATAGATGATGTCCATTATGTAACTTAGTGCTTCCTATTTAAGTTCCAGCGTGACAACAGTTTAGTTGCATATTTGCTGCTAGTAAAACATTTCTATCCAGTGACGAACTGGTGTTATTTCTTTTTTTAGGTCATGAAAACCGAGCAACTTTTCATATTTCCCTGCTTGCTTTGGTTCTCAGGAAGATCATATACAAATTTGGGGACTTATATGGACTTTATTTTTGCTAGCATACTTTTTCCCTTAATAACAATAACAAAAAACTTTCATTCTCAAATGACTCAGGACACTAACTCCAAGATTCTGAAAATTCCTATCGGCACCTTAGCATACATTGCATTCTCTGCTTCAAAATGCCACATTCGTCTTATGCATCCTGCTGGGTTATTTAGCTTAACACGTATAACCTCATCTATATTGTCATTTTTCATAGCCTTGAGTCTCATCTTGGAAGTACCACTTCTTTGACTATGTGATCCTTGGCATTGTTATTCCAACTCTCCAAGCCATCATTTCTTTAGAAATTGAGTGATAATGTTTAATTGTGGTGTAAAGCGACCAACAGTTGACCACCTGCCTGAATGGACCACCTTTATAGATATTCTAGGATTCTTTCAGCTTCTATCCATTACTATACATATATTATAATATATCCAAAATTTGGGGGATGGAAGCAGAAACCCTTTACTGTCATTTTAGGTAATGTAGGTAGACATGCAGCTCCTTAGCCTTTTTCAGGTGTGCTGGAAGGTGAGGATGGCTCACACCTGCAAAAAATGCAACTTTTCACGGTATATCATTTGTATTAATCACCATTTTTCTTAGGAGCCCTCATTTCCACATTTATTTGAAAATCATTATCTCAGGCACTGGGATAAATGTTGGAGAGAAAATGATCCATAATATTTTTCCTGCCTTTCAAGGATCTTGAATGTATGCTGGGGAAACAGATGGGTAAATTCATTATAATATGATTAGTGCTACCGTACTATATTTACTATATGCTGTGAAATCACTGGGGGAAATATAGCATAGGTAAATCTGCTGGGTGTGTAAGAGTCCATTGTGATGGTTTTGGTTTTATTCTATAAGATTGGATTAGTAGAGAAATGACATTAGAATGAGGGTTTGAAGACTGATTATGATTTTTTTAGATAGTGGAGAGGTGCCTCAGGTAGATAGAACAGGTTTGTGCCCTGCCCCCAGTGTGTGTAATGGTGACTAAGCTTCCTTCAACTTGGAGGATGCTCCCATTCTCTGTGTCCCATACCCACACCAACCAACTAAAACATAAACAAAACCCAGTAACCATAAAAATCCCCAAATAGTTGAAACATTGGTTAATGATACTTGACTCAATCACTTGTACAAAGTGTGGATGAAAGTGTTTGTCTTTCAGAAAGGAATTGTAGAAGCCTGTGTGCATTTTTCAGGTAGTTTAGTAAGGGGGGGTGGTAATAATTCTACTAAAGATAAATATTCCAGAAACGTGGATCTGATTTAATGATATTATGTGTTTCTTATCAGAAGGATCCTCTATCTTCCAGACAGATGGAATAACCATAGTATATGGGATAGAACAGGGGATTTGGAGACTTGATCAGGATAATAGCCCTGCCATTGAATACTTCGACTAGGAACAAAGTAAATGAGGATGGAAGGCCTGTTTATGTAACTAGTAAATGGAAGGCCATTTACTAGTGTTTTGTCAGCCCAAATTAGGTGCCACTCTCCTTCTTCTGTCATACTATACTTGGATTTTGTTAATTTCAACAGGATGGACATCTAGGACATTAAAAGTCAGAGAAGGAGCAAAAGTTTCAGTTACCCTTTATTCCCTAGTAAATTAATTGTTCAGACATTACTGAGATCTTATTCCCATCGTTTCAATTTCCTGCCTGAATGGGAAGTTTCAGTTGTCAGAGTGGTCAGTGATTCAAAGCTATGTATGCTATTTTAGGACTCATAATTGGGGCAGATGGTTACGAGAGTGTCCATAGTCCATAACTGAGCATACCTAAGAAGCTCCCGAGCTGACGGTGGTGGTAATGGGGGGTGAGGGTTGGTTTTGGTGTTGTTATTAGTGATGGTGATATTGATATCCTCTTGGTCCCTATATACGTAAAATTTGTTGGGGATGAAAATGTCAAGGACTTGGCATTAGGATGATAGCTGTTCATAGTTTTTCCTGCATTCTGTTCTCTTTTACTCAGGCAGTTTTATTAGAGCTTTAAATAAAGAAAAGAGACCCTTCTTTAATAAATTAGGGAGACATTCCTTTTGAGGGGCAACAAACAAAGGCATAGGGGTTTACATACGTTATTTCTTTGTACAAATTGTCTTTAACATCTCTTGGACACATTATTCTGAAATTTATTAATACTCTCTTTGCAAATGGAGAAAATCTCATTGATACTGGATGGAGAGTAGGGGAGATGGGGCAAGCTGGTTAGATCCCAAAGGGAAATTTTCCTTGGAATTTTCCACCATTGTCACACACAGCTTAGGGTTTTTCTTGCACATCACCCAGGAAACACTGTGAAATGAAAAGAACTTTTTATTGCCCTTGTTTTTCAGAATTGAATACAGGCTGACTGTGATTGCCAGAGACTTATTCTTGGGAGACAGTGAGACAAAATAAACAGTATCCCCCATTTCATTGCTCTATTTTGGGCCCTGGAACCCACCTTCTGAGCACATGTGCCATCCTTACCTAAATTCTGTTGTATCCACAATTTCAAACAACCTAATGCATATTTGTTTTATTTTATTTACTATTTAATAATATCAACTCTTCTTACGTAGTGAAATATAGACTCATTACTTCTTCCAGGTTTGGTTTCCAATTCATTTGTTCATTTGTTGGGCAATCTTGGTCAAGTCACTTTATTTCTCTGAGCCTTAGTTTTCTCATAAATAAAATGAGAATATTGGTAAAACCTTTACCTTCAGGTAATTAGGAGGAATGTATATGAAAGTGCATTGTAATCAATAAAGTGCTATATCAATGTCAACTGTGGCTGCCTGTCATTACCAAACTTTTCAACATAGAATATGTGTCTGGAACATCATCCTCATTCATAGAGGCTGTTTTCATGTGTACAGAACAAAGGAAAACAAGTATCATCCCTGTTCTCAAATCAATGAGTATGTATTCCATCTGTTGCTAATAGCATTCACACAAAAATAGAATAATTCACAAATTATACCAGGACATAAAAGGCAGTACAGACACAGTTGAAAGAAATAGTTGCTAGTGAATGTATTATTAATCCAGGCATTTGTATGTGGGTGGAAGCTTGTAAAGACTGAGTCATAGGAATTGTATTTTCAGAAAGTTTGGGGTGTGAGTACAAGAAGGACAGAAGGGGAATGACTTCTTCACTCTTCTGGTTTGTGAGAGTTAATTGCCTCCCCACCTAGAATGCCTGCTTCCTCTGTCCATAGAAATTTTAACCTTCTTTTGAAATTCATTCTGTATGTTAGCTACTTTAAGGTTTCTTGATATCTCTGAGTCACTGCTATTACTTACAACCACCTCCAGTTCATAGCAAGCACATTTCCTCCATTATTTATGCCTTCAAAGAGTTTGCTGTAGTTCTTTATAGCATTTATCAAATTATATTATGTTTATGTACCTTTCTGTCATCTCTACTTTCGTGATGGCTTGGGAATGACTTATTTATCGCAAGAGAGCTCAGCAAATGTTTGTTGAATGAATGCGTTTACTAGGTACATACTATGTCATTTGTGTATTTAGGGGGATCCACAAATGAATGAAAATCACCTTTTTCTTCAAGGAAAATGGATGGGGGGAGAATATGTGTGTGTGTGTGTGTACACATACACACACACATATATATATTTTTCAAATATATATCCTACTTCCTATTTCTGAAATTTGCTTGGTTTAATGTAAACTAAATCATTGTATACTTAATATGTATATATATGGATTAAAAAACACTAAAACTATTTCATTTAGTGGGAATGGAGAAGGTTTCTAGTTTTTATTTAAATGATATCTGAAAGTTTTACAAGTCTCTGTAATGCTGTTGTAACAACAGAACTTAATTCTATTTATAAAATTGTTTTCGTCTTTTGGCTATGGATCTTTCACTGTTTTTTGACTTTATTGGCCAGTGTTTCTTCATTTCTTTTTCAATTAATGAATATCTATTGAAGTCTCATTACATGCTACATCCAGTGCATATAGAATTGTGTGGAAGGTACAGAGATTAGTCCCACAGGGTCCCTGCCCTGAAGAGTTTGCAACTGGTCATGGAGACAGCTGTCTATTTGCGTTGAAGGATAAAATGTGTTTCTTTCTGTTGATGCTCTTCAAAAGCAAGGAGGTAGAGTTGCATGATTAGTTTTCAAAACAGACTTAGCTACCATGCCTTAATTTTGGGGAAAATGTTTGGGGTCAGAGGGAGGAGGCTTACAGGACCATTGAAGTTTGGATGGGAATGGAGAGGAATGATGGAATGGCTCTAATGGCAAGATCAGCTTGAAATTTGAGTGAGTGAAAGTGAACATGGGAGGGAAGAAGTCTGAGAAGTGGGAGGGTAGGCATTCAGGGTCCAATGATACAGCTTAAGTGTGCCTGCAGGGAAAGGTGGTGAGATGAATTGATGCTGTTTATCCTCCTATACTGCTTATACTGTTTACTTCAAAGTAGAGTAGATTAGGGAAGGAGCAAAGATCCAGGCTCTGAATTTGGCCTGGCTGTGAAATGTTTTCTGTAATTCCCAGTCTGGTTACTGATTTACAAAGGTGGCTGGATGTGTGGTTGTTTTCCAGCTTGTGTTGAGTCATGATGCAGAGTGTACAGAGGCACATCTAGAAAGGAACTAGAGTGGATGCAGAAGAAACTGGAGTGAACACATAATACTTGGCATAAATGAGATCATGCATTTGGAAGTTCTCAGTAAACTCTGAAATGCTAACTTGGTGTATTGACAATACAATTCTGTGTATGAGTGTGTGCACTTCCTTTAGTCATTGAAGATCTTCTAGATTCTCTTCTCGCTCAAACCCTAACCCATATGCGCTGTAAGAAGATTTAGGATCAAATAACAATGATACTTCATTCTTGCTGGTTAAATACTAAGAAGTCATTGAGAAGAGTCATTGTTATGGTAACCAGTAATTCATAAACTCCTTGCACCTGCTATGATACGGCAGCTATGTCTTTATGTTTACGGTTTAGCAGCATATGCTATTGATGGAATTAAAGATGTGGATTTAAAAAGAAAAAGTTTGTGTTGTAGAATTTTAAAATGCAGTGTGTAAAAAATTACAAAAAACAAAAGAAATACAGAAAACCCAGGGTGCCTGGGTGGCTCAGTCAGTTGAGCGTCTGACTTTGGCTCAGGTCATGATCTCACAGCTCCTGATTTCGAGCCCTGCATCGGGCTCTGTGCTGACAGCTCAGAGCCTGGAGCCTGCTTCGGATTCTGTGTCTCCCTCTCTCTGCCCCTCTCCTGCTCATGCTCTGTCTCTTTCTGTCTCAAAAATAAATAAACATTAAAAAAATGTAAAAAAAAAAAAAGAAATACATAAACCCATGATCCTGACACCCAAATTTAATAGATGTTAATATTTGCCTTATTTGCTTTAGTCTTCTCTGTTTTGTTTGTAAATCAATAGAACATCTGATATAGCAAAGGCACTCCTGCTCTTTGACTCTCTTTGTAGATGAGCACGATTCAATTCTAAATTCAGTTTGTGTCAGTGCTGTATATTAAAAACATATTTATATTACAGTGTATGCATCCATAAACATTATGTTTTAATGTTGCACTGACTAAAACAAAAATATAAAATTGTTGCAGTTCTTCACATGGTTATCCACATGGAAACCTGCAATAATTTTATAATCTTTTATTCAGTATGACCTTAAACATGTATAAAATATATTGTTTGGCATAACTTTCTGCCTTGGTAACATAAATTGAAGTGGCTTTTAAGGTTTTTGACCATAATCTGCAGGATGTTGTATGTTTTACAGTGTGACCTAATACATATATACAGCTGTGTGTGTGTCTGTGTGTGTACACGTATGTGTGAGTTTTGTGTGAGTAAAACTGAAAAAGTTTCTCCATTCCATGGTTTCCTCGACTGTGTGTTTTACTCTGTTTTCTAGCCTATTCATTTCTAGACCTAATAAATTGATTTTATGACCTAATAATAGGTTGCCATCCATGATTTGAAAAATATTAATCTCAATAATTAATCTAATCTTATCTAAAATTAATACGGGACATTAGTATACAGACATAAGCCTTCGCAGTATAATAAAAGTGCTTCAAATAAGAAAGCAGCCTAATAAAATAGCATTCTTCTGCACAAGATTTGATTACATTCATTTTGTCTAATTCATTCTGAATATTTGTTTTCTGTGAACTAAATCCATACATGTCTTAGCCATTTGATCAATTAATATTAATTCACTAGGCATGTTAGGGAGTGCATGTTAGTCAGTATAGAATATCTCCTTTCAGTCTGTTGTGACCTCTTGGTTTGCCTGGAATCCCGGAGGGCTGTCATGGTGTCAGGAAAGGAAAGAGCTCTTGCTGGCTCAGATACTGACTTCTAACCTTGTCACCAACAAACTGTATATAGCCTTGATAACTCTTTTCTTCCGTCTGGCCCTCATTTTCCTCACCTATTAATCGAATGAGTTAATTAGCTCATCTTGAAAGCAGTTTCATTCAGTGAAACATAGGGTAGCTAGGACCTGGGCCACAAAGTTGTTAGAATTTGCTGAGAATATATCAGATGTAAAAGAACAGGACTTTCTCCTGGAATTACAAGTTTTGCAGTTGCAAGAAGTAAGCAGGCCATATGTTGTTTAAATGGTTCTTGGGCAGAAATGATTCCCCAATTGTAAAACCATTTCAGAGTAACCTTAATGTCTCTAAGATCTACCTACTTTTTTATTGTGTTATTTCTCAGGGACAGGGCTGGCTATGTCAATGTATATGTATGTGAGCATATATAAGTGCTAAGAATGGCAAAGGATTGTTTCTTTATTCCATTTCAGTTAAATGTCATCATAGGCAAATTCAAAGCTGCAGAAAGAAATCTATAAACTCTGTTAACTTTACAGGACAGTTTCATGAGTCCTACATGTTGTAGTAGTTTGTGGCTTTAGGGAATTTTCCTTTTTCATGTGAGTTACATGTTTGAAATAGAGTAAGAACATATCACCTAAATTACATGTCCTTCATACAAACAAAAGGCACATTTCATGATAAGAGTTCTTTATGAGTATTGTTTTGTGTATGTTTGTTTTAAGAAACAGGAGTTTAAATTGCAGTTTGGGGTGGACCTTGGAGACCATCTCTTCCCATTTGCTCCTAAAAAGATAGGCCAGTGAATGTTCTTGCCTGAATCTCCAAATCGAGGTGACAGTAGGGGCAGGTTCCTGTATCCTCTAAGCTTCCCATATCCTTTTGGTATGCAGATTCTTTTTAGGAAGCTCTACATTTACGGAGACCTAGGGGAGGTAGTTCTAACTCCTGTCTGAGGGTGTGGTCCCATTAAAGAAGTGATTATCCTGAAGTAGAAATCTGTTCCTACCCGAGGGACTAATAAAGGTGTGTTTTTCCTTAGGGGCAGCAGGATAGATGTAAGTCTCTGGGAGAGGATTCCCTCAACCCTAGATGGTTGAGGCAAAGGCTGGATTTCTTTTAATTCCTCTGACTATGCAAGAACTCAGCTTTCTCTTAGCTAACAGTATGCAGAAAGTTCTTGTCTCTTGTATTATGGCCACAATACTTGCCCTCTCTTTTTAGATGTGGATTAGAATTTCTGGACCTATGGGGCACCTGGGTGGCTCAGTTGTTTGAATGTCTGACTTTGGCTCAGGTCATGATCTTGTGGTTCGTGAGTTCGAGCCCCACATTGGGCTTGATGCCGTCAGCCTGTCAGCACAGAGCCTGCTTTGGATCCTCTGCCTCCCCTCCCCCGCTTGCACTCTCCCATAAATAAATAAAAAAAAAAAAAAAAGAATTTCTGGACTCATGGGTTCTGATTCTGTGGTTAATATCCTTAGGCCAGAGACCAGAGCTAACCATTACTTTGTGATACCCTGTGCTTGGCACTGGGCAGGTACTGTGGATGTTTGTGAATGAAGACTTTGTATTAACTAGTCACTATTTTGCACTGCATGTTATAAAGCTGATAATCCTAAAATAGTAGAATTGATTTTTGAAGTAAACAAAATTCTTTTTTTTAACATATTAAAATACTACCATTGAACCTTCTTGTCTGCTTTTCCTCCTTCATCCTCTGCAGTGTGCCGAGATTTTGCTGTTTTAGAGGACCACACCCTGGCCCACAGCCTGCAAGAACAAGAGAGTGAGTAATGGCCCTCAATTATGTTCCTTCTGTTTTCTTTTTTAGTAGTAGCTTGAGGCAGGTTTCTTTGGGTGAGGCAGGGAGAGAGAACAGAGTCACCAGGCCTACTTTCCATCAGTCCTGAGGGATTTATCTAGGCAAGTGCCACCTGGGTGGAAAATGAAGTTCTGGGTATTTTAAGGTGTGACAGCTGCCAGGGATTAGGAGATTTTGGGTATATGGGAGGAAAAGTGGGGCGTGAACCTTTCCCTTGCCTTAGTATTGTTAGGAGGGAGATACTATCTGGCATCTGTTCTTCCCCTAGAAGAGGGGTCTGAACATCTTTGCAGACATTGGAAGTATCTAGGTTGTGGCCTTTTCTCAATATTTATGTAGGTAATTATGGAAACTAAACCTAAGTTGTGTGTGTTACACAGAAGTACGTATTTGCAAATATGTAATTTGGGAATCATTAATTCATGTGTCAATATAAAAAGTAAGTATTGAAAATGTTTATAAATAGAGTGACATCTTGTGGAGCAGAAGGAGCCCTGGCCTTGGTTTTAGAGTATTGGTGTGGAAATCCTGTCACTGCCGCTGTTTTGCCATGTGACCAGGGGCAAGTTACTTAACCTTTCTGATTCTCATTTTACTTAATGGAAAGAGAAGAGGAATAATTCCTTTGCTGCCTGTTATATAGCATTATTGAAAGCATAAAATGAAGTCATGGATGTGAAGCTCTTTTTAATGGAAAAACCCTTCTTAAGTTATCCTGAGGCGTATTATTAACCAGACGAAACATTGCGATTCCTCTCTTCAATCTCTCCGTCCAGTTGAACATCATTTGGCCTCGAATATTCAGCGGAACCGTTTGGTCCAGCATGATCTCCAGGTGGCTAAGCAGCTTCAGGAGGAAGATCTGAAAGCTCAGGCTCAGCTCCAGAAGCGCTACAAAGACCTGTGAGGATTTGGGGGCGGGCGGGAGGCATGCTGGAACTAGTTTTCTCTGTGGAGCCAGCAACCAGGGCAGGGAAGAAGACTGTGTGTCTGTTCCACTCATGCCTGTCACTGTTAGATTACAAATCCTATAGTGGCTAGCCCACAGTTTTCTTTGGTCTGAAATTTTTGTTGTTGTTGGAATACTTCGTAGGTTTGGGGACAAGTGGATTCTGGTATGACTCTCAGCACGTTTAACTGTTGGACTTTGAGCATTTCGATCCACCTCTCTGAGTCTGTATTCCTTCCCTATAGCACGTGGAAAATAATCTCTGTTCCCTTTGCCTCATAGGTTGGTTGGGGGATCCAGTGAAATACTGGATATCAAAGAACTTTATGAGTTGTATTGGATTCCTTTACTCTTGCGTGGTTGATGTTTGCTGCCTTTATTTTCCTTGAACTTCTTTTGCTTTTCAGGGAGAGGCAGGATCTTCTGGAAAGCTCTGAAATACACACTCAGTTCTCTTTATAACTTCAGCATCTGACAGACATTCTTTCCTCAGTCTCCTCCTGTAATAGTTCGATAAATGGAAAGATCATATCCAAGGTCTCTTCCAGCACAATGACTTACTTTTTTCCACTGTTTTAAAAGCTCAGAGGGTGCATTTCTTATTTAAGAGTGACCCCTGTATCTAAATCTCTGTGTAATCCCCTATATCTAAATGGTGGATTTAACCACAAGGTATTGTTTTGAGGGGAAAGGGTAGAGGGAGAAGTAAAGGGCCCCCACAGTTTACTGTAGTTCATGTTCAAATAAACAGGAAAGCCTATCGTTTTTTCTGTCTTTGAGGAAGGGTTTGCCTTTCTGGTTTATTATTTGTAGAGAGAACTTTAGTCATCCTTTTGTTCAGCTTCCTTATTTTGTAAATAAACACTCTTACTGACTCTTGCTATACCTGTCACCATGAAAGGCGCTGGAGACCACAGATAGGAATAAAATATAGCTGTTGCCTTTAAGAGCCTCAGAATAAAACTCTGAGGCTTTTGAAATCTACAGAGACTGGTGTAAGCCACAGAGAATTAAATAATACATTTAATGACAATGAAGAAAGGAGAGACTGGGAAAACCATTCTAACATAGGTGATGTATTTAATCTGAGCCTCGATGGTTAAATTAGAAGTTCATAGTGCTAGCTGGAGGAAACCATTCTAGCCAGAGGGAGTAATAGGGAAGGGAAGAGGTTAAATAACCTGGAATCTCATGGTAGCTACACGATGTTCAGTATTGCTGGAGTGTAGTGTGTGATTAAGGGCATGGGTTAGGGCATGAGGACAGAAAAGTAGTCAAAAACTGGACCAAAAGTTATGCTTTTAGGAATTTAGATTTTGTAGATGTTATATTATAAACAACAGAGAGCCATTGAAAGAGTTTTAGATTTTCATTTTGGGATCTACTCTGGGGGATGGGTAGATAAAGGATTGTAGGGGACAAGATTGAAGACAGCTTTGAAGTGGTCAAATTAAGAGATGACAAGGCTTGATTGGAGGGTAATGCTCATGGAATAAGGAGAGATTTGAGAGGTGTGGAGGTTTGGGGTCATAACCAGAGTTAAGATGAGAGCCAGAGGGGCACCTGGGTGGCTCATCCCTCCAGCTCTTGATTTCATTTCAGGTAGGTCATGATCTCACAGGTTTGTAAATTCGAGCCCCACGTCAGCCTCTGCACTGACAGTGTGGAGCCTGCTTGGGATTCTCTCTTTCCCCCGCTCTCTCTGTCCCTCCTCTGTTCTCTCTGTCTCTCTCAAAATAAATAAACAAAACAAAACACCCCCAAAAAACAAAACAAAAAGATAAGAGCCAGAGCTAGAGTATTCTAGAGTTCTAAATCATTGCCTTTTACATTATTCACAGTGCTTTGCTATCAAGGGCAGTTCTGAGGCTGGTGCAAAAGTTTAAGACCCTGAATTAGGGTAATGATAGTATAATGAGATTATTCAGAGATTATTGAGATAAAACTCTAAATATAAATGAGGATTCAGAAAGTAATGGATTATAGGTCTTAAATTAGAGGAGAGCCAGATATTCTATTTCTGCCTGGGACTTCAGGCTTTTGGAGGTACTCCTAGCTGAAATAAGTGGTTAGAAAGGAAGTTTTTCTGATTGTCACACGCTAGCAGTTTTGACAGTTGCACCTCACTGGCTGGATGAAATGCTGTGAATATTAATGAACTGGAAGCTCTTACTCACTCTGCATCCTGGGGCCCCCGTCCACTATCAGGCTTGCCCATTGTTGACTACCCCTTTCTCACGTGATTTTGCTTCCTCGGGATTTTGTGTAATTGTCTGAGTGAACTCGATCTTGTCCTTCATGGAAATATGATTGGAAGTGATTATCCTCAGCTTAAACCTCACTTTATTTTCTGTACTAGAGAGGACATCTGTGTCACTTGTAACCTTTAACATTTCATTTGGATTTGCCTTCTCTGCTGGGCTTCTTCTTTTTCCCATCTATTATTATCTTGCATGTAATTAATATTTGCTAACTCCTGTACAGATTTTACCTGAGTTTGAGAGATCCAACTAGAGAAGTCTTTGAAAACTAGGAACATAATTTTGTGTATGATTCTTAATTATTAGAAGTAAGTGAATGAAAAGAGGATATATAAATAAAAATTGTTTTGAGTAGATTTTGTTTCTTTTCAATTCTTTGGTTTGAGTGGTTAAGAGTTCTAAAATACTAGACCTATAAGATGAAGTCACTAAGTCCAAATACTTTTATAGCTGATAAATTGACAAGAGAGGGCATGGCTCACTGACTCTCAGTGGCAGGACCAGAAATCAGGTCTGCAGCTACCTTGTCCAGTGTTTTTCCTACTGATTCTAGGAGAGTCTTGCCATCCCTTACCTGTGCTCTCTCACTTCCTCTTCCTTCCTTTCTGTTTTGTATCGGCATAACACGTGCATACACGGCCGCGTCTCTGTCCACCTGTACCTGCCTGTCTCCAAGCATGTTGGAAGTGACCGTTTCTGTATACAAATGAGAATAATTTCTGCCTCTCAGTTTTGTTGGAAGAGAGAGTATGGGCTTTAATTTCTTAATCACAGTTCAGATTATTGCCCTCCCCAACACTTTCCAGTTTACAAAATGCTGTTTGTTAAACATGGAATAGGCAACCAAGAATGAGATTCATTGAGAGTTTTAAGTTCACTCGGTAGAGAGAGAATGAGAGGGAGAATGAGAATGTTTGTTTAGCAAGAAAACTCCCTCTGTAAGTCACAACTGTAATTTCATTCCAACCTCTTCTTAAGTCGTAAACCCTAAGCATGTTTATGGTCATCCTTCCTAGCTAACAGTTGTGTGTAAAGTTTGGCTTTCCAGAGGTATCAGGTTCTGGAGTTTGAAGCTGCCTATTGACTTTTCTTGACCTGAATCTAGAAGACATGCACTTGTACCCATCTCTGAGAGATCCAGTTCTTCTTTTTTGTTTGCATTGCTGTTTTAGAGGTGATCTGTTTTGCCCACCAAAATCATCCTCTTGGTTCTTCTTCCAAAAAGGATTGTGAGCCTTGACTGCAAAGTGAAGATTTACTCATGTTTGTATCCTCAGTGTCTGAGCATGGTGTCTGTACTGTAGCAGGTGTTAAATTTAAGTCCCTGTTCAGTACATAAATGCCAAAACAAGGCAAACTATGGTAGCAGCAGTATTGCAGCATTCTTGTTTCTCAGGGATCTGAGTTTTAAGAAAACTGGCACCAGCCAGAGAGGTGTCTACTGGGAACTGAAGCTGCACGGTATTTTAAGTATTAGTGAAACTGAAAAATACATCTAATTTAAACGCTTATAAAAATCATTTTAAAGTCATACCATCACTTCTAGGAGACCAGAGTGACATCTAGTGATTTGTATATTTGTGGACATTAATCTGATAGTTTACGTTTCCTTTGCAAGATCTTGAGAAAGCATGCCTGTCTGTAGAGTGGCCCCAGTATGGTGAGGTGATAAGAAAATTTAGAAAAGGCCTGGGACTTTCCATTGTAGTGTCTGGGGATCAGATTCTGGTTCTGCCACTTGTGTTCTCTGTGCTCTTAGGGAAATGCTGTCACTACTCTGGACCCCAGCTTTTTTATCTGTAACGTGTGACAATATCCACCTCTTTGCATCATTATTGTGAGGATTAAGTGAGATAAAGATTAGCACGGGTTCATAGTATTCAGTAAATTGTATTTTTAAGAAAATTTATTTACTATTTATTCATACTACTTTCACCTTTGTTTTTTAGTGAACAACAAGACTGTGAAATTGCTCAGGAAATCCAGGAGAAGCTGGCTATTGAGGCCGAGAGACGACGCATTCAGGAGAAGAAAGATGAGGTACAACTAAGATAATGCCCCTCCACCCCAGCCTTGAGGAAGGGCTGCCTTCTGTATTCATGGACTCAATGCAGGGTTGCCGGATGGGCAGCAGAACTCTCCTCTTTGGTGGTGCACAGTCCAAGTGTTGCCCTCCATGGACCACTGTTTATTGCCCCTCGATAACCTAAGTGAACTCTTCTTAAAGATGATGCTAATTCAACGTAAGAGGTGAATTAGTTTCCTTGGGCTGCCTTAACAATTACCATAGACTTGATGTGGTTAAAACAGTAGAAATAGAGTCTCTCACAGTTCTGGAGGCCAGGAATCCAAAATCAAGGTTTTGGTGGGTCCTGCTGCCTATTAGGAAAGATGCTTCTTTGCCTCTCCCTATCTTCTGCTGGCTCCTGACAATCATTGGCATTTCTTAGAGTGTCACTGGATCACTTCAGTCTCTGCCTCTGTGGTCGGATGGCCTTCTTCCCGTGTCTTTGTGTCCTCTTGTTTTCTTAAAAGGAAACCAGTAATTGGATTGGGGACCCACCCTCATCTAGTATGATTTTCTCTTAACTAATTACATCTGTAAAGACCCTATTTTTGAATAAGGTCATATTCTGAGGTTCTTAGTAGAAATTACTTTTTGGGGGACACTATTCAAACCATACAGGGTGTTTGTTTGTGGGTTATTCGTGCAGTCTTGAGAGAGGGTGTTTGTTTGTGGGTTATTCGTGCAGTCTTGAGAGAGGGAGAGCAGACCTGTGTGTGGTCTGAACACAAGTCAGGGCGTGTCAGTCGTGAGAGGCCAGGGGCCACCAGTGCTCTCACTCTTTGCTGTTCATGGCTTGACTCTCCTGTGATGTGCTGCCTCAAGGAACTAATCAGTTTAATTCTGTATATATTTTTAAATTGTATTGTTTTTAAAGTTGAAAATGACTACAAGTAGCAGTAGTGTTTTTTGGTAAGGAGACTTGAATTTGCATTTAACTATTTCCTTTGTTTTATACTTTTAGCCTTTCTTACAAACAATTCCTTTTCAGCATGTACTGATTCTTTTCTTCTTTCAAACCAGCTGTGCTGTTCTTGGCCCAGACTGAAGAAAATGATTTAGAATTTTAATAGGAGGATGGCCATATGATTTATTGTATGTATACTCACATATTCTTCTAGGTTCAAGGGGGGACTATTAATAATTACATAAGCTGGGCCTGCCTTGGGTAAACCAGCACACGGAATCACCCTGTTAAATAGATGGGATGAGGACCATCAGTCAAGCAGCCTGCATATACTGCTGCTCCCACTGAGCCATCCTTGTCCCTCTAAGACTCCTTGTTCAGTGCCAGGTGAGCGGGAGACATCTGCTATGTGTGTATTTAGCTTTTCTTTAAGAAACAAACCATGATCATGTGATAATCAGAACTGCAAGTAAGCATTAGGATTTGCTTTTTATCCTTCCTGTTATCAACACAGGAACTCTTTCTTCCTGCAGGATGTGTTACTCTGTGTAGTCAAGACTTAGCTTTGGGGATGAAATTGGGAACTGAAAGAAGTGATTATATTTTCTGAACAGGAAAGCTTCTATTTTAAAAAATAACAGAGTAATGAAGTTGGCTTCTTATAAATGCTACTGGTGTCCTGTGATCCCCCCCCCCCCATTCAAGAAAAACAGGATAGAAAGAGAAACCAAAGCACTTTATTTAGGCATGTAGAATCTAAACAGCAATCACAATAAATAGTCTCGTGGTAATACTGTATAAAGTGAGCAGTGTAGTGATTGACTCTGTTCTTCAGATGAAGAAATTAAGACTTGAGGAAGTCAGTGACTGGTCTCCAGCTATAATAAGATGACCAAGAAATATCTGTACAGTTCAGGTTCCCTGACTGACTGCTTCTGACACGGATGTCCTGTGATACAACAAAACATGGAGATTTTCGAGTTAGGCTGCTCTGAGTTTGAATATTAGCTCTTTAATGTCTAGCTGTGGCTTTCAGCATTTTACTTACCCAGGTAGAACCTTAGGTTCCGAAATGGAGAAGTCGTGATAATTGCACATACACTAGAGGGCTGTTGTGAGGTTTAATGCCTTTGGTGCATATTAACTTAGCTTCTTACATACTAAGTTAATTTCTTTTCTTTTTGCTTTCTTGCCTAGTGTTTCCCCACCATTCTGCCCCTTATAACAGCTCTGATTTCTATACAGAAAGAGATGTGTGCTAAATTAGAAAGGGGGAAAAATAAACAGGCTCAAGTGTATTCCAGTCTTGTGTGATCTGAGCCAAGAGTTTTCTTGCTTTTACACATCTCCCAGCTACCTTGCCCTCCTCTGTTGTTTGACCTACAGAAATGGTCCCATTCCCCAGTGCTGTCAGAGACTGAATGAGAAGTGCAGCTGTGGAGATTTAGTGAGACTAGCCTTAAAAGCTCCATTCAGACTCTTGACTTTTCAGCTGATGCTTTAGATCAGAATATGCCTACCGTGCAGAGGTGTTTTCTTATCTGAAGATAGGGCTCTCAGCTGACTGGTATGGTATTAATATTAAATGCACAAAATTTGCATTAGTAAAGTTTGTCATTGAAGAATGTATGATAATACATATTTGTTTATTTTAGTCCACGGTGCCTCACAGAGGACACTGAGATGAGATAATAGTGGGAATTTTTCTGGCCAACTTTTGAAAAAAACATCATTGCCTGTTACTCGTGAACTGACCTAATTCTTTTTTTTTTTTTTTTTCCTCCCTTCTCTTCTCTCTCTCTGTGCTCTTCTATTTTCTTATGGAGTCTGCTTAGCTAGTATGTTCTTATTGGACAGCAGGGCTGTGGAAAATTCCTCTCTGGATTTTCACCCAGATCTCTTTAAGAGATTTTTGGGGTCAGTTCTTCTTTGGTTGTTTCTAACTCCCCAAACAACCAGATGTAGAATCCAAGGTCTCTTTCCTATTGGGACAGAGTATTTTTCCTGAACAACATTGTGCATGAAGAGTAGAGTTACACAACTCTGTGTGGGTTAATTAGCATTTCTGACTTTGTTATGGTATAATTTTATTGTGCTTTTTAACAGAGCACATATGTAAGGAAAGTAGCATTTCCATTCAGGGAGACAGATATAGGAAAGTTAAACCAACAAAAAAAAAAGTTTACAGAAGGAGAGAGATAGTCTTACCAGCATTGTAGCTTTCCCCTTCCTCCTCTCCCCAGTCCTCTTCCCTCCCTTCCTCTTCCTCTTTCTCTTTCTCTTTTTTCTTTTATTCTTCTGTCCTCCCTCCTCCTTCCCTCCCTTCATTCCTTTCTTCCTTTTTAAAAAAAAAAACTTGTTTTACATAGTGTGACTATAGTAGTTGCATTTCTCTCTAAGCCTCTGTTGAAGAAAGGGTTGTAGCCTTTGGGAATACTGGACTGTGTGAGTTTGTAAGTAATTAAAATGGACTAATTCCATTGGAATCATTTTCTTTAGTCATAGCATAAACATTTGTCAGTGTTATTTAATAAGGCTAAGGAATGTGTGTTTAGTTGATTTAACTTATTTTTAAATGAAATTCTTAAGCATGTGTGTATGTGTATGTGTGTGAATATCTATAGGTATATGTGTGTCTCTGAACCTAGGTCCAAATATATGTGAATGTGCCAACTATTTTAGGGCAAACCTTTTTTTTTTTTTTTTTTTTTTGCTTAAGTAAACATTAGCATCACCATTTTATGAAAAGTCTGTGGCACTAATCCAATAGTTTGAAGCCATTTATAATATGAACTGTTCAGGGATAAACTTAGTAACCAGTTTACATTAAAAATTAATTTAGTGTGAAAGTGATTAGAATTTCATGTTCTAAAAAAGTATTTATATAAGTTGGTAATATTTAGAGCATAGCTCAAATAGCAGTACATTTTAGCTACTAAAAAAATTTCCTATGTTTTGGCACTTTAAAAATAAGATTATACATGTATGGCCAGAAAGGGGGAGGGAGTGGAAGGTGCCTGGTTGAGAAAATTCTTCTTTCTTCTTATCTTAGTTATATTGATGTTTTTTGCATCCATAGAACTGGTATATTGTTTTCTGGTCTTATACCCCTCTGGAGATGATACCTCTTGAGAGTTCCCTACTGAATTAGATGTTAATTACTGGTTGATAAAGAAGTGTAGCAATCTAATGGAATGTCTTTCCTTCTTTTTTTTTTCCTTTCTGATAGTCATTTGACAGTCACATTTTTAGATTTCCTTGATTTTGTGCTGAAGATTTCCTCATTTTGAAATTTCCTCATTTCCCACCATTGAGGAATAGAAGTGGAAACTTTCAGGGAGAAGTAACCCTGATATAAAATCGTATAAACCAAAAAAGTAGCATAAGGAATTCAACACAATAGTTTAGTAATTTGTCATGTGCTTGGGGAAGATGTGCTAGGCTCCTTTGGGCCCCATTGCACCTGGTTTGTGATAATGCCTCTCTTAGAGCACTCCCCTTTCACAGGGTCTTAAATCGTGCTAATGGTTTTGCTTCTAAAACTTAATAGGTAAGGCTTTGAAGATATTGATCATATATCCTGTTTTTCTACAGAGGACTCTAGAAGAATGTTTGGTTCCTTGAAGGCAATCAGTAAATACATGTTTTTATTAAAATTACTTTTTTCTAGCATCTAGAGATCTTTAACTGTGTTCTGTCTTATGCTCATTGTTTCAAATTTTCAAGAGGTGGGTGAGCTTGAATGACAGAAAAGGGAAAGATGAAATATAATGGTGAATTTTCATTCAAATGAATGTAGTTACCAGAAGGTCTTTTAATTATGGAGGGTTTTTTTTTTGTTTTTGTTTTTGTTTTTTGTTTTTTTTTTACACATTAACCCAAAGTAAGCCAACTTGATTAATATGATTAATTAAAAAATAATTGAAAATGACTTCAGAAGGGTTTATGAGTTCTTTTAGGTTTGTTTTCTCAAATTATGTTTTATGAAACAGTAATTCCAAATGCAAAGACTTGTACTAATTCATGTAAGCAGAAATAAGATTTGCCTCTTTTATACTCACATTGACATTTTTACTCTTTTATTGAGGCATTCATGATTTAATTGTATTTTAGTTATTTGCATATACCTTTGCCATCATAGGCTGGGGGGGCAGGGTCAGAATGTTATTCATCACTCAGTAACTGTAAAAACTTGCCTGGCAAAGAAGCAAGGGGGAGATAGGAGGGAGACCATTTTGTCTTTTTCAGTGGTGCTCTAATGCAAAGCTAAATCAGCCAAATAATTTTTTTCAAAGTTTCAAAATTAAATTGTATATACAATTTTAATGTTTTATAGATTACTGCACTCTTTTCCATCTAGGCTTAGTGAATCATCGTCTTGGAAAAAGGGCCCACAAATAAGAATTTTAAAAATTCTGTTGTTTAATCAGCTTTAGAAATACTAGGTTTGTATGTCCCAGATTGAGTTAGGTTTAAATTTCAATTAACCAAAAAGTCTTTCTTGTTCATCTGGATCATGTGCTACTCCACTGAGTATTTGAATAGCATGAGCTTAATGCCATGAAGTCTGGAAAGCTATGGATGGAGTCCATAAGAGATTGGCAGTGGAGTGTCAAACCATTGACTTTAGGGCCACTGGATGGAGTTTGTTGCATTGTAAAAGGTTTGTTTGTTCTCTGGTAATATTTGTTAGCATTCTCTCTTTATTTGCAGGACATAGCTCGCCTTTTGCAAGAAAAGGAGTTACAGGAAGAGAAAAAGCGAAAGAAACACTTTCCAGAGTCCTCTGGATCCAGTGCTTATGGAGATAATTACTACTATGAAAATGGAGGTAACAATGACTACATTATGACTTACTCTATCCTTAGACTCAACCATAGGACACTCCTTTAAATTTGTCTGTAAAGTGACCTCAGGGTCCATATGGATTTATGGCCAAGTTCTATGTGAATCTGAATTCGTCTGTTCCTTAGTTGGATGACCAGAGCCATTTTCATGGCTGTTAAAACAACTGGCATTTTGTAAGATTTGGCATGCATTCTTTCGTGCTGCAGCCACTTGGAATGCTGTACTACATTCTAAGCACATAAATTGGGGTGTGGAAAATGGGGTGAGGCTCTGGGCTTGATCTTTCTCAAGGAAGTCTGGGCACAGTGTCCGAGGCAGCAAAGTGCCATGAATAATGAAGATGGTACACAGCACATAAGTTGGGTAACAAAGCTCTTGTGTTTTAAACATAGGCCGCTGAGTATGTATGTTGATGACAAAATTAAAATTTAAGATTCCATGATCATTATTTGTCCTTTCTATTTTGCTTTCTTGCTGTTTGATTACTATAAAGAAAAAAATCCTGAGGGTGAAAAGTCCCTTCAGAATTTCTCTTCTCTAGTGCCTGCTTTTGCAGTGTGGTGCTGGTGCTTTGTGGTGGCGGTTGTGGTGCTGGTGATTCTTTCTCTTACTAGTGTGTTGGGAAATGAGCATTTGCAAGTATTGTCCCATCCTTTTTAAAGATCTGTCAAAGGAAAGACATTTCCTCTAATTCTAGCGTCCGTATTGATTGCAGTTCAGCTGGGAGACCACACTTAGGGTAACAAGTAAGGAAAACCTAAAGCAGATTCTAGAAAGTAAAGACATTAAGGTCCATGTTACTGAAGTCTCTTGTGAACTAATTATCAATTACTTCTCTGTGATTTCATTGTAAAAGGTAAGTAGGTGTTTGTGTTTGATGAGTGGAATGAAAGGAATGCATATGCAGATGTTAGGATTATTACCGTTGAGGACAATCTTGCCCAGTCACATTGTTCTACATTTGTTACCAGTAGAGCTCGGCTCTGTGGCATAGGCAGGTTGATTCTCTCTCTATTGCTTGATGTGCTCTCCTTCCATAAGTAAAGTGCTCAGCTCTTTCTTGATAACCATTTTCATTATGCTTGTTTTTCTAATGAAATCATGTATCACATAATTAAAAAACAAACAAACAGTATTGCCTTATAGTTTTGTGCTGGAAACCAGAATGTGAAGAGTTTATTCTTCATATTCAGTTACAACCTTAGAAATGTGCTCCTGTGTTTTTTATTTATTTTTAATTCTGCTCTGGAATCATATTCACTGCAAATAAAAGTCACTATTTAAAATAAAACTATTAAGTCTAGAAAAGCATTAGGATGGCAAGTAATTAAGTATACTAAAGTATTAATTTTAGCCTCCCTCTGTTAAAACTTTACACTAATTTGAATTGGGACTCAAATCTGGTTGTTTTGATCAGAGTGCTCTCATCCTTGAGGGCAGGGGACTACCTATGTTAAGAATTCAGTAGTTTTTCAGGAACATTTACAAAAATCATGAAGTCTTCACCTCCTGAGCATATGTATGTGAATATTGGAATTCCTTTTCAGTTGTGTTGTTGAGAGTTTATATGTTGCTGAACATGTGTGATCCTCATTCACTTGCCTTTGAGTTAGACCGAGTTGAGTTCCACAGAAACCCCGTCATAATTTGGCTCATATGCTCAAAGTAATTCTTAGGTTCTTTGCAGTTGTCTTTTCCCAACACATAGGGATATTCTTTAATTGTACTTCTCTATCTTTATGTGTACTTTGATTTTTGCCATACTTATATAATAATTATAATAGATCATTATGGAAGTGGTCCTCTTTTCAGCTTTTATTTTGCTTCAGTATAAATCTTAAAAATGATCACTTAAACATTTTCTACAAATCTGAAATTATCTAAAACATCTGTCAGATTTATATCAACTAAAATGGCATGTCTTATTCATTTGTGAATCCATGTTTTTCTTTCAAAGCCACTGACCTGTATTACAGGCATATTAGTCTTTTTTAAGTCATGGTCTTTGGAGTCATAAGACCTTGGTTCAAGTTTCATTCCTTCCTTAGAGCATTTGTAATGTTGAGAAGTTATCTACTATAATCACATTAAGCCTTTCTCTCATCTGTAAGATGGAGAGTTTAAAAATACATCCTTCACATGGGTGTTGAGAAGATCAAATAATATAATTTTGGTGAGGACTTAAACTCCAAAGTACTGTTGTTCATACATGTATCAGTGTTATGTGTGTATGACAGTATCTTCCATTTCTAAACAAAAATCATCTTATCTTGAAAGACAAACATGGAAGCACACAAATAAAGTGTGTGTGTATACACATATACATATGTATGTGTATATATAAATGCATACGCGTTGGCTGTAAGGAACTTAATTATATTTGCCAAATAACTTGGTCACAAGAAAAATACAAGTCCCAGACCCCACCCTAGTCTTTTTTCTTTCCCAGGTTTGAAGATAACACAAGTGAAGTAGACAATAGATATTTTTTCCTATCAACTCTGTGAAAATATAGTGACAGCTCTGTTCTAACTCTTGAAACACATTCAACTAAAGTAAAACTGATTATCAGTTAACTTTTCAGAAAGGATTAAAACCACCACCAAAAGAACAATCATAGCCTCACATATCCATGTCAAAAACAGAACCCTTGTTTTTTGGGAGCTAGAAGGTAGACTTCATTCATGCAGCCCTTTGTGGGAACATTGGTATTAACACTGAACCATTGTTCCCTGGATATGGTTATCATTTAAGTAGCTAGTCAATTTATATTAATAATTGATAGCAGTAGTCAATTGATTCTCAGTTGTCAAGACACACTTAAAATGATAGTTGGCTAAAATTATAGATACTTTTTTACCATAGAGAGTAATTGTTCTGTTTCAGTTTTGCTTTTATGCAAAAAATAAATGTAATCAAAAGTTCTTCAGATGATTTTAGAAGACTGATTTTAATTTGGATATCATCTTTGAAGCAAATCTCCTTTTCTTCTGAAAAGTTCAAGAGGAAACAATTTGAAGGTTTTGAGAAGCGTTATGGCGTCAGTGATACATTTAGCACAAATTTCCCCTTTCTCAGTTCCTTTATTAGATTAACAATAAAAAAGCTAAGACAACAAAAACAAAATGAAAGAAAAACCCTAAAAACTAAGAAAATGTATAGTCCTTTATTTCCTCTACATCCCATCAAATTGGGGTAGCTGTTTCAGATGCAATTCAGCAAGTGAGTAATTTCAGCAGGGAACAAATCTTAGATAATTTAGTAGTTTTCTTGGAACTAGGGTTTCTTTTCTTCTTTTTTTTTTTTTTCAGTTCATTTATTTTGAGAGAGAAAGTGCACAGAGGGGGGGAGAGAGAGAGAGAGAGCAAGCTCAAGGGGGGGGGGGGGGGAGAGAGAGAGAGAGAGAGAGAGAGAGAGAGAGAATATCCCAAGCAGTCTCCACACTGTCAGTGCAGAGCTTAGTGCAGGGCTCGAACTCACAAACTGTGAGATTGTGACCTGAGCAGAAATCAAGAGTTTGGATGCTTTAATCAACTAAGCCACCCTCGTGCCGTGTGATTTATTTTTATTACAAAATGTACTAAGGGTCTTAGACAATGTTAAATATGCCCTGCAAAGTGCATAGTAATTCCCTTCCTTCATTTTCACAATAGGCTTGTGCCCGAATGAGACTGGACAAAAGCACACCTCTATGTGCTGTTACTGAAATTTGTTACTGAAATCCCTGTGTTACATTAGGGATTTGTATATTTAGCACATATTGTCTTTTTATAGAAAGAATACAATATCATATTTTTTGAAGTGAATGTAGGGATGGAAGGGACTCCTTTTCCTGTATTCTATTATGGCATCCATTTTTAATATTTTCCTCTGTAAAATTTAAGTTAAGTTTGGGAGCAGAGTTACCCAAAGATAACAGGGTCATTTACTCACTTAAAATTCTCTACCCCATCCTCTTCCACATTGAACTGCATGGCTGGGAATACTTGTTTTGGCCACCTAAGGAGAGAGAGTAGGGGAATACTAAAAACTGGGTCATTTCTCAGACTCTAATGGAAACTAGCAACATTCTGATAGAGATTTATTATCATTTCCAATAAGAATATTTGAAAGCCTCTTCCTAGAAACCTTAATTATCACAAAGCTTGGTTGTTTTCTGTTTTATGAGACTCCCTCAATCCCTACTTTCCCCCCATAATACTTCCAAATTGGTTTTATAAATAGAATTTAACATTTAATGGCCATGGCTTTTGTTATTGGCAAATATTAAAGTACTGTATTAAGTCTCCATAATCATAATCAAGCTCTTCTTTCAGATTTAAGTTATTTCACATAATTTTAGTCTTTTAAATTTTTGACCGTGTACCCAGAATCCTTCATCTATGCCTGGACCAATCCAATAAATGCCCATCCCCTCTTTGCAGTTTGTTGAAAAACCAGTCTTCTCCATTTTAAAATATGGGCCCTGTCTTTCCTGTGTGGTGAGTTCATATGCTCATTAAGTTAACCTACATTTCTATTTTTCACATCCCTCCACTTCCACTCAGACCAGCCACAGTCAAGGAGGGCAAGGGAATTGGGTTCTGGAGTCTCAAGGTCTTGTAGACTCCAAAGTGATGGAAACACTGTGAAGCAAAGGAAAGAGAAACCCAAACATCCAATGGAGAACTTGGAAGAGCTAGAAGATTACTGTTCATCAGGGAAACTTCTGTCATCCTGTAGCTCGAGCAAAGTGAGGGGCAGTCCCCAAATTGACTCTGAGCAGCGTGAAAGGAAGCGGTCTGATCATGAGAGACTTCGGAGACCTCCACTTCCCAAGATCAGTGGTGAGGTGTTTTTGAGTACTGGATTTGATGACTGGGAGGCTAACAGTAGCCATCGAACTCAGAATTGGGAAAAAAAGTCCAGACACCAAGACCGACTTTCACCCAAGTCTTCACAGAAATCAGGGCTTCATTACAAGGAAGCTGTGTATGGGAGGGACCATGGGCAAGGTGAGCACAGAGAAAGGAAACACAGGCCCAGGACTCCTCCCTTCTCAGAGAGTGAGAAATGGCTCCAACTCCATGACACAGGTAATAAAGGACGGTCATGTTGAAAATCCTGGTATCATGTATATACATACAAGCAAATGTATTTAATAAGCATCTTCAGCAACGTATTCTTTCTCTGTAGTTTGTACTCATGGCTTTGAAATAAATCCTGGAGCCAAATATTATAAAAGGTATCTACTTAATACCAAGTGTATAAGAAGAAGAAACATATTTGTACATTTATACTACTACCTTCCAAGAAAATTCACCAATTCCTTACAAAGTTCTTCCAGCCCCAGATTGCAGTGGACGTGCCCATCCCAGACACAGTTCTTCATTTGTCAAGACCATATACCAGAGAATCAGATACCAAATCATAGCTCCTGAATTTCTGGGTGTAAGTCAGATCTTGTGACGCTGTCTTCGTATTATTTGCCTAACTAGAAAATCAAGGCTGGAATTTCTAGCTTCTCTTGGTCTCATCTTTGCCATGTGTAAAGTGAGAGATCAGATAGGCATTCTCTAATAACAGCATATTTCAAATTGTGGGCCTTGGTCTATTTTTGTCAGAATCAGCTGAGCTGCTTCCTAAAGAAGCAGCTTTCTGGATCTCACACATATTATAATTTCTATAGTTTCTCCTGGCAGTTTGGACTCATTTTAGACCTGAGGTAATTTTTCTGCACTTAAAGTTTGAAGATCATTTCCTTAAGTTACTTTCTAGGCTCTAACCATCAACGACTCTAATGCTACAGTTGGTGTTCTGAAATGCCGGTATCCGGTAAGTTCTTGGCATTTGTTTAGGAATAAGGTGAATGTCCTGGCATGTCTGGAGTTTACCTCTGAAGTCCTTCATTGACCCAGTAATGGTTCTCTCTCTTCTTATCTGGAAACTGCTGTGTGGTGATGTTTTCCTTGTGGTTCTACCACTGTAAGTCATAATTAGATCATACTCCTCTCCCTGGTTCTATTGTACTCTTATTGAAGTTTTGCAGCGATGTAAGGGTTATTGGAGAGTACCAACGAGGCATCTCTACTTATTTTCTTCCTAACTGTTGCCCAGCCAACCTCTACTTTTGGGTCTGGAAACTGGTTAGGTTGCAGATTCAGGTTGATTTAGTTTGTTTCTCCTATTGTGTTATCTTTTCCTATCATGTTAGTCATTTAAGTTATTAAAAGACTTGGTCATAAAGAAAATGAAAATTCAGTTCAGCAACCATATTAAGTATCTACTGGAAATATTCTCGCCTCAGGCTTTATGTTTGGGGATATATGCTTGGATCTGAGCCTCAGAGGGTTTTAATAAGTCAAGCCAAAAAGATGGAGTGAAAGTAAACAGTCATAAATTAGGTATATTTTGAACAAAGAGCTCTGGAGGAGTAGAGGAGAACTGATATCATCTGTCTATAGTAAGTTATACTATATCCAGATGTAGAAAGACTTGGAGTCCTAATATGGGAGAGAGTTGCCCCCACCTCTGCATTTCTGATTCTGTGATTCTGACCTTTTAAGAGTGCTCTGAGGACCGGTTAATCTTTACGGCTTTTAGTTATTCTTGAGGTTTTCTTAAAAAGGCTTAGGAAGGGTAAAACTAATATGAAATGAAATACTAACTCACAACTCTATTACTGGAATTGCGGGTAAACTCGCCCAAGGACCCAACACAATGGCTTAAAAAAAAGGTGGCTAGGCAGGTACTCAAATGGCTACAACAGAGCTGCTGGTCTTGATATTCAACGTTAGAAATTCTATCTTCCTAGCTACTACAGGCATTTGATTTTGTGACCCCACGAATAGAAGGTTACATTAAAATGCAATTACTAAATACTGGTGTCTATTCTTGTTTTTGTAAAAGCATAGTTCTTAAAGTTGTTGGCATAGGCCAAAATTTTATTAACTTATTAATTAAGAAACTAGCAGAGTGACAAAGAGCTAATGAGAGAATTTGAGGGCAGGCTTTTTTATAGTTAGTTGAAAAAGGAATGCAAAATACAATTGTTAAAATTAAATATAAGATTGGTTAACTTTCTAAAGGACAGTAAAACCGTAACATCTTTGAGGGTAACTTCTCTAATGGGCTATTAAATCATAACAGCATATTAATTTTTCTACAGTTTAAAAGCAAACTTTTAACAGTTTTATTCTGTGAGAATTTAAAAGTAAGCTGTATTTGTGTTTGTTGGGGGAGGTCCTTGTGTCCTTAAACTGGAGAATGATGAACAGGAGACAAGGATTAGATTAAGAATTGAATGTGAAACTGTTAAGTATGGCTCACCTGATCTTTTGAAAGCTGGTTTTTGGATTGTTGAGGCTACCATGATGAGAGCAGCCATTCCTTCAATTTCTTTCAACTAACTGCATTTGAAAAAAAATTTAAGGCATCTCTGTTTTCTATAATGAAATGTACAGCCTTACATTGTAGTATCTGAAGTTCCTTCTTACATACTCACATAAGCTCTTTTTACCTCTGGTACACAGCATACTACTATTTAGTGGGCAGTCCTGCCAGTCCAGAAATCTAGTATTTTATGATGGAGATTTTCTGCTTATGAGACATGTGAATTACAGTGATGTATCAGTAGTTCAAATAAACTCTTTACCCACTAGATATTTGGGACTTAGATATTATTTCAGATACTTATTAGTTAACCATTTATTCATTCATTCATTTATATTGAGATATAGTTAATGTATAACATTATATTAGTTGAAGGTGTACAACGTAATGATTCCATATTTGTGTATATTACAAAATGTTCACAATAAGTCTAGTTAACGTTCATCACCATGTATAGGCACAAGGTTTTTTTTTTTTCTTATGATGAGAACTTTTAAGATGTACTCTCTTAGCATCTTTCAGATATGTAATACAATATTACTAACTGTAGTCATCAGGCTTATTTATTTTATAACTGGAAGTGTGTACCTTTTGATCCCTTTCACCCATTTTACTCACTCCTTACCCTCTGCCTCTGGCAACTCCCAGTCAGTTCTCTGTATCTGTGAGCACTTTTTTTTTTTTTTTTTTTTTATGATTCTGTATATAATTGAGATCATATGGTATTTGTCTTTCTCTGACTCATTTCACTTAGCATAATGCCATCAAGGTCTGTCCATGTTGTTGCAGATGGCAAGATGTCCTTATTTTTTATGGCTGGATAATATTAATTGTATATACACCACAGTTTTCTCTATCCATTCATATGTTGAATGACACTTAGGTCGTTTCCATGTCTTAGCTTCTGTAAATAATGCTGCAGTGAACATGGGGATGCAGATATCTTCTTGAATTAGTGCTTTTTGCTTCTTTCAGATAAATAACCAAAAGTGGAATTGCTGGGTCACATGGTAGTCTTATTTTTTTTATTTTTTGAGGAACCTCCATACTGTTTTCCATAGTGGCTGTTTCCAGTTTATGTTCTCGCTAACAGTGCATGAGGGTTCATTCCCTTTTCTCCACATCCTCACCAACAGTTATTATTTCTTGTCTTTTTGATAATAGTCATTCTAACAGGTGTGAAGTGATATTTTGTTGTGGTTTTGATTTGCATTTTTCTCATGATTAGTGATGTTGAACACCTTTTCAGGTACCTGTTAGCCATTTGTATGTCTTCTTTAGAAAAATGTGTATTCAGTTCCTCTGCCCATTTTTTTAAAGTTTATTCATTTTTGAGAGAGAGGGAGAGAATGAGAGAATGAGTGGCGGAGGGGCAGAGAGACGGGGGAAGGAGGATCCAAAGTGGGCTCTGTGCTGAGAGCAGTGAGCCCGACGCGGGTCTCGAACTCACAAACCATGAGATCATGACCTGAACCAAAGTCAGACGTTTAACTAACTGAGCCACCCAGGCACTCTGCCCATTTTTATTTTTTTTTACTTAAAAAAAATTTTTTTTTAGCATTTATTTGTTTTTTTAGAGGCAGAGAGAGACAGTATGAGCGGGAAAAGGACAGAGGGAGAGGGAGACACAGAATCCGAAGCAGGCTCCAGGCTCTGAACTGTCAGCACAGAGCCTGACGCGGGGCTCGAACTCACGGACCGCGAGATCGTGACCTGGCTGAAGTCGGACGCTTAACCGACTGCGCCACCCAGGCGCCCCTCTGCCCATTTTTAAATCAGATTGTATTTTGCTGTTGTGTTGTATGAGTTCTTTATGTATTTTGGGTAGTCACCTCATATCAGATTTGCAAATATTTTCTCCCATTCCGTAGGTTACTTTTTCATTTTGTTAATGGTTTCCTTTGCTGTGCAGAAGCATTTTAGTTTGATGTAGTCCCACTTGTTTATTTTTGCTTTTGTCACCTTTACTTTTATGTCACATCAAAAAAAAAAAAACATTTCTAAGAGCTTATGTTTTCTTCTAGGAGTTTTATGGTTTCAGGTCTTATGTTCAAGTCTATAATCCATTTGAGTTAATTTTCATATATAGTATATGAAAATGGTTTAGTTTCTTTCTTTTGCATGTAGCTGTCTAGTTTTCCAATACCATTTCTGAAGAGACTATCTTTTCCCCACTATATATTCTTGGCTTCTTTGTCATAGATTAATTGAGCATATATACACAGATTTATTCCTGGGCTCTATTTTATTCCATTGATCTATGTGTTATTCTCTTAAAAATTTTTTTAATGTTTTTGTTTATTTATTTATTTATTTTTTTTTAATTTTTTTTTTCAACGTTTTTTATTTATTTTTGGGACAGAGAGAGACAGAGCATGAACGGGGGAGGGGCAGAGAGAGAGGGAGACACAGAATCGGAAACATGCTCCAGGCTCCGAGCCATCAGCCCAGAGCCTGACGCGGGGCTCGAACTCACGGACCGCGAGATCGTGACCTGGCTGAAGTCGGACGCTTAACCGACTGCGCCACCCAGGCGCCCCTTGTTTATTTTTGAGACAGAGACAGAGCATGAGCAGGGGAGGGGCAGAGGGAGAGGGAGACACAGAATCTGAAGCAGGCTCCAGGCTCTGAGCTGTCAGCACAGAGCCCGACGTGGGGCTCGAACTCATGGACTGTGAGCTCATGACCTGAGCTGAAGTCGGACGCTTAACTGACCGAGCCACCCAGGTGCCCCTGTGTCATTCTCTTTTAAACTGACTGGAGGTGACAATCTTATCACTCTGTCAAATCAAATAAGTCTGTTTATTTGACTATTTCATTTGAATGTCCTCCAAATGTCTTTGATATATATTAAAATATTTTCTCAGTGAATTTGGTGCACAGGCGGAGGCATAAGAAGGGAAAAGGTTTAGTGTGTTCAAATCTGAACACATCCCACTCTGTTGTTTCTTTCACTGGTGGCAAAATGGAAGGAGTAAGGCATAAGTGTGATTTTCCCTGTCAGACTCAACAAGGCGTTGAGCATTTGTTGAAGTGTCCTTTTTCTGTAGGTAGGAGTATAGTATCACAACCTCTTTTCCACCAACTTTGTCCAATGTCAGCTTCCCTAATTTCATGTCTTTTCCCTGAAATACTGTTTTCTAGTTATGAACAAACTAATCATAACTTAGGGAGGTTTATATTTCATTTAAATATGATCCACTCTTATGAGTATCCCTCTGTTTCCTGACTGTCACAAACCACTCAGAAATCTGACTAAAGCTAGCCCTGCCCAGCCCAGCAATATAAGATTCAGTAGTTCTAGAGATGATGGGAAGTTGAAGTGGATTTGGTATTCTAGGTACACAGACGCTAAAGGCCTGAAGCTAAGAGAGCCAGGTTTAATAGTCTATGTTTGTGGGAAAGAGAGATGAGTCCATGGCTTTTGGATTTACCACAGAGCTAAGTTCAAAGCTCTACAAAGGCTTCACCAGATAATTTAAATTTCTTCATGTGCCCATAATTTAGTTGTATTCTTTTTCTTTTTTGTTTAAAGCAAGTGAATCAAGTGTATTGAAGTATTTTGATAAAAATTATTTTAATGTATGGTTATTTTGATGGACATAATACAGTAAACTAATAGCTTCAATGCCATTTTCAAGTAAGAATCAACTGTTAAGATTTAAAACAATCAACCCGAACTACCAAAGGCCAGATCTCATTCAGGTTATTTAAATTAGTCCTTCAGGTTTGAGTCAAAGATTTGTATGTTTATTTAAAGCACCTCAAGTGGTTTTAATATATAAGTAGGGCTGAGACTGATGCAAAGAAATAGGTAATTAGGAGTAAATTTTCTTTTTACCTTCAATAATCCATTTACTGAAAGTCACTATTCCAGATGATCACTCTTGTTCGTGGCATTAAAAATATTACTTCTCAATATAATACATTCACATTGTTGAATAACTATAATTTATTTATTTATTTTTAATGTTTATTTATTTTTGAGAGAGAGACAGAGCATGAGCAGAGGAGGGGCAGAGAGAGACGGAGACACAGAATCCTAAGCAGGCTCCAGTCTCTGAGCTGTCAGCACAGAGCCCAACACGGGGCTTGAACTCACGAGCCGTGAGATCATGACCTGAACTGAAGTCGGATGCTTAACTGACTGAGCCACCCAGGTGCCCCAATAATTATAATTTATAAAGGATACACAGAGGGGAATATCTGCAGTGTTGAAATAAACATCAGCAATTACCACTTGACTAAAAGTTATAAAAAGAATATATGCTGCTTATAAAACTTCAAAGTAGGGGAAAAATTCCCCACCCATACCCCATGTTACTTTTTTCTCAGAGGAGTAGACATCTAAGGTCATTATGTTCTCTGGTATTTCCCTTATGTTACATCTTCCCTAAAATTTAGCAACAGCATTGAGCTGATGGAAACTACAGGAAAGATCCAGAGCAGGTGGGTTTGTTCACCGTCAGAGCAGAAGCCACAGTAGGGCCACTGGTTGGCTAATAGGGACTGTCATGTAACTCTGAGGTGATGCTGTTTCTGAAGTAAAGTACGCAAGGCTGAGTTAAATAGAAGGAAGACTCTTACTTCCTCCAGTCTTGACAGCCTCTTTATAACTCTGACTCTGTAACCTTCTTGATTTTTTTTTTTTAATTTTAGTATCTTAACCTTTTTTTTTTTTTTTCACTTGCTATTTTGCAAAAGCCTCACTTACAGTTCACTGTATGATTTCCTGCTGTTGAAGAAAGTATGTGAAAGGGGAATTTTTCCTGGGCACTTTTGGGTGGGTAACTGTTTAAATGTGTGGATAATCTGCACTACGACTTCTGTGCCTCTGGGAAAAAATTATTTCTGGTGCACTCTACTGTGAATTCTGTAGTGGTGCCAATATTGTCAATATTAGATACAAAAAATAACTTCTTAAACTTTGCAACTTTTCAGAAAGCAAATGCAGTCGCCTTATTATATTGAGTTTTCTAGGAATGAAGCCAAGAGGAATGAAAGACGCTGTCTCTACCCCGTCACGAGTGGCTCACAGGGATCAGGAGTGGTATGATGCTGAAATTGCCAGAAAACTGCAAGAAGAAGAAATTTTGGTGAGAAATTTTCATGCAAAAGTTTAGGTGATAATCACTAAGTTTTCTTGAATAAAATTGAAATTATGTGATAGGCATTGTGATCCTCTATGAGTTGAGTATGGGTGGAAAATCAAGCTAACGGGAATAGAGTGTCCAGTTTTACTTACTGAGTAAGCATTACCATCATAATTCCATATCCCTATCTGCTGTGGAACATGATAAAACAGTCCTGCTCTGGCTGGTGGCTGGTGAAAGTATACCGGTTAAACTTCAAGGATGTTACTTACAGCTGGTTTGAAATACTCGTGTGTTTCTATGTAAGATTTTTAAAAATGGACAACACAGATTCTAATTAAATTACCCTTTTTTTTTTTTTTTTGGTATTTTTTTGTACCATAGGCTACCCAGGTAGACATGAGAGCAGCTCAAGTAGCCCAGGATGAGGTGAGTTCTTATTAGTTAATAAGTTTTTGAACTAATACTCTTCAGAAGTAGCCCAGTAATTTTCTGCCCATAACTCTGCAATCAGTGGTACTGACTGGATTTTGTTTAGGAAATTGCTAGACTCCTCATGGCTGAAGAAAAGAAAGCTTACAAGAAAGCCAAGGAGAGGGAGAAATCATCTTTGGACAAAAGAAAGCATGACCCTGATTGGAAGGTAAGTTCTGTTTATTGTTTTTATCTTATCTTATTTATTAATTAATTATAAAGGGGACTCTGCTTTTAGGGTAAGTTCTACCAGTGTATTTGGCATACACAAATTACTTGTATTGCATATGCAAATCTGACTCGTAAATGTAATTTCATTACAAAAAATCATAATTCTTCAAAGTAATCATGAGAAAGTAACCGCTAAGATTGAAAAACTCATTCCATTCATTTTAATACCAATTAAGTTGCACATGCCACTGGTCATGAGTAATCTAAGTTTTACATATTAGTAAAATAGGTAAATATTATCACCTTACAGGAGAATGTAGTATTTTCACATGCTTTCATGTTTCCCCAGTGGCCTTTTCTCTCTCTCTACTTTCTCTCTGTCCATCCGTGATCATGTACCCACTGTTTCTCTTTCCTCTGACATAACTAGATCCGTGGCAGGCTGACACATACCACCAGCAGCCATCTCATGTCAGAGTATAGGAACTGCCTAGCATGAGCTGGGACTGTTGTCTTCCACTCATTAATCAGGAACATTAGACAAAATGGTTACTGACCACAGTTTATTCTTCTATAGTCTAATTTTTGTACGAGGTGGGTGCAAGTTCAGTTTAACAGACTGCACTCATTAGTTACTGTGTGCACTGCACCACTGTGGACTTGCAGGGAAAGACAAAGATATATTTTCCTCATAATAATATATAACGTAGGAGGAAGACAAACTAGACAGGTAACAAATACAGGGTTGAATTGGCTGAAGAAAGCATAGTAGAAGAACAGAGGAGTTGCTGGGGCCAAGAATTCCTATAGTAGAGGCTTTTCAGAGGGAGTTTGTACTGGGCCTGGGAGGTCTCAGCTAGGGTGTGTATCCACGCATAGTTGATGTTTAGCGCTGTTCTCTCTTTCTCTTCTCTCTCAAACAAATTCCTGCCTTGGATCTCTGGTTCGGTCTGAGTCTCAGCATTGATCAGGAGGAAAAAGAAGACATAGAAACCATGATAATCGTATTGCTCTGCTATTTCCTATTGCTCAGTTATTCAGTTGTCGGTCGAAAAACAAATGAAAGTATTTTTTCCATGTTAATTATTTATAGGTATCTCCTTCTTTCACCCTCCTAGTAATTCAGGATTTTTCCTGATGTATTTTATTTTAGAAGAAGGGCTCCCAAATGCTTCTGCTTATACAAATTTAAGCTACAAATAATTGCCCAGAAGTTACTCAGATTCTTTGTTAACCCAGCTATGAAGGAGTAGGTATTTTTGAGGATTGCACATCAGGCAAGTAAAAGGGGAAAGGTCGCATGTCTAGCAAGTGTTCTAGCAAATTAGAGTCTGATTTCTAGATTCTATAATTGGTTCTGGTAGAGTTCTTCTCTTAGAAAGGTTGGACTGAATGTTCCTTAGTGTCCTAGCTTGAAAATCACCATCCCCAAATCAGATTTTCAGAAATAGGTTTAAGGGCACAGACCAACATTCCACAGACTGGAAGTTCTGGTCAGCTGCTGTGCAGCTATTATGTTAATAATGGGTGTCCAGGTGTATTCCTGTGGGGGAGCATGTTCATGTGTGTGTCGCCCATTCATCTGGCTGCATTGACAGCTTCCAGCATACTTTTGTGACTGTAATTTTTTTTAAATCTCTGAGTGGCCATATGTAAAAATATTTCATGTTGTTCGACTGAATGTAAGTAACTTGAAATTACTAGAGTTTGGCATGATTTAGATATTTTCTAAACCTAATAATTTTACTTTTGTTTTCTATATGTGGGCTTTTCTTTTCTGTCATTTTTTTTCCTTCTTTTCCTGTCCATAGCCAAAAACAACTAAATCGGCACACTCAAAGTCAAAAGAAAGTGATGACCCTCACCGTTCTAAGAATGACAGGCCAGCAAGGTAAGATGACACTTGAAGAGGGGAGTGAGGAACTTGACTTTGGGGTGAGTAAGGAGTTGTGGATTGTCTGAGAAGAGTATTCTCTGGAGAGGAGATCCAGAAATCGGCAGCTGTGAGACGGTATCAAGTCTTGTGGGAGTATTCTCAAATTTTGTTTGCATTCTCTTTTTTTCTTTTCAATTTTATTTTTTATTTGTTAAAATTTACATCCAAATTAGTTAGTATATAGTGCAACAATGATTTCACGAGTAGATTCCTTAGTGCCCCTTACCCATTTAGCCCATCCCCCCCACAACCCCTCCAGTAACCCTCAGTTTGTTCTTAAATTGGGTTGAACAAGCCAAATCAGGAAAATGATCATTTTACTGGAAACTAGGGTTTATAAAGAATGATGTGTTTTTTGGTAGGACCAGTTCCTGTCTTTGGATTCACTGAACTGATACCCTCAGCTAAGAAGGGATGAGATTGATGTTTTTCCCAGTAAAATCCCAGGTTTTAAAGTTTTACTAAGTTTTATGGTCACATTGGTATGCGCATGATATTTACACATGCTTAAATTCATTTCTGCATGAATCTCAAAGCCTTGGCAAACACTTAGTTTGAGTCATGGCAGTCTATTCTGAATCCCACTAGATCAAGTAGCTGTGGCTGTGGTGTGTGTACTTTCTGACTTCTCTCAAACAGCCTTGGGTTTCAGTTAATGGACCAATTGCTGTCTTTCTACCTAAGTGTAGACAACATTTAAGTCTCTGGGGAAGCAGAAAGCAACCTTTTTTTTTTTTTTTATTTGGTCCTTTATTGATTTTTGTTGCTTTTCAAAACAAAACAACATAATTGGACTAGGAAGAGAGAATATTATATACAAAAAGACAAAAGTAACACTGAGTCTGACACTTTGAAAACTCTGTAAAAACCTTGAATTTTCATCCTAATTATTAATATCTGTTTTAATTCTAAAACATAAATTTTATCACACTGAAAAACATATAATGTTGTTGCCACTCATTGCCCACACTTAAGCTGCTAGACTTGTTTTCTTAAAGTGAATATATTTAGTGTCTTTAAAAAGCCATAGTCTATTTTTAAACTCACGGGCTTTCAGAAAGTAAATATCCTTCGGAAAACTACATCAGGTTTGTAAAGCTCTTAGGGCAACACTAGTATATTCTGTCAATTGTATAAACTTGGTTCTTCTTGTATCTTTTAGTTAAGCACATGCCAGAGGTTTCTTTATGGCATACTTTATAATTATGTACTTTTATTTTCATCCCTGCAATATCCAAGTTAAAAAAGGAGTAACTCATCTGTTCTCAGTAGGTTAATAGGTGTGGTTTATTATGCTTTCTTTAGTCAGCTGAATTAAAATCTTTAGGCTTACTCTGCAATCTTCAAAACTTGTGGGCTCTTTAGAACACTAATAATTTTCATATCAGATATGATAGAACAATCTGTAATGGCTATTTAAAAAGATGTATTAAAGTTGAAAACAAGTTTTTGAAATATAATACGTACTTTTAAAAATATTTGGCATATTGAAAGAATGGATAATCAAATGATCCTGTATTAAAAATGGCTATTATAAATGAATGAAAGTGACCTATGACTGGTAGAACTGACTGGAGAGAAACATTTGTCTTTAAGTATCACTTACAGAAAGATTTTTTGTGTAGATACAGATATAGATACAGGTAACAAAAAAAATTAGAATTTTATGAAATCTCTATTTTCATAGTTAGAAATTAAGCCTAGTATTATGGTTGCCTTATACAACTAATACTGGAATATATGCTTTCTGATTAGAGTCTATGGTTTCCTCTTTCACATTTTTTCCCCTTTTTCTTTCTCCTTCACATTTAATTATAGTAGATTTAGTTAGCTATTTGTACAGAAAGAGATGGTTTCAGGGATTGAAAAACATGGAGCTTCCTAGGTCTAGAAGTTTACTTCAGTGCAGTGATAATAGTAGTAGAGGGAAGACAAGTTATTGGGAGGAGCTTATAACATTCATGGTCAAGAATCAGTTTCTTTGTCCATTACTCTATCTAAGGAAATGGGAGTATCAGCTGGCAATCTGAATTAACTTCAACTCTTTGTAACTGGAAAAAGTTTCAACCAAGTTCTAAAATCTTTTAAGTATAGTATTTTATACTGATACTACTACCTGGTGTTTTATTTACATTTTTCTCTCAGAAAAGAGAAAACTTTATCTTAGAGTAAGCAGCAGTTACCAAGAAAGAACTGCTTCCTGTTCTCATGAAATTTATCATCTAAGCAATTATACAAATAACCATTATGTTGAATGCTTTGGATGAAAAGTGCATGGTATCATAAGAAAAGAAGGAAACAGCCTAGTCTGGTATCTAGGAGGGCTTCTTCAATGACTTCTGAGTAAATTCTGAAAGGTATTTTGCCTGTATTGCTAACTTAAACATGTATGTCATTTCATGAGAACAACAGGAAACAGGTATTCCCAATACATACAAAACTATAAAACAAACTGTTGGTTAACAGGATTTTTCTAATTTTGGATGTGAATACCCTTCACTTTAAAACAACTATCTCCAGTGCAGTGAATCTGTTTGATAGGCATCACTGAATGCCATAAGCCAAGATTTGTCCTCTGTATAATCAGAAACTAAGGAGAACAGCATGCAAAGAGAACTGAGGGCATTCTAGATTGACTTGTTTTACCCTAGTGGATGTGTGGGAGTTCTGTGCAGTGTTGCACATGTTGACATCCTTTTCCTTGATGAGGAATTGATCGTGAGGTAGTAATGTTTGTTTGTTTATTTTTAGGAGTCCCATTTGGCTTTTGTTTTTCTGGGTTTTGATCATTTGATATAAGAGTTTGCAAAAATGTAGAGATGAGGCTCTGCTCCCTGATTCCCAATCCCTTTTTCTTGGGTCTAAGTTACTTCTTTAACCACCTGTTTTTTGAAGTTGAGTTTCTTAATTCTAGTTCAGATTGTTTGTCTCAACTCTTCCTGCCAACTTATAACACTGCTTTTTAAGGTAAATGTTATGTCAGTCGATAACAAAAGAAAAACACTATTTAATATTTAATATTTGTTAAACACATAGTTCAAAGTGAAAAATAAGAAAAATGAAAAATACCATATCATTTATTATGCTTACATTAATTGTATGTGTATAATAAATGCATGAAAGTATTAAAATATAAGCCAAATACCATTTAAAAGTATAATATACAGACTATATATATATGTATATATATACATATGTATGTGTGTATATGTGTACATATATGTGCATCTGTATATATGTATACGTGTATATATGTACATAAATGTATATATACACACATATATGTGCATATATATACACACATATGTATACATATATACATGTGTGTATATATATGGATATATATATATCCACACACACATGTACACACATATGCATATGTGTGTATAGTCTTGGATGCAGATACTACTGCTGATAAAAATACACATCTATGTAGCAGACCATAGCATAGTAAATAGCACAAATTTTGAAGTCCAGGTGAGTTTGAGTCCCAGCCCTGCCACTTAACAACGGTGTGTGCTTGGACAGATAACTTACTTCATCTCACCTAATTTAACTCTAAAATATGTGTATGACAGTTACCATGCAGCTTGTCCTGAAAGTTAATTGACATCATCTGAGTAGAACCCATACCACAGTCCTCAGTATATACACAAGTTTGTATCCTGTGGTGACCTGTTGCAGACACTGAATACCCAAGGAGAGACCTATTGCTTAGGGACAGAGTGAGAAATTTGAAATCACGTGTCTATATTCTTCTATGAAAGAGACTTTGTACCAAGGTTACCATAACTTTCTGAATTGCAGTATACTTATGCCTTCCAGCTACAAAAAGCATCGTACAACATGGTTAGATATTTGACACATTATGTTACCTATCTGGTTCCATGCTTTAACACAACATTTAAGTGTACCTTTGAGAAGCAACAACCAAAAAAAGGAGAGATTTTGTTCTTCATCTTCATCAATGTCAAACTAAACTATGTTTAGTTTTAGAATAATAAAAATTTTAGAGTAGGAGGGGCGCCTGGGTGGCTCAGTCGGTTAAGCGTCCGACTTCGGCTCAGGTCACGATCTCGCGGTCCGGGAGTTCGAGCCCCGCGTCGGGCTCTGTGCTGACTGCTCAGAGCCTGGAGCCTGTTTCAGATTCTGTGTCTCCCTCCCTCTCTGACCCTCCCCTGTTCATGCTCTGTCTCTCTCTGTCTCAAAAATAAATAAACGTTAAAAAAAAAATTAAAAAGAAAATTTTAGAGTAGGAAAAATTTCCCTTTGTTTTTTTTTATATTTTGTCTTCTTTTGACATGAAAAATTGCCAATGTGTGACTGTCCTTTCCTTCTGTAAGCTCTGCTTTGCCCCCTAGTGGAATTAGGAACTTTGCTCTAAATTTTATATGCTGACCCTTGTCCTCTCCCTGCCCACTCCTACTTCGCTCTCCTCCCGCCTTATGTGACACCTGTCCTCCCTTTTTTTTTTCTTTCCTTAACTTTCTTTATTACTTCCCTTCTGCTCTTTCCTTTCGCCCTCTTTTTCTTCATAAAGCTTGCCAAAACAAAGTAAATTTCTCATTAACAGCAGCAGTCACACATCTCAATAATCTTTGCTTCCCTAGCCCTTAGCACAGTGCCCCACACATATTAGGTGTTCAGTAAATATTTGTTTTTATTGAGTTATGTGCATCAAAGGTTACAGTAAGCTAAAATAATTTACTCCCAAGGTTATGCAACAGGCCAGGAACTAAGATGAGAATTCTGCTACCCTGTGGCTTTGCATTTCTACCAAAAAAAAAAAAAAAAAAAAAAAAGTTTTTATCCTGCAGTTCATTGGGAGGTGGCTCTGTAGTCACCACGACTTAGACTGTCTCTTTAAATTCTGACTTCCCTTCAGGCCACCACCGCCTACCATGACAGAAGCTGAGGATTTGGATTACACTCATGTTACAAACCAGCATAATTCCACACGTCATTTCTCAAAATCAGAATCCTCTCATAAAGGTACTAAAAATAGATGTGGTCAAGGTTAGGATTTTTTTTTTTTATAATGCTCATGCTATGGTGGAAAAATCAAATTGTGTCTTATATGTCACTGGAGTGGTAAAATAAATTATCCTTCCTTTTTCGAAGCTCATTATAGTATTCTTCATTTGTTAAAAACAAAAAAGGTAAAACAGAAAACATAACACCTTAAAGTGAGTACAAGATTGTCAATGTATGTGCATTTTCCTCCAGAGAGAATTTATAGCTTTCATCATGTTGTTAAAGCGTGCCTGTAAACAAAACAAATGAGCAAGGGCAAAAGAAAAGAGAGCGAGAAACAGACAGACAAGCCAAGAAAACAGACTGGTAACTGTAGAGAACGCACTGATGGTTACCAGAAGGGAGATGACGGGGTGGGTTAAATAGATGATGGCGATTAAGGAGTGCACTTGTGATGAGCCCTGGAGATGTAGGGAAATGTTGAATCACTGTATTGTATACCTGAAGCTAATATTACACTGTATGTTAACTAACTGGAATTAAAATAAAAACTTAAAAAAGAGAAATAAAATTTAAAAAATAAAGTACACACATATACATCACAGAAAACTTCTGTCACACAAAAGAAAATGGAGACAAAGGAAATGAAGAAAGAATATAAGGTCTAAGTTAGACCAAATCTTTATTTTATTTATTTTTTTTTGGACCAAATCTTTAATTTTTTAAAAAGTTTTGTATTTTGTAAACAGCTCTCCTTACCCCATCCCTTTCCACTCTGGCATCCAGAGTTGATAGTAACACAAAAGACATTATTTAAAAGATGGAATTGGGGGCGCCTGGGTGGCTCAGTCATTTAAGCATCTGACTCTTGGTTTTAGGTCAGGTCAGGTCACGATATCACGGTTTGTGAGATCAAGCTCAGTGTCAGGCTTTGCACTGACAGCGGGGAGCCTGCTTGGGATTCTCTCCCTCTTCCTCTCTCTCTGCCCCTCCGTGCTTGTACTTTCTCTCTCAAGATAAATAAATAAACACTTTTTTTAAAAAGATGGAATTGTTTGAACGTTATCAAAACAACCCTGTACACTACAATTTCTATCAGTTGTTGGCTTTTTTATCATCACTGGATTAACTGAAAGTAGCTCATGATTTTTTTTCTCAGTTTATATACATGCATTACTTCTTAGGGGATGCCTTCCTGTCTTTGACATACATTTGATACATAATTGAAAATAACACATTGATTCTGTATATATTTTATAATCAGGAACAAAGAAAACATGAACCATTTGAAATGCATAGAGATAAAGATAAATTATTTTGCCCGAGAAGGGAGAAAACAGAGTTTTAAAGGTTTTTTCTTAATGGTGTTTCTTCTCTTTTTCTTCTTTCCAAGGTTTCCATTATAAGCAGTAAAAACCTAGGAATCTGCCTTGAAAACGGACTCACTGTAGCAAATATTTCTGGATGATACAGAATGCATTCCACGCTCAATTTTTTCTTCCTTCCTCTGTTTGTATTCCTGGGATTTACCTTCAAGTGTTTTTCAGACCATAAATAATCTTAATTCATTCAGAATGTTTTGGTTATTCCTGGTCACTTGGGCAGTATAAGAAAATCTAGCTTCTGAATGTTGGCCACCTCTATGCTGCAAATGCTTCGTGGGATATAGTATCTAAAAGCTCTGTAAAATGCCATTTTTGTTAGGTATGGAGTACTGGTATCTAGAGACTAGGCTTTATTTAGCTAGCAATTAGAATTTTGTGGAGATAATGATCAGAGTAAAATACAATGTTTGGGTGTAATGCAGAATAAAAGAATATAACAAATAGCTTTTTTCGTGCATTAGTGTATGGTATATTGAAGAAAGAATCTTTTGGTTTTGTATTCTCCAGGGAAATATTAAAAATCAGAACCATAAAGTGTTAAAAAAAACAAACAAATATGGAACAGTTGAAACATGTTATTTTGGCCACCAGGACTCTAGCGGTTTTCCATATCCTTCTAAGCCCTCTTGGGAGAATTGGCTCAGATGGCATTCCCAGACACTCTCTCTGCTGTTGCTTTCTATAGCAAGGCTTTCTGAGGCCTTGGGGTATTGGGCTATTTATTACTATTTATTGGCAAAAGTTTAATTCTATGAAATTTCAACTCAGGGCTGTGCAAAGTCCATTGAACATGAAAAAGTGAAAAACTTTTGTATCCCTTCTCTTGTTTTACATTGTACGTAGAGAGCCAAGGGCAGTGGCTGGAGTTGGGAAGATGTTCATTCATATGAGCGATGATGCCATCTTTCTCTCTGGACACAGATTGAAGTTTTCCTCCTGCTTAAAAAACAGCAGGTTTTGTTGGCAGCCACTCAAAAAATATTTTGTGTATCTGTTAATAATCAGATTAATTCGACATGAAGTTGAAGTAGATAAAATGGTTCTTTATTCAGGTATTTGGTTCGACGCATTTGTCAGTGATACATGGCATCAGATTCCATTGTACAGGACCTTTAATGCCCTCTTTGAGAAATCTAGTCTCTGTCTAGCTTCTAACCTTGTGGAAATACTTATTTTCCCATTCTAGTTAGTTCGCATAAATGGCAATCATGTGACATATATAAATAATTTCCTTTCAGCTTGACTTTGTGTTATTTTTCATTGTATGAATCTGACGTTTTGGCATTCAAGTATGGTGTTTGCTTAGGAAAGAGATACCTAGGTGACTAGAGGAAAGGCTGTTAATCCATTCTTTTCCCACTTGGAACTGCCTTTTTTGCCTTATCTTTCCAGATAGTCTTTCAAGTCAGGCAGAATTTAGGAAGCTGTTTAGGATAGTTTCTCAGAGTGGATTTGGGTCCTTCTGTTTTGAGAAAGATCTTTATTAGTTCATAAAGTTTTTGTAGAAACTTGGGTAAAAGAGCCAACTTTTAGGAAAATGATGATCTAGGAAGAAACAAACCCTAAGAGATGTAGTCATTTTCGAGAAATGGGGAAAGAGAAAAAAACAGGACTTTGAATGACCATGATGAAATTAATGAGGCAGAATCTTCATTGAAATAGGCAAGGGCAGACAAAATGGAGGACTGAGCCTTAGCCAAATTCTAGAGGGCGGTTTCAGTATCCAAAGCTGAGGCCTTGTTGGCTTAAAGTAATGCTGTATTTTTCTTTGTCTGCCCTGTGATTTTGCTTCATGTTTTAAAAAGTTTTCTCTGGTAACTTTAAAGAAAAAAACACAATGTATTTTTATTTGATAGTTAAACAAATTATTTTTATTTCATAAATGTTTATTTTTCTATCTCATACAATGACCAGTTTTACTTTAAAAATTCTGCATTTATCTTACCTCTCATGTACTTTATCCAATCATATTTATTATTGTAAAATGCTGTCTGGAGACATATTCATTCAAAAAATGTCAGGCCATTTAACCCCTGGATATTAGTGTTTTAGCTGTCTTAGTGAGTGGCCAGAGGTCATAGCTCCCTGTGACACCCAATTCAACATCTGTATTGAAAATGTGTTCCTTTTTTTTCTAGGTTTTTAAAAATTAAGAATTTTAAAATATTTTAATTTTATTTTTTTTTGTAAAGCAAACAGTTTTAAAGAGTATCAGAGTAATTCCGTTCCTTTTATTGGCTTAATTCTCTTACTGTCATTCAAAGATGATAATTATTATTTTTAAGACTATAGAAGTTAACTAACAACTCTGTTTAAAGGAACTGCCAAACATTCCTCACTGTGTTCTCTGCTTTTCACGTTGTTATTTTTATAAAAATGTGGAAACATTTCTTTTGTTCCTCTTTCTACTGCTGGAAGACAGACAATTGAATTTTTAGGCCCACAGTGTATTATGCTCTAATGTTATGATGTAAACTAATGCTCTGGCCTTGGAAAATCTTTGTTTCTATACCTTTCTCTGGAGGCGCCATTAACACTAATACTGCTGAATGAGCACAGTATGGAGCCTTATCATAAGGCTACTGAATGTGTATACCTTCTGCCCCCCAACTAGCTTTTTGTAACTCATTGCCTAGAAGCAAGGTCAGATAAGGGTCAGATTAAATGTTCAGAGCTGAAAAAGTTTGTCGTGTGAAACCATTGTTAGACATGATTACTTTATGGGGGACTGGACAGTTGCTACATATGCTTTAAAAGAATATTGAGATTTTTAGAAAGAGACTTTGCATAACTTTGAGCTACTTTTTCTCAAGTGACTTTACAACAAGCAGCAACAGACTAATGGACGACCAAAAAGACTTACAGGTTTTGATCATAGAGAAACATCTAAATTAGAAAAGAATGATATGGATAGATGTTTCCCAGGAGGAAAACCTTTTCAGATTTTCAGTGGCCACTTGGATGTAGATCAGCATATGCCAAGGTGTGTGACCTTGGGCCTTGTGGTCTACTGAACTCTAGAAAATTGTGAACCGGACCCATTTTCCCCTTTTCTTCTCTTCTGTGGTCTGCAGCTGAACTGGATGATGCATAAATTCATTGCTAACCTTGTCCACACTTTTCCATCCATGTCAGGACTTTTCAGTATAAATAATTAACTTTTAATGGAGAATTATTTTTCTTCAATACTGTCAAATATTCTCCAGTTTTTGTCTTGTGCCAAATTGTTCTTTGGGAACACCTGCTATATAATATGGTGCATTCAGTTTACCACATCAGTGGTTAACGTTTTAGGGCCTTGATTTTTAACGAGTGTTGCCTTGTATAAAAATCACTTTGGGGAATATCAAGATTATTCATTTATTCAGTGATGATTTTCTTGAAAGATAATTATGGTGACTGGCTGTAAGATCTTCCCTGTAAATAAAGGAATGAGACCCTTGTGTGATCAGCTTTCTGAGGGACTGAGAACAGAATAGAACTTGCTTGCACTGAAAGACTTTTTTTCCCTCTTGGGAAAACAGTATTTGTGTAGGGAATGTTAATGTGAAAGGGAACACGGTTCAGTTAGATTTCACTGAATATATTGTGCCATATTCTTAGAACACCGGCTTTTTAGAAACAATCATAAAATAACCAAAACCTGTTTTTTCAGCCAAAAGGAAAAAACAGATTTTCAAAGTACTTTGTCCTTTACTTACTGCTCATAGTCAGAGAAGCGACTAGATAAAGTGGTCCCTCCCATTTTCTCCTCCTATCTGGTGGTGCCATGCCTCTTAAAGCCATAGCTGCTTATCTTACCGTTGATAGAATCCTGTTTTTCTCCTTAGCTTATAACAGGTAATATGATCAGCAAGGAACAAACTGGAGACTGTCCTGATAATGCTGTATGGGGCAAGGTGTCATCCAAATTCCTCTTCAGAGAATCTCCTTTGTCCCTGATGACACTTAGGATTATGAAAGGGAAGAGTCCAGGCTGTTGTTGCTCCTGCCCTTTAATTGTGGTTAGAAATGCTGAAATTTAATTCCAGAGAAGTCAAAAAGGAAGGGGCAAACTGGCAGATTTCATGTCTTACAGAGTCACTTTTCTGATGAGACTTGCACTTTTTGCCAGCAATGTCTTGAGGAGCTGTATTGCCTTAAATTAGTTTGATTCTGACTGAGGTCAGTGTACTGTATTTCCTATATGTGAATGACTATCAACTCTCCACTGAGATATAAAATTCACAGGTGATCCCAAAACATCCTTGCTGTCAGAAACTTTGGACTTCCTCCCACTGAGCTATGGCTGATGTATACACTGATAGATCTATCACTTCATTGAGTTGCCTCTCAATCTGTGAATGAGCAGTGGCATGACCAAAAAGGCTGGTGGAAGGAGAGTGAGAATTTCTTGGCCAGATTCTTTAGGTTATCACTTCCTGAGTAACTGAGAGTTGACTGTCTTTTCTATAGTGACTACGTAGAAGATATTTCCAAAGGTTGTATTATGTAGTCAAGTCACTTATTATTGTTTTGTAAAAATTAAACCCAACACTCTTGTGTTTTTAATACCATTGACAAAAAAAGGGAGAAAACCAAAACAGAGACATTTAGTTGAAATGAGAGAACTGTTGATGTGAAGAGTGTTTCTATTTTATTACTTTTAGGAGAAAATTAACCAGGAAAACTTACTATGGTAAGGAAGACACCAGAGTGTTTTTATAAAGTTGTATTTGATGCCATAGACTAACAGAATCATGTAAGCAATCATGTTGATTTGTGGAAATACCTAGTCCTAAAAACCATCTTCTTCCCTTATATATTTGTGAATACTGCCTAGGAACACATTCCTAATACATTTAATATGCTGTGGTGTGTTCTCAGCAAGCTAGAAAATATTTTTTCTTTTTGAATAACTTCTTAGCCTAGTGAGCCAGCACTGTGCTGGTTTCCACATTTCAGATAAGGACGGAATTAATTGTGCATCTTAGTTAGTGCTCCATTGTTCATTGTTGAGGTTCACATACAAAGAATAGAATTGAAAGACAGGGTTTTTGAGTGACATGTCCTTTACCAAAAAGCAAGGATTAAGAGCAGTAAAAAGACAGTTAAGAAATATACTATTACACATTGCATACTTAGGGTATGTTTTTGTTGCACTAAATTTCAGATCATAATTGGTAAAATAGTTTCTAGCTATTAAATTTAGTGAGAGGGTTTTTGATGTCAGAATTTTTTTTTTAATTTCTGATTGAATTAGCCCTTGAAATCACCATAGGCTATAACTTGAGCTCTTGCTATAAACCGAAAGCCAAATGCCCTTTTTTCAGAAATAACTATATTTTTCACCTGCCTCTTAAAGGCAGCCCACTATTTATTTCATGAAGTGTTATAAATAATGAGGAGATAGAGTGGGAAGATAGCATATAAAAATGGTGTTCCACAATGAGAATTCTCTGTAATGGGGTTTCCCTTAAAAAGAATACATCCCAGCACAATATTATATTTTGAAAAGGTGCTGAATTATAAAGTACAAGAGTATGCTCATATAAATCAAGTTGCTCAGGAAATTACAGGTGGTGCTGTCATTTGTCATATAATTTGGAAAAGTGCTTTCCCGAGGGAAATGCCCAATGTGCCATTGTCTGCACAATGCCCAGACAGTCTCAGAGTTTTTGGTAAGCCCTTTGGCATCTGGAATGTAGATATGTTTAAAAACTGAGTGAGATCTTAACCCAAGTGCTTACCAATTTGTAGCCATGCCCAGAAGGAAAGGCAGTTTTGAAATAGCTACTTCATGGAAATGAGCAGAACCTTAATGGAAAATAGTTGTCTGAGGACAGAAAGCAAAGAGGCCACCTCAAACCACATGCCTATTTAGAGATTAAATGAAACTGTGAGGGACACTCTGTGGATGCCTTAAAGGTGACTGGTGTTGAGTACTGGGTGGGTATGTACATACCCGTCTGGACTAGGCTGATGGAAACAGTCTATTTCAGTTCACCTTCATACAGCACAAGTTGCTTCTGCTCATGACCTCATTGAGGACAATGAGACACATGGTGCTGGTGACTTTGAAGTGTCTTGGGAGGTTGAGGTGGTAATGTCATTCAGCACTCTCCAGTGCTCAGGCCTCCCTTAAATGCCAGTTGTACATCTACATTAATTCATCTATGCAAGCTTGTGTTTTTATGGTTTATTTTCAATACTTCTGTCCCATTTGATTCTTTAAATATCAGGTTTAACATTAATATTATGAATAATTTTTAAACCAAAGTATGTATATGTCTGTGTGCTTGTTTTCCTGGATGTTTGAGGCAAACACCAATCTTGTCCTCCTCTCTTAATAAAATCATCCATTTGTTAAGTCAATGGTCTCATGTTTTCTTTACTGCAATCAAGGACTTGGGAAGTTTTGGGGTAAGGAGTATTACTTTTTTTTCTTTACGAAGTAACCCTAATATATCTTTGTTTAAGAATAGGGTCTTCCGTTATTCCAGTTCCATCCACTATAGCCATGAATAGCACTGATGATGATATCCAGTACATCAAAACTGTCAACAAATGCTCCCAAATCTCATACTGATACCTAGTACATTGAAGGCCTCCACAAATACTCCCACATCTAAATTTGGTTAGAGAAGTGGCTTTGTTCTGTGTGTGGTGGTTGGTGGCTTAGTTTGATGTCTCTGGGAGAAAAACAGGTAAGTGGGTGTTCACATAATAATCTGAATGCTGCAAGACTTCATGACTGCCACAGCTCTGTCTGCACTATACCTGGTATTCCATGGATTTTGAGAAAACAGATTTAGTAACAACTACCACTTAACATTTTATCTTTATAAGGTTTGTTTCTTCTTTGGTTTGATAGAGTAAACCATGCCATGGAATATACATGCCATGGAAACCGATGCTGCAGAAATTAGGAGGTAACTTAAAAATAAGATACTATTTTTCATGACTACTAAAGGATTTGTAAAGAGGTATCTAGCTTCCCTGAAATGCATTCCCTAGGCCTTAGTTTCTTCTTTGGCAAATACAGGAAATCTACATGCTCTCTGTAATATATCCATATGCATAAGGAACACCAGTCATGTGCAGGTGTTGTTAAAGAAAGTTGGTTGATATCAGCCTTCCTTTTCTGAAGAATTAATCAAAGTTGACAGTGAAAAAAGTTGACATATCTAGAGGCCAATTAAAAAAAATTAAATATGTGATTAAAGTAGCCCCTTTAATTTGTGGTAGGAGGTACCCGGTATGATTGGGTGGATTTTGTGTTCTGTGGCTGAGTGAGTGTTAAGCTGTGGCCATGTAGTGTGGTAGGGTGCAGCACACTACAAAGCCCTTTAAAAGCAGCCAGGAGAACGTTCACCTCCTACACCTTGGAAATTGGGTGAAACCTTTAAGAAAGCTTTGGATTACTGCAAGTCACAGGGCAGGGGCAGGGGTTTGAAAACTTATTAGCTCCCCATTATATTTGGGTTATGTGCTTAAACAAAACCTCCAACATAGTGTACAATAAAGAAATCAACAGGAAAAAGAGACCTGTGTGCTAGTCCTGGCTTTGAACTTGCTTCAGGACCTTGGGTCACCACGTAGTCTCTGTAACTCTGTTCTTTTACATACACTAATAAGCACATTACAATGAGAGTTGGTGATCTCTAATTGCTCCTTTGGGTCTAGCATTCTGGAATTCCTGCTGTCAGTGGCTGCTAGGTTCCTTTAAGATGCCCCAGAAAATGAGTAGGCTCATAGGACTGGGGGCCTGGAAAGTCACAAAGACTTCTAGACACTCAGCTGAAAGGCCTTATTCCTGATCATGTGTTCTTTTTAAATTTTTTTGTTTATTTTTGACAAAATTTGTATTGTGAACAATGTGATGTTTTGATATGTATAACTTGTGAAATGATTACCACAATGAAACTAACACAGCTGTCATCTCCCACAGTTAGCTTTTGTATGTGTGTGTGTGTGTGTGTGTGTATGTGTGTGAGAGAGAGAGAGAGAGAGAGAGAGAGAGAGAGATAATGCTTGAGAACGCTCAGCAAATTGCAAATATACAGTATATTATTATTAATCATAGTCATCATGCTGTATATTAGATCCCCAAAACTTGCAATTGAAAGTTTATGTCCTTTTGCTGATCATGTGTTCTTGGTTGTACTCTCCTACTGCTAACCAAAATTTGTCTATCTCTATTTTTATTATTCCCAAGCTTCATGAGCCTCCTTTACCAAATAGTCTTTGGATGTTCTTGTGAGCTTTTGTACATCCCATTTTCATAACTTGCTTTTCATACTCTCAAAACACACTTTTGTTACCAATTCCTGAACTTAACTACACAGATTTGGTTTTGGTCATGTTAATCATGACATACCCTTAATTACACCTGCCACACTTAATTATCTGGTGTCATTACGGACCTAATCTGGGCCCTCATGAGCAGTGCAGTCACTGCCTGCCTGACCTCGGGAAGCCTCTTCAACTCACCTGCCAACCTCTGCCCTCATACCCTTCACCCGGCCTCGGGCTCTCACACAGAACTAGAGGCATGTGTTTGTATGTGAGTATGTGTGTCTGCAGGTATAGCTGACAGTAGCTCTAAACAGCGTATGTATAAATGACAATGAACTTCTCTGGCCTGGAGAGGTGAGTACCAAGTGGTGTATATAAATTTTTCCTTTTATGGATCATGCTTTGGCGTCATGTCTTTACAACTCTGTCTCATCCTCAAGATTTTCTGGTGTGTGTGTGTGTGTGTGTGTGTGTGTGTGTGTGTGTATGCATATGTATGTATATTTCTGTTTCATAGTTTTACGTTTTACATTAGAGTCCTTTACTCATTTTTGAGTTAGTTTTTTTAAATGTTTTATTTATATTTTGAGAGACAGTGCACAAGTGGGGAAAGGGCAGAGAGAGAAGGGGGCAGAGAATCCAAAGAGGGTTCTGTGTTGACAGGCTGACAGCAGCGAGCCTGATGAGGGGCTCGAACTCACGAGCCAGATCATGACCAGTGCTAGATTCGGATGCTCAACCATCTTGAGCCACCCAGGTGACCCTTCAGTTAGTTTTTACATAAAGGGTGAAGTTTAGGTCAAGGTTTATTACTTATTTTTGTGTAGATATCCAACTGCTCCAGCACTGTTTGCTGGAGGCCATCTATCCTCCATTGAGTTGCTTTTACAATTTTTTCAATAATCAGTTGAGTATATTTTGTGTATGTCTATTTTGGAGTTCTCTATTCTGTTCATTGATCTGTGCCCCTCCCTTTGCTAGTATTCCAAGTGTTGATAACTGTAGCTACACAGTAAGCCTTGAAATTGGGTAGACTGATTTTTTGCACCCTATTTTTCCAAATTCTTTTAGCTATTCTAGTTCTTTTGCCTTAGCATATAAATTTTAGAATAGTCTTGTTTATATCTATGAGAAATATTGCTGGGATTTTGAAAGGAATTGCATGAAACTTCTGGGGAGAAATGACATCTTTACTGTGTTGAGTCTTTCAAAAAAAGACTACAAGTATGTCTCTCCAGTTATTTAAATCTTTGATTTCTTTAACCAGCATTTCACCATATGTGCTGTGTGTATGTTTTGTTAGATTTACTCCAAAGTATTTATTTTTGTGCAATTGTTGATATTTTTGTTTCTACATATTCCTTGCTAGTATATGGAAATACATTGATTTGTATAATCCTTTTCATATATTGATGAATTGCTAATATTTTTAAAGGAGTTTTGCATTTATTGTGAGGAATATTGATCTGTTACTACACTGTCTTTGATTGGATTTTATATTAGTGCATTCCTAAAAATACAGGTTTTTGTCTTTTCTGTTTTCTCAATAAGATTGTGTAGAATTGCTACTCTTTTTAGTAAAAGTTTTATAAAAAATTCTCCAGTAGAAAAAACCATGTGTGCCTGGATGTATCCTTTTTGAGAGGCAATTTTAAATTAAAAATTCAGTTCCATTAATAGTTACAGGCCTATTCAAATTATGCATTTCCGATTGAGTTGGTGTTTTTTAAGGAATTGGCCATTTTATCCAAGATACTGAAATTCATGTGTGTAGAATTTTTGTTGTATTCCCTTGTCTCATTGATGACTGCTGGGTTTGTAGCTCTATTTCATTCCTAAAAAAAAATATTCCTAAGTAAAACATTTAGTGATATAAATTCTATTTTGTTAAATTGCATTGTTTTAGCTCTGCCACAAATTATTATATGTTGTGTTTTCACTTTGTTTTGTTCAATGTATTTAAAAAAAATCTCCCTGGAGACTTGTTCCTTGATGCATGCATAATTTAGAAATGTTATGTCTGATTTTTTTCCATGTTTTTGGAGATTTTCCTTGTATATTTGTTTCATTTCTAGTTTGGTTCTCTTGTGGTTAGAGGACACACAGTGCGTGATTTCATTTCTGTTAAATTTGTTGAGGTTTGTTTTAGGTCCCTGGATATTTTCTGAGTATATGTTCCATGAAAAGAATGTGTATTTTGATTTTGAGTGGAGACTTCAATAAATGTTGATTAGATCCTGTTGGTTAATGGTGTTAAGTTCTACATCTAGACTGATTTTCTGTCTAGTTGTTTTACCATTTGTCAAAAGAGGGGTGTAATGTCTCCAACTATAATTGTAATTTGTCTGTTTTTCATTTCAGTTCTATTAATATTGTTGCTTCATGTGTTTTGTGGTCTTGTTTGATGCATACACATTTAGGATTGCTGTGTCTTCTTCATGGAGTGACCATTTTATCATTATATAATGCCCCTCTCTGTCTCTGGTAATTTTCTTTGCTTTGAAATATACTTTCTCTGATGTTGATATAGCCACTTGTGCCTCTTTGATAAATGTTTACACAATATGTCTTTTTTAGGTTTTTTAAATTTCAACCTACCTATTCCATTACATTTGAAGTGAATCTCCTGTAGAAAGTATGTAGTTGGATATTTTTAAATTCATTCTGCCGTATCTATCTTCTAATTGGTGTATTTAGGTCAATTAAGACAGAGGCTTGGTGGTGGGGGGGGGCACTTTTTTTTTTTTTTTTTTTTTGCTGGTGTATAGAAACACAGTTGATTTTCATGTGTTGATCTGCAATTTTTCTGACTTCATTTTTAAACTCTAGTAGTTGTCTTGTGGATTCTCTGGGATTTTTGATACATAGGATCATGTCATAAGAAAACAAAGATAGTTTCACTTTGTTCCAACTTAGGTTCTTTTTATTTCTTTTCATGTCTAATTGCTCTGGCTAGAACTAATAGCACAATGTTGAATGACAGCAGTGAAAGTGGGAATTCTTGTTTTATTTTTATCTTAGGTGAAAAGCTTTTAGTCTTTTACAATTGAGTATATGTTTGCTATTGGATTTTTGTAAATACCTTTTATCCTGTCATGGAAATTCTTTTATATTCCTACAGTTTTTAGTGTTTATCATAAAAGGGCATTGGACTTTGTCAGATACCTTTTCTTTGTCAGTTGAGATGATTGTGTGCGGGTGTAGGTGGGTATCTGCTTATGTGTGTTTCCTTTATTAATGTGACATATAACACTGATTGATTTTCTTAAGTTGAACTATCCTTACATTCCTGGGATAAGTTCCATTTGGTTATGGTACAATCCTTATAACATGCTGCTGGGTTCTTTTTTCTTTTTTTCTTTTTTTTTGGGGGGGGTTCTTTTTTCTAGCATTTTGTTGATTGATGACTTTTACATCTATATTCATAAGGAATATTGGTCTGTAATTTTATTTTCTTGTGATATCTTTATCTAGCTTTGGTATCAGAGTAAACTGGCTTCATATAAGGAGTTAGAAATTGTTACCTCCTCTTTTGTTTTTTGGAAAAGTTGAGAACAATTAGTGTTCATTCTTTAAATATTTGGTAGAATTTAATAGTGATGCCATCTGGTCCTGGGCTTTTCTTTTTTGGGAGTCTATTTACTGATTCAGTTTTTACTTATAGGTCTGTTGAGATGATCAATTTCTTCTTGATTAGGTAATTTGTGTGTTTCCAAGAATTTGTTCTTTTCATTTAGGCTACCTAATTTTTTCATGTAGTTCATGGTATTCTATAATGCTCCTTTTTATTTCTATAAGGTTGGTAGTGATGTTCACACTCATTTTAATGTTTTTATTTATTTTTGAGAGAGAGAGACAGAGTGTGAGCAAGGGAGGGACAGAGAGAGAGGGAGACACAGAATCCAAAACAGGCTTCAGGTTCTGAGCTGTCAGCACAGAGCCTGATGTGGGGCTTGAACTGGTGAACCTCAAGATCATGACCTGGGCTGAAGTCGGATGCTCAACCGACTGAGCCACCTAGGCACCGCCCCCCCACACTTTTATTTCTGATTTTAGTTATTTGCTTCTTTTCTTTATTTCTTTGCCAGTCTTTTGTCAATTTTGTTGATCTTTTCCAAAAACCAATTTTGGTTTTGTTGATTCTATTGTCTTTCTATTCTCTGGTTCATTTATCATCATTCTAATCTTTATTATTTTATTTTCTTCTTTCTAATAATTTTCAGTGTAGTGTCTTCTTTTTTTTCTAGCTCCATAAGATGTAAAGTTAGGTTATTGATTTGAGATCTTTTTAATAGTGCAAGTACAGTTAGAAATTTCCCTCTGAGTATCACCTTTGTTGCATATCATAAGTTTTGATATGTTGTGTTTTTTTCTTTTCTAAGTATATTCTAATTTCTTTTTTGATTTTTGTTTTTTGACCTATCGATTATTGGTTATCTAAAAATGTGTTTAGTTTTCACATATTTGTAAACATTTTCACTTCTCTTGATTTTCAGCTTTATTACATTGTGATCAGAGAAAATACTTTGTATGATTTCAATCTTTTAAAATTTATTTTGACTGTGATGGTCTAACATATAGTCTCTTGGAAAACATTCCATATATACTTGAGAAGAACATGTATTTGGTTGTTGTTGGATTGAGTACTCTATATGTTTGTTAGGTTGATTGGTTTACAGCATTGTGCAAGTGTACTATTTCCTTATTGATCTCCCATCTAGGTGTTGTATTCATCATTAAAAGTGGTGAATTTAAGTTTCCCAACTACAATTGTACAACTGTTTCTCTTTCAATTCTCTTAATGTTTCTGTATTTATTCTGAGGCGCTGTTTGGTGCACGTGTTTATAACTGTAATGTTTTCTTGATGAAATTGACCCTCTTATATAATGTCCTTTTTGTCTCTTGTAACAGTTTTGACTTAAAGTATTTTTTTTCTGGTATTAGTGTAGTCACTCAGCTCACTTTTCACCATACTTTCACTTTTACCTATTTATGCCATTATATTTGCATTAAGTTTCCTGTAGATAGCATATAGTTTCTTTGTTTGTCTTATGAAAACTGGACATTTGAATTTTATAACATGATAGCCCTGGGTATCAAGTTCTTCCTTTTCCCCAGGGTTTTTGTTTTTATTCTTCATTTTGATTGGTGAAGGTTGCAGTAGTTAATTTGTCTAGTGACTTTTCCAAATTGTTTTTTTTTTTTTTTGCAGAGATTGTATTCCTTTCATTTGTGATCTCTACAGTGTCTGTTTCTTAGCTTTTGTTTATCTTATATTTGATGTAGATTTTCTTGAACTCTAGAGGTAAGAAAAAAAGAAAAATCTCTTTTAAAAGTGTTTACAGATTGGCTCTGTCCTGAAGCTTTCCTTTCACACTTAGCTGGATTTTCACTGAGCCCAAGTTCCCTCTGAGTTCAAAACTTCAGGTCTTCTGAGGTCTTTTCTGAGCATTCATTTTGCTGTGGACATGAGTATGGCTTTCTAAATTCCCCCATAAATAAGGGTGACTGCTCCCATTTCACAAAGAAACTTTCTCCAGCGTTTCCTCCTAAGACTTAAGCTGTCTGTTGTATGTCTCAACTGTAAACTCTTACCTCGGGTGTCTGCAAACAGTCCATCTACTTTGGAATATTTTCAAATAATACTCCCTGCCTTTCTGGCCTCAGTGAATTGTTAGGGAAAACAGAGATGAGCACTTTGAACCACTCCTTCAGCTAGCCCAGTCAGATTAGAACAGACATACCCAATAATTTGGAATAGAGTCTCCCATCTGGGAATGCAGGCTGCTGTCTTCAAGACTGTTGCCTTCAAGGATGCCAGAGTAGAACACTTTTCTCCTGTTTGTAAGTTAAATTTTCTTGAATCTATGTTCACTTGGTTACTATAAACCTTTGACTAATTTCCAGAGTTCTGGCAATGTTGCTTCTGAAAGTTTCTGCTTGTTTGTGAGATTTCTGTGGGGGTATGGGAGGTTGGAGCTGTCTACTTGGTTACCTTGCTGATGTCACTCTTGGCAAATTTCTTAAAAAACAAACTGAGTCATTTTATTGATTAATGTTCGCAAGTTTATCTCATTTTACTTTTCCTAAGTACTAGGGACTAGTGAACTATGCAGTACTAGTTAGCTGTCAAAAGGAATAAAGGAAATCTCAGCCATATATATATCTATAATATAGATAGATCTATCTATCTATATATAATACAGATATAATGTTTATTTATCTTTGAGAGAGAGACAAAGCACAAGCAACAGAGGGACAGAGAGAGAGGGAGATACAGAATCTGAAGCAGGCTCCAGGGCTCAAACCCACAAACTGCAAGATCATGACCTGAACTGAAGTTGGACACTTAACCGACTGAACCACCCAGGCACCCTCCAGGATATATTTTTATTTATTTAAAAAAAAATTTTAAATACAGTGCATTTTTTTTATTTGCCTTTTAAGAACTCAGCAAAGTCTCATGAACATATTTCTACATCATGAATACACTATGAATATTTTTCTAAATCATGAATATACTTCTCCAAGATCATTCATTTTATATATTTTTTCAACATTTATTTATTTTTGAGAGACAGAAACAGAGCACAAACAGGGGAGGGACAGAAAGAGAAAGACACAGAATCTGAAGCAGGCTCCAGGTTCTGAGCAGTCAGCACAGAGCCCGAGGTGGGGCTTGAACCCATGAACTGTGAGATCATTAGCTGAGCAGAAGTCAGATGCTTAACTAACTGAGCCACCCAGGTGCCCCATATTTTTAAATGAGAAAAGCAGAGCAGAGAAAGTATTAAGGTTTTCTACCACTTATCTGGAAAAGGGGGTGGGGGAAATGCTAATATGTATGCATTTTTATAACAACCATAAAAATGGAATGGCAACATTTCTTGAAGTTAGCTCTAGAGAGGGAGGAGAAATACATGTGTTGGGGAGATGTAGAAGCTAGACATAATGGTATATACTTAATTTCGTAGATCTGATGTTAGATAACTTATTTTAAATAATTTTGAAACAAAATTTTGTAAATGGAAACTTTAAAAGTCAGAATAAAATGAAGCAATGGACTTAACTAACCATACCCAGTTGGTACATAATCACACAGAAGGGAACTATTTTCAATGATTTTATCTATATATGAATTTATCTTCCCCCCGCTTTTCCATACACACCTACATATTTTTAGAAGTATTTTCCACCATTTTTGTTGACTGAAGAGACCTAGAAACTATGGGCAAGAAGCAACATTTTTCATACTCAAATTGTGGTCTTTGAAATAATATTTCCTACCCAAAGAAAACAGACTTGCATAGAGATATGGTTATTTTTAGGTATGGTTTAAATTTACAATATAAACCTGGAACGTCTTTATATTACTAGATAGCAAAGAAGCTATCAAAGACTACCGGAGTTATGTCAACTGCTTCCAACCAACCAGAGATAGGAGGCTGTGCATCAATAAAAATAGTAATGGAAATGAATAGAAACACATCAAATATGTTTAAATCCACATCTTTATAAGCATCTTTATCCTCTTAAAGTAACCCTTACTGCTTACCTATGGCAGATGCTATGGGCCAACCCATGGTCTTTGAAAACTGGTGAATAAGGGGAATAATTGAGCATTTATCCTGCCTGTTATTTTAATAAGATCTATACCTTATTGGTGAATAAATGAATAGTGGATGAGAATACATTTCCCTTTACAGAACATTTTAACTGGTAGTCAAATAAAAAAATGATAGAATGAGATTTTGATCATTTTGCAACCCTCAAAGAATTAACAGATTTAGGTAATGATCACCAACATTTGGTACCATAAAAGGAGGAAGAATTTGATATATGCCTTTAAATGGAAGAAACAATACAACAAAATTACCAAGTTTCTGGATTTATCTACTAATCTGTAGGAAGCATAGGGCATTAAAGAACATTTTAAATATCAAATAAGGTTGAAATCTTCAAAAGCAGACTGTGAGAAACTTTATAAAACAAAAAAAATTCTTCAAAATGAAATATACTTGTGAGGAAACTGGACAGAGGGAGGGATATAAGACGCAAGTGACATTTTAACTAGTTGCAAATAGACTGAAAACACAATTCATAAGGTGATGGGGAGATATGAAGACTGGCTAGACATGAGATGATATTGAGTATTTGGTGTTGATCATCACCTGATGATGCTGGGATCAGGTTGTAAACAAAAAGAGTCCCTATGCTTCAGAGATAAACACTGATGAAATGATCTGATGTCAGGGAGTAGAAAGTGAATAAGATATAAGAAAGGAAAGATTAGCCATATATCAATAATTGGCAATGGGTAAATCAGGTTTATTACACTGTTCTCTCTACTCACATATGTTTGAAAATGTCCATAATAAAGGTTTTTTAAATGATTGGGAAATAAACCTTCAAACTAAAAGTATGGATAGTCACAGTCTAAAGTAAATATGTATGTGTGCTTTAGGCCAAAGAAAAATGATCTTGGATGAAAGGTCAGAAATACAAAAAAGAATGAATATAAATGAAAAGTATGGGGGTACTTGGGTGGCTTGGTCAGTTAAGTGTCCAACTTTGGCTCAGGTCATGATCTCACTGTTCATGGGTTCAAGCCCCACTTTGGGCTCTGTGCTGACATCTCAGAGCCTGGAGCCTGCTTCGGATTCTGTGTCTCCCTCTCTCTACCCCTCCCCCACTTGCACTCTGTCTCTATCTTTCTCTCAAAAATAAACATTTTTAGAAAATTAAAAAATATATATTTGTTGGTAAATATAAATGAATAAATGAGCATTGTGCAAAACATGATAGGGGTTTAAGATGTAAATGCACAAAATGGTATATAAATTATAAAAATTTAAGTGGAACTAACAATGTTGTACAGCAGTATTCCTTAAACTTTTAACATATGAATCATCTTGTTAAATTGTAGATTTTGATCAAAAGGTCTGGCTTGGTGCTGGAGATTTGTCATGTTTAACAATCACCTAGGTGATTTTTATGCTGCTGGTCTAGAACCCATTAAGTAGCAAAGTTAAGTTTCTCCAGTATCTTGGAAGAGGTAAAAAGACTTTTATTAGACCTTGATATGTCGAATATGCTTGATGTAATCTTCATTATAAGAACAAAAAAGAGTAGTAAAATGTGAAACTGCCAAGATAATATGAGGGAAACAGAATAATAAAATATAATCAATGTGAAAGGAGCACAGACAAGGTAGAGCATGTACACACCAGTACATAGATGGTAAATTCAAACCTGGATATTTCAGTTGTTATATTAAATGTTTATAGGTTAAATGTTCCAATTAAATGACACCTTTTGTCATCAACAGACTGTCAGATTGATGAATCCCAATGATACCCTTTTTTAAAAAAAAAATTTTAATGTTTATTTTTGAGAGAGACACAGTGAAAGTGAGCGGGGGAGGGGCAGAGAGAGAGGGAGACAGAACTTGAAGCAGGCTCCAGGCTCTAAGCTGTCAACACAGAGCCAGATGTGGGGCTTGAACTCACGAACCATGAGATGACCTGAGCTGAAGTCGGATGATCAACAAACCCAGGTGCCCCCTCAACGATACGCTTTTAAAGAGAAATACTTAAAACCTATGATACAGAAAGATTGAAAGTAGAAGAATGAGAAAAATGTTCCATGGAAATAGTGACCAAAAGAATAAAAATAAAGAAAAAATAAAGAAAAAAAGTGATAAAAATCAGGAAAGGCAAACTCTAATAAAAAACATTGCCAGAGAAAAAAGAGAAGCGCTTTGTAAATGTCAACACTTGATGTCACCAGGATGATTTAGACAAAGTAGACAAATGAACTTTTCTACCAGCCGAAGCTATCTAGGCTGGACTACCTCAGGGAGTGTTAGCAAGTTATCCACCACACGGGGCGCCAACCACTCGAAACCCACCTTCTCCAAACATTAGGCTCTTCTATAATTCTATGCATAGACACAAACAAAATCTTTCTAATACGAGAATTTTCTCAAAGTGGAGTTGGCTGCACTAGGAAATGGTGATTTCCCACCGAATTCAGCCTTGGCTAAGACTGTATCATATTGTTACTGACTAGCATAGTGCCTGACACATAATAGGAGTTGAATATAGACTTTTTTTTTTAATTAAAAAAAAATTTTTTTTTTTATTTTTGAGACAGAGAGAGGCAGCGCACTAGTGGGAGAGGGGCAGAGAGAGAGGGAGACACAGAATCGGAAGCAGGCTCCAGGCTCTGAGCTGACTGCACAGAGCCTGATGCGGGGCTCGAACCCACGGAGTGTGAGATCATGACCTGAGCCATAGTCGGATCCTCAACTGACTGAGCCACCCAGACGCCCCGAATGTAGACATTTTTACATTGAATAAATTAATGGATGGCAAGAAAAGAGGGCTCCTAAAACCTTCTCTAACCTTGACAACTTGGATCCCCATCTACTATGCAAAGTGTTTAAAAAACGATTAATGAAGACAGTTCAGGTAGTACAAACAAACCTGAACAATTCGTGAAGCAGAGAGCCTTCTTTTGGAAAAGTACAAAATGGGGAGGAAGGCAGGGAGCTTTATAGGATTAAGAATAAAGAACGAGGAAACGAAAAATAGGAAATACCTGACTGGCTGGGGCCACATAGTCAACATTATTTGTGGTGAGAAAGAACAAGTAAATGAGTATAGCGTGTGTGCATAGTTGGCTCGGCGTTTGGGGATTGGCTGAGTGGATATACTGTGTTTCTGGTCAAGTGGAGCATGTACAGGGACGTGAAAGTCCTCTACCTCTTGGTTTGCTGATGTGGCACCCCAGGCAGGAGCAGCTCCATTTGGGGTCTAGAAAGTTATTTCAGCAAGTGTTTTACTCAAGATCTAATGAATGAGCTAATGTTAGGAAGGTTCTAGCATTAAGGATCAGAGAGGCCACCTGGAAACAAGTGGTGTGTTTTTGACTTACCAGTTGTTTATAGATTATGTTTGCAGAAATTAATACTTCAAATGAGTGCCACACAGCTCAGGTTCAGACGTGTGTGAAAGAAGTCTCAGATCTTTTTGCAGTTTTTGCTAAGGCAGCGAGTCGGGCCCTCTCTGAAGCGGAGTGAGGGTCACACAGCATGTGTGCTCCCCTCTTCCTTCACCCCATCACTGCCCTCCACTCAAATTGAATTCCCATTCAGAAGCCCACCTCCAACTCTCTCACTGCCCTGAGGCCCTCTTGGAGAGGCTTAAATCACACACTCTGGCGCTGACACACTCATCCACACCTGACCTGGGGAAAGAGGCATTTTTAACTCTGACCAAGTTTGGAAGTGTGGCTGCTTTCCTAATCACAGACTTCTTACTCTGCTTCCCTTGCCAGCCCGTGGCCAGCATCTAGGTAAGCTCTCAGTGGTGCCATTGATGCCTCTCGATAGGCTTGAAATGGGGCATCAGTACGTCCCACTGTCTCCCCTGTCTGAGGGAGAAGAGCTGGCTGGCGGTCCTCAGTACTTAACACACCAATAGCTCTCTCCAAAATTGATAGAAAACTCAGCAACCCGTTTTCCCATCTTTATTTTCCAAGTCTTTTATGCCCTCAGTATATATGTGTGAGGATTTCATGAGTCACGAACCATTTTTTAGGGACCTACTTTGATGTTTATGCATGGTACTTTAACTTTGGAATGAAGCATCTATAGCATGTTGTAAAGTAGAAATGCAATGCAAACCAAATACATAATTTTAAAATTTCTAGTAACCATATATAAAAAGGTGAAAAATGAAGAGGTGAAATCAGTTTTTGTAAGATATTTTAACCCATTATATCCAAAATATTATCGTTTCAACATGTAATCAATATAATTTTTAATTAGATGTTTTAAATAATTTTTCCTGTAATAACTCTTGAACTATGGTATGTATTTTACACTTACAAGGCCTGTCATTTCAAACGACATATATTTCAAGTGCCCAGGAGTCACCTGTGGCTAATGGCTGCTGTTTTAGGCAACACAGAATTATTATACAGAGAACAAATGGAGTCAGCAAGAGTCCTACTTGTAACATGTTAACTAGCCCTTACACAATATTGGAAATGAAAGAAAACATAAACTGCATTGTGATAAATACGAAGTGTTTTTTAACGGTCACCAAACTGAATGGTTTCTTTGACTGTTGTACCCACTTTCGCCAGCAGAGGGCGCTCAGAGCTGGCAAGACAGCCTAGACTTTGCGGTACTCACAGACTTGGCACTCTTTCAACTAGACTGGCTGGATATAAAAACCAACACACTGTTTCAGTTAGGAAAAATCGTACTTTTACAAAATAACACTTTACCTATAAAGGTATTAGATTATAATTATAGAAACTTTTAAAAATTGATATGTACAATCCAAATCAGTTAATGCATCACCCGTAGACCCACTGAAACCCAATTACAAACCCTTTCACCACATTCTGTTCCAAGCCCTTCACTGTAAGTAGGATTTAATTCCATGTAATTGCAGTCATATGAAAGGGTTCAGGGATCTTTGAGCATGTTTAAAAGCTGATGGGAATGATAAATTAGAAGAGCTTGAAGAACATGGAGAGAAATTGACTACTGATAAAGTTCCTGAGGAAGACAGGAACCAGAGACATGGTCATACATGTGCTATTTGTGTAACAGGCGTACCTAGAGAAGGAGTTGGCCTTATAGATCACATCATAGAATAGCCTATTCTACATGACCTATTCATACATGGCCACGTATGACATGATGGCAGGAGGAAAGTGTGGACAGATAACCTAGATCTAGAGGTGTGAAGTGGATAGGGTTTCTGTAATCTCTTCCTTCCGTGTAGTAGAAGGGAACTGATTCTCTGTGCTGAGAATGAGGAAGCAAGGTTGGAAGCTTGAGCATGTGAAATAAGATGGAAGATCTAGTCTACAGCAGACAGTGGGATTTAGAAGCTTATGGAAAATGTGAGGGTCTGGAAAAATGCCTGAGACAGTATGGAGGGACTGACTAGGAATCACTGAGCAGTGTAGACTGAGCAGCAGCTGTGACTGAGTTCTACACGCTCATGATGGCGTCAGTCTTCATGGCCTCTTGGTTTGTGGCGGCTGCATCAGTGGCCCACATGTGGAAGCAGAAGACAGGGCTGGTTGGAGGTGTAGGTGCACATGTGCAGCAGTGTCAAAGGACTGGAAGGAAAGAAAGGGCTTGAGGTAGGGGCAGCCTGAGATCTTGGGATGAGCCTGGAGCAGGGAAGTGGGTCTGTGAGAAGAGGGAAGAGTGCTCCAAGATCCTATGAGGATCATAGAGTCGGGGTCAGAAAATGAAGGAGTGTAAAGGATGAACTGTTTTGGTCAGAAGGAGGATAGCTTAGGGGCACCTGGGTGGCTCAAATGGTTAAGCAAGTGACTCTTGATTTCTGCTCAGGTCATGATCTCGCAGTCTGGGTTTGAGCCCCTGATGGGCTCCACACTGACAGTGGGTAGCCTGCTTGAGATTCTCTCTCTTTCCCTCTCTCTCTGCCCCTTCCCCTTCTCTGTCTCTTAAAAATAAATTTTAAAAAAGGAGGATACCTTAGATATAGTAAAGGACATAAGCCCAAGGGGTAATTGATTGAAGTGGGCTACAGAGAAAGAGGACAGTAGTTTGGGGTCAAGGACATGGGAGCCTAGGTTGTCTAAAGTGTTATTTACATAGGTACTGAGTCCCAGAATGTGAAAGTAGGAGCTGTCATGGAGGCTTACTTTAATAGCAAAACAAACAAAACAAAAAACAAAACAAAAAAATAGAGTTGAGAAGGACAACAATCTCATGATGCTGATCTCCAAGGTAATCCTTGGGTAACCAGGAATTTGTGTCAGTTTCTAGGCATGGGACTTGGCGATGAAGCAAAGGCTGCTGGAGCAAAATGCAAATACTTTTGAGAGAGTAAATTTGGACGTTTTCAGGCCATGCACTGTGAGGCTTAACAGCAGCAGATGATGGTGGTTAGAAATAGGTTTTTGACTCTTCCTAGCTGTGTGGCTTGGTCAAAGTACATATCAGCTCTGAAACTTAATTTCCCTATCTATAAAATGGGGATAATGATATAATCTACTTCAAAATTTTGTAGTGCCTTTTTCATAGAAAATACTCAATAAATGACAGTTACCATAATCAAACCTAAGAAAAACCAGGTGTGTTTGATAGAACCCAGAATGTACTCAAACTAGAAGGATGCTCTGAATTTATAATACATACCATGTATCAAGCTTCAATTGTGGGCAAAGAAACAGAGAAAGAAACCAGGGGATGGTCAGGATCACTTGGTAGGGTTATCAGGATCTTCAATTCCTAGCCAGAATCTATAGTATCATCTCCTTTCCTTTTGTCAGATATCTGGCCTAAGTCCTTCTCACTTACTGAAGACCCTTTACCCGGTTTCTCTTGAGTATTTCTCAGTATGCGCAAATCACCACTGTTCATGAAAAACAAAAACAAAAACAAAACAAACAAACAAACAAAAAAACCAGGGGCGCCTGGGTGGCTCAGTGGGTTAAGCATCCGACTTCAGCTCAGGTCATGATCTCGAGGTCCGTGGGTTCGAGCCCTGCATCGGGCTCTGTGCTGACAGCTCAGAGCCTGGAGCCTGTTTCAGATTCTGTGTCTCCCTCTTTCTCTGACCCTCCCCTGTTCATGCTCTCTATCTGTCTCAAAAATAAATTAACGTTAAAAAAAAGTAAAAAAAAAAACCACGGAAAACAAAAAATCAAAACAAAAAAGAACTGCTCTTTTCTTCCCTTTCCTCTTTTTTTTTCCTGTTTTTTTTTTCTTTTGGCACCTTTAAGAGTTAAAAAGTTTTCCTTTATGTAGCATAACTCTGTTTTTCTTTGTTTCCAATCATTTGACTTTCTGATGCCCTCTGGCAATTCTATTTTCTCTTCTACCTGACAGCTCTTCAGACATTTAAAGACAGTGACTATCTCCCCTGATGTTCCACTCCTCTAAGACACCCCTAGTCTGACAGTGTCCTTTTACAACATGCCCCAGGGCCTTTGCACTTCTTATTGCCTCTTTGCCTATTTTCATCTGTCTCTGTCCCTACTGGTACCTCACCTCCAGGCATGGTCTGAATTCCACAAAACTGAGTAGGGCCATCGCCATACAAGGTTCGGATGTTTACTTCATGCAATTAGAACCCACAGACCTTCTGTTAAGCCTTCCATCTGCTTTCTCGTGCACCACTCTTATGAACTTCCCCAGAAATGTGGATGAATTTTGCAACAAAGGGCAGGGCTTGCTCTTTTTCCAGGTTACATTCATTTTGTATGTTTGTCCATGGTCTACCTTTGATGATTTGGGGAGATCCTGACTCTGGAAAATTGGATCTATGTGCAGATTTGAAGAACACTGGCTAAGGCTTGGGTGACTGGCAGCTGCTTCATTTAGGAACTTGGAAATTATGTTCACAGTTAAGGCCCCGGAGGCCTTACATCTCCCGGCTCACGTGGGAAGGCTGGAGGGAAGGGGCCACACAGCCTCTGGCAGCGTGCTTCCTCCTTGAAGATGAGTGGGAGACAGTGGGCTTGCAAACCAAACTGCAGTGTTTGTACTGACACTGGCCCATGACAACACTTTTTTCATCAGAAGCAAAAGTATTATTCCTTTTTGAGGAGGATTTTTACTTTTCAAATTATACCTTTTCTACTGTGAATTTTAGTGTTCTTTAGTTTACAAGATAGATGTGCTAGTAAGTGGATTTTTTTTTTTATTTGCTTACTTGGAAAATAAAACTTGGCAATCTGCTGATCTACCAAATTAGGGACCATTGTTCTGTAACTTCTATAGCTACATTACATAAATCTAATGAACAATACATATTTTACTTTTTAAGGAAGGAAAAGTTATCTTTGACCTTCTTAGGATCCCTTGCTGGGTCTGAAATGATAGATTTAGCGGGAGAAAAGCATACAAATTTTACTGAATTTTTACATGTACCTGGGAGCCCCCACAAAAGTATAAAGACCTTAAGAAATGACCAGAGCAGGGGCTTTTATACCTTTTAGACAAAGAAAGAATAGATCTGTGAAGAACTTATGAAGCAGAGGAGGCTGGGTTAGGAATAATAAATGGGGAAGAGGTAACTAGGAACATAAGGGTTAGTTTAACAAGGTTTGTTGGTAAAGATTTCTTGATCCCAAACTCCCATCATGCATAAGAGACTCCCCGTTCCTCCTGATGTAGGGACAGTACCTTTCAGAGGTCCCTGTCTCAGGGAAGAAAGGCAAGAGAGAGGTCAGAGAGAACTTCCCAATCCTGCCATTTTCTCAAACTCCTGCAGCTTAAGACATTCAATGTGCCAAGGTGCCACATTTGGGGGTAGTGTTTCCTGAACGCATCAACTTTCTTTGAACACTTAAGAAGCAGTCCATAAACTAGACTTGCTATTGTGAGGACAAGAGAGATTTGTCAACACTAACAATCTTAATGTTTGCAGCAATTCCATGATGACTATGAACTACCCACTCTGCAGAGGAGGAAGCCAGTAATTGGCAGGGGCAATGTGGCATAGTAGGCTTGGCTTCTAACCAGCACGTTTCCTGGCGATTGCTACTCTAGGTCTTAGATCGGGTTCTTGAAATAGGGCTAGGGTAGCTACATAGCTGTGAAATGGAAGCAGGCATCAACTAGAAAGTGAGTTAGTAAGTACAGTTTCTGTGTAGCCTTGGGCAAGTCAGTTCACCTCTCTGAGCCTCACTTGACTCATCTGTTAGACTATGTAGTGAAGCCCTGTTCTAGCTCTGAAAATTATATTTTAGCCATGTTGATGGAATATAACAGGAAAGTACAAAGGACTGATAAGAGGTGAGTCAAAAGCAATGAGGCTACTTCCTTCACATCTGCATGTGGCTTGAGGGGGTTCTCTTCTAATGGAAATATGTGTAGTTCTAGGGACAAACCCTTTTGCTATAGAATGGAATGGATTATAGGAAAGAAAAAAGCCAGAGAGTCAGGTAAATCAGACAGACCCTGAAATCGATTGCTGTGTTCGTGGTGTTGCTGGAGAAATGACCTGCCCATTAATCAAGTAGAACCATGAGGCATAAAGAAAGCCATCAGCCCACCAGGAAATGGGTTATTTTGGTAAATGCCAGATCTTCCCTACCTTTGTCTGCCCTCTTCCACTCTATTTTAATTGACATGTTCAATGCTTTTTGATCTACAGCAATTAAGAGGCAGCTTCTGCTGATGGAAGCTGGTCAGGACTTTGAATCTGACACGGGGACCAGAGGGAGAGCTTCATCTGCCAGGGAGCTGGGCTGTCAGGAGGTGCGGGGGCCTGCCCTTCCAAGGGGTGTTGGCCTTTGGCAGGACTAAGAGCTCTTGCTGAGAGAGAGGCAGTCCTGCTAGTGAGGTGAGAGCAGCGTGTGCCGAGTTAGCAGACTCAGAGGAACGAGCTGGCAAAAAGAATCACATCACATCCGTCAGAGAGAGTGATCAAAAGCAACAGGACTCAGGCAGCTAGCAAAAGGACCCCTGGAAACGCGGCTTCTCCAAAAGCACAGCTGACCCCAAAGACTGAGAGTGAACGGATGAGGCTCTGGAGAGTTAAAAGCCCTGTCACCTCTCTCTCTCTCTCTCTCTCTCTCTCATTTTTAAACATTCATCTTTTTCAGCTTACCACTTACAGATTTTAAGATATAATCTTCTGTACAGTGTCTATATATATTGGATTTGGGACATTCCAGTTGGATCCCATTTATTTCTTGGGGAACTCTGCCACTATGAATCTGAATGATTCTTCAAGCAAGAGATGGTGCAATGTTTCTTTGCCTCCCTTCATTTCAGAGCCAGATGTTGAAATGAAATGAAAAATTGCTTCATTCCAAATTCAAAGAATATATTTTTCTGAAAGTTGTGCCTGAGGCAGGAAAGTAGTGTATCCATTTCTGAGAAGGGATATTTTAATCTCCTGAATCATGACTCTTTGGCCACATTCTCTGTTTACTGTTTCATTCGGCCTGTGACTTCATAAAGAGAAAGGGTCACTTTCTCAGGAAGGTGATTTCGTTTTTCATTTTCTTTATAATCATATGGTAGCTATTTGGCATTGCACTCTCAGAAGGAAAACATTTAACATTTTTAAATAAATATGTTTACTGCAATTAAACCAACTCAAGCTTGTTCATTCTGAAGGTTGGATTTTTGTTAAATTTTTATTAAAAACATACCTTATGTCGTAGAAAAACAGCTCTCTTTTCTGTTGCACATGGCCACATTGTGGAAACTGAGGCCCACAACGATCACAGGATCTACCCCGGGTCACCTGGTTTGTTGATGGCAAACAGGTCTTAGACTCCTTGTCTTGACTCCAACCCTGTGTGTGTTCTTTCTAACTTGCAGTTCCAACCTCTGTTTTCAAGTAAAAACCTACAATACAGTGAGAAGTAATAGATAATTTCTATATTCTTCTTTAGAATGTGGTCTGAGAATGAGCAGAATGGATACCCTGGGCAGAATGTTAAAGATAAGAATCTTAGACATTATCCCAAACCCATGGAATCAGAATCTGCATTTTAAATTAGTTCCAGAAGATTCAGGTGCAAATTGAAATGTGTAGCATAGTAAATTTTCAGGCAAGACTTTAAAATTTAATTGATGGATATATTTTGTTAGGGTAAGCTCTTTAGCCTTCATGGGATTGTAAAATAATACATTGTGCGTATGTTTTTTTTTTTTTTTTCAACTCAATAGGCTGTTGCTTATTCTTTAATTTATCTTGTTAGATGACAAAAGTTTAGCACTGTATGTGACTAAAGAAACAGTTATTTGAATCATGTACAAGACTAGGAATGATCTCTAACATTACACTAAATATTAAAGTAAAGCCTTTGGGGCTGACACTCAAGGCCTGCCTTAATTTGATGTATAGCACTAGGGGACTGTGGCAGTATAAAAAGACTTTTAGAAATGAAAGCGGAAGACGTGAGACTGAGCTATCATCTTTCACTAAGAAATAAGACTCAATTAAAACATTCTTTGCAAACATAAGTTGAAGGTGGGGAACGTTTCGTGTCCTCTTTCTTATACGTGAATTTTCATATTAGTGGTAAGAGGTCTGGCGTCACAAATTTAAACCATTCTATTCCTACAGTGGAGTATTGGAGCAGGGGCGACTTTGCATGCTGGGCTTTGATCTATGTTATTTTCTCTCCTCCCCATCACCAGTCTCTGCCTTGTCCTCTCATCTTCCACTATTCTAAGAATTTATTAAAACAGCTTCTTCAAAACCATTTTCTGTAATGCCAGGGAAATGACTTTTAAAACAAACAAAACAAAATCTGAGAATCTTACCTCCTGCTTAAAACCCCCAATGTCTTTTTTTTTTAAGCATTAGGTAAGAAATTCTTAATTGACTGACACCCTTTTTTTTTTTAAAGAGAAATACTGATATTTATTTACTTATTTTAGAGAGACAGAGAGAAAGCGTGAGTGGGGCAGAGGAAGAAAGAGAAAGAATCTTAAGCAGGCTCCATGCTCAGCACAGAACCTTATACGGGGCTTGATCCCACAACCCTGGGATCATGACTTGAGCTGAAATCAAGAGTTGGATGTCCAGCCAACTAAGCCACCCAGGTGCCCCAATAAATACTGATTTTAGTTCACCATAAGGTAAACTCTAGGCAACTGTTATCTTTCTGCCTAAAAATTAGCAAAACTCTTGAAACAAAGCAAACATTTCCCTTATACATATTACATGGCTCCAGTTACAAAAAAAAAAAGAAAAAATTATGAAAACGTTAGAATATAAAAATGGAAGTCTGAGATTTTTTTAAAGAAGTGTATGAAAATACCTCCCATAAGCCCTGTCAATATTGTTCCTTATTCTACAAAATAGCACCAGTAAGAACAGTAAAAGGTGTTAAAACCCATTAAGACAGCATTTCTGAAATGCAGTTTACCAGACCTCCTCACTGCCCTTAAAAATGAATAGAAAAGGACTTTAAAATTTCTGGAGGGAGAATAAACCTACATTTGAATGTCCACTGTGATCTGACTCTTCCCCAATTCACCAATGCAATGTGTGATCCTTGAATGGGTCCTGGATAGAAAAAGAATATTCCTATAAAGGAAATTAATGGTATAATTAGAAAAATTTGAGAAAGTATACAGTCTGTATCAGGAGAGATAGCCCATCAATGTTAATTTCCTGATTTTAGTAACTGTACTGTCTTACGTAAAAACGCCCTTTGTTTTAGAAAGTTGCAGTCAATTTAGAGGTAAAGGGGGCACTGTATTGTCTGCAGCCTACTTTTAAATGGTTTAAAAAATAAAAGTATAATACACACACATAAACAGAGAATGGCTAAAAGAGAAACATACACAAACAGAGAGACATGCGCAGTAAAAAGTTAACATTTACAGAATTTAGGTGAAAGGATTTTAGGCTTTCTTTGTACTATTACTGCAACCATTCTGTGAGTCTAAATTTTCAAAATAAAAAATAAAAACAAGGGGCGCCTGGGTGGCTCAGTCGGTTCAACGTCCGACTTCGGCTCAGGTCATGATCTCATGGTCCGTGAGTTCAAGCCCCGCATCGGGCTCTGTGCTGACAGCTCAGAGCCTGGAGTCTGTTTCGGATTCTGTGTCTCCCTCTCTCTCTCTGACCCTCCCCTGTTCATGCTCTGTCTCTCTCTGTCTCAAAAATAAAAATAAACATTAAAAAAAAATAAAAACAATAAAAACAATAAATTTTGTCAGCTTGGCACATTGATCATCCTGCTGCCATTATATTTATGCTATACGATAGTAATCCATGAAAGGTCTTCGTGACTCACTTTTGAACGAGATGAAGGCTCATCAAAAAACAGGCACACTGTGATTCAAGTTATATAAGCTATGTATACATGCATATTTTAGAATAAAAATAGCCTGGAACAATAAGCTTATAAATGTTAAGGATAGTTATTCCCTAGCAACGGGATTATAGGTAATTTTAATATATTTTCCTTTTGCTGGTCTATTTTTTCTTAATTTGTTCAAATGTATTATTTATTAAAATGAGAAAACAAAGATTATTATACTTGCAAATTCAAGTGGTTTTCCTTATACTTTGGTTTTCCTTAGTTGTTGACATGGGGAAAAAAGGGGAAAAAAAAAAAAAACCTGTTCATTTTTCAAACTGTGGCCAATAGTTCTCAACTACTTTAACACTTGAATTTTAACTGTAGCTGATAAAAATGGACAAACTGAGTGGTATGGATAAATTATATATACAGTTGCCTTAAACCCATTGACGAAGGGTCTATAAAGTGCCAGAAAGAACAAGTGAGGCACAGGGAAACTCTAAACAAAGGCCCTATATTCTGTCTTTATATAAGGGACATGAGTAGTTACATATTTGTTTAATGAATAATCAGTTCCCAAATAACTGAGCTTGCCCACAACAGGGCAGTCATTATGCATGAAATGGCAATTTGCTAACTTGGAGTTTTCATCTAAAAACAACAGAAAATATAGAACTGAAAGAGGCAAGGTGACTTTTTCTTTAGGCTTTACCTCTATCTCTTCCATCATCCACCTTAGGAGAAAGACCCTGTCTTTTTGAAAGATAACACTTTTTAATTCTTCTAGTTAAAAGCCACAAAAATATAAATTAGAAATACAGGAAAGAAAACAAAAGAGGGGGAAAATGTCTTGTAATTCCAGAGTAAAACATGAAAAGTTATCTACATTCTTCTCAAACCAAATATACACCTAAATGCACATATTTATTTCACTAAAATGTGATATTATTTTCTAACACATCCTTTAAAATTAAATTTTGTGAATATCTCTCCATGTAAATGTTCCATTTATATGATTTTGCCATAAGCAATTTAAGCTAGTTCATATTTATGTCATTTCAAGTTTGTTTTTTTTTTTTTCCCTCTCTCCTAATCAGAGACAACACTTTGATGACTATCCCTGTAGCTAAATCTCTGTGTACATTATTAAATATTTTCTTAGGACAAACTCCTGAATATATAATTACTGTGCATTTTAAAAAGAATTTTGATAAATATTTCTTCCTTCTGAATGGGACAATGCTGTACACTCCACTTTAGAGACACCTTTATCCTGCATAACTCTGGACATTATTTTGAATCTTGTTAACTTGATAGCTGAAAAATACTATCAGTTCTAAGTCACAATTCCTTACTAGAGACAGTAACCCTTTTTCCTATGCTTATTTCTGTTTATGCTGTAAACCAACTTACATTTTCTAATACTAAAATAGGAAAATGCCACAGATGAATGAGCTCTTGTTTTCTTTGTTGTCATTGTTTTAGAGAGAGAGAGAGAGAGAGAGAGAGAGAGAGAGAGAGCACGCGCTTTCCTGAAATCGGGGGAGGGGCGGAGGGAGAGAGAGAATCTTAAGCAGGCTCCTCCATACCCAGCATGGAGCCCCAAGTGGGGTTCCTTACGGTTCTACCTCTCTCCACTATAAGATCATGATCTGAGCCAAAATCCAGAGTCAGATGCTTAACCTACTGAGCCACCCAGGTGCCCCATTCTTTTTCTTTTTTAAACAGGGAACCCATCTTCAAATAAAGTCTTAGAAGCAAAGGCTATATAAAATAGATACAGTGTGGGTATACAGGTTCCAGCAAGGCTGTCGGAGCAGTATGACAAGAAGCACCTAAAGATTTCTGAATGGGGGAGTAGAAATTTGCAGAAAGAGTAGAAAGGAAAAAGGACTGGAAGCAGGAAGACCAGGAAGAAGATATATAATCATGCAACTGAGGCAGGCTATCTATATTTATCATGGACTAGGAAAATTATAAGACAAACTGTTCACTGTTTTTCTCCTTCCCTCTTACTAATTTCTTTAGAAAAGTCTTAAACCTTGGAGAATGCTCCCAGATTTAATTCAGTCAGATACATAGGAAGAATCAGGAAAACCAGGATTACCACTTAATCATTAACTTCTGTAATGCTCGAGTTGCGGTGATATAAGACAACACCTAGTTCAGTGCTTTTCAAACTCCTATGTGCAAATGAATCACATAAAGGTCTGGTAAAAAATGCAGGTCTCCGGTGAGGACCTAGGTTCTGCACTTACAATACTCTCCCAAGGGATGCCCCTGATGCTGCTCGAGGGAGCACACTAAAAAGCAAAATCTGGCTCAACTTCTGTACTTATTAGAAACTTAGTGGTATGGGACCTTCTGTTCCACTTACCAGCATGACCAAAAACCTCCGCCCACAGCACGCACGCAAGCATGCACTCACCCGCATGCGCCGGCAGGCATTCACGCATGCATGCTCACACACGCATGCGCACAGCTACCTGGAATACTGGATGCCATATAATAGATACTCTATTGAAAGCACAGCTGAGGTTTCTAGAGGACACCAATTATGGAGCAGGAAATATCCAGGAAGACTAAGGAGAGAACTGGAAACGAGAATGTAAGAACATGAACTGCCATAGAACATGGAGAACTACGCATCTGATTTTCTGAGTGAGTTCCAGAGAGGGAAAATGATGTGCTCAAAATTATATTCTTGTAAACCCTGTGTTATCCAAAACAGACTGAAGACGGGTTTGACAAAAATGGAGGAAAACCTGCATACCAGATAGTAAAAGTTACTATAATGCTATTATTATTTTAAAAAGAAACAACGGGAACAAATATATCAGTAGATCAGCATAAAGAGTGGGAATAGAATTAAATGTGAATGTAAATGTATAAGTTCTTAGTATCTGAATAGACATTTTAGTTCAGGGAGAAAAGGCAAAGCATGGATTATATACTAAATGGTAATGGGGTAACTGACTTTGCTTTGAAAGAAATCAAGAAAGGTATACAGGATACAATGGTACATTGCAGTCTAAATGAAAAATAAAAACAAATACATTTGTAATAAATGTAAAATATAATTGTGAGAAGAAATTAAACTTGTTTTTGTATAAATTAGATATGAAAGTTAATATATAAAGTCTTCCAAAAAAGTAATAAGGAAAACACAACCCATAGAAAAAGTGTAAAAAATTTAAACATTGAACAATGTTTAAAAAGGCAGATGGGGAACCTAATGGTGATCAGGAAAATGCAAATTAATACTGCAGTGTCCACTTTGCTTGACCAGTGGCATGAATCTTAGGTTTGGCTTGGTAAACTCATGAGGGAAAGAATAGGCTTTACTAAGCACCAGGTTCATTTCACTTAATGACAGTTTAAATTAAAGACAAGCACAAATCTTGCACAACACCAACATAGTAGAGTCTTTTGACAATTAGGCACACCTTGTGAAGTCCCCAAGTCATTACATACTCAAGACATGTGGTAACAATGAACAAAGCTGAGCTATTGGAAGCATCAGCCTTGGATTCTCCACAGTTCCACATACCTTGCTATTTGTACCTCTGGTACAGCAGCATCTCATCAATATCATTTACTTAATACTTGGAAAATCAACTTGATGATAATGTCAGGTGCGTGGCCCAGTACAAAGTCCTCTGGCTGCTTATTATTTATCTTGGATCTGTTATAGCTATAATTTAAGTTGTTAGTTTCACAAGAAAGATTTAACTATATATATATATATATATATATA